>NW_027526296.1:4033784-4403784 GCF_048455015.1 Haemaphysalis longicornis
CGTATGCTGACAAATGTTGATGGAGTTTGGTCGTACTTTGGAAAGAACTCCTTAGCCACTCGTGGAACAAACTAGCACGGGGCACGTCCAGATGCGAGGCACGCAGTGGCAGCTGGGTCTTGGGGTCATCCACCGAGCTTCATACGACAAAAAGTGTGCCAGATAGACGCGGTGGTAGGAGATGCCCCTAGTGACGCACAACAATCCAGCCACCGTTGCCGAGATAGACACTTCTCATGGCGGCGAGCCGCAGCCGTAAGACGGTGCAACCAAGTGCGCAATGCCGGAGTTTACGGATATCTATTGGCTGCCAGTTCGGCTCGGCGGTGAGCGGCCCACAAATATAAATGATGTAGGTCGGGTGCTGGCTTGTTTTCTTCTATCCAAGTCCGCGTGGCATCCCGAAGGGTGGCACTTAGCACATACAGGATATCAGATGTGTCTTCATGAATAGAGGTGTTCACACTTCTTCGAAACAAGTCTCAGTGAGTGACACAGCACCGGCGGCCATGCGGACTTTTTACAACGGGAGCCAGACCGATGTGGATGGGATAATGATCACTGCCCCAACACTCCGGATCCCAGCTCCCGGTTCCGGCACCCCACGAGTTGGAGTGTCAACCCAGTTAAGGAGCACAAAGTGCGCATCGGTGAACGCGTCCAACACGACACCTCCTCGTGCGCTTGAGTAGAGGTATCCCCAAGTCAGATGCGTCGTGCCTGATCATCTACACAGATACAATACAGGTTACTCGAGAGATACGGCGTGTAGACAGCCCATTGGGCATTACATGCTTTGTGCACCGGATACTGAAATCGATCCCGTGCCCTGTTCGCATCCTCTGGACACGCCGTAGCACGCCCACCCACGTCGAGGCCGACTTGGCTGCTCATTCTCCGCCAGTTATGTACCCACCCCCGGTTCTGCAGTTGTCTCTACAGTACGCTCTTCTAATGAAAAAAGAGTCTCTTCGGTGCTCCAGTGATCCCCTTCTTCATTCGCGTGGGACTGACCTTGGCTGCTTAACCCGCCGTGGGGAGGTCACGCTCCAGAGAATCCGCCTGGGAGTTGCACTGATACCTGCTGCTCGTGCAACATGAACTTCTAGCTTTGCGGTGGCTTATGCAACCTACCCCTACTGCCCTGCTTTCCCTGCGGAAGCGACATTGCACAACCTCCTGGGGACATGTGCAGTACTCCGCCATTCCGAACCCGGCGCATGGTAGCCACAGGACATCGCCAAGGTTGTCCACCCGATATTCATCAGTGGACGCATGGTCCTCTTTATAAGCAGCTGTTGGACTTTCTTGCTGACACTGTCCTCTACAGCATTCTGTATTGCATGACATTGCTTGCCTCCCGCCAGTTTCCTTTTTAACGCGCTAGCGCTATTAGGCTCATTTTTAGGTTTTGCCATGCCTCTTAGCCGTCCGCTATCAGCCGTGCTAATGAAGCGTCTACGGAAGTACGTCATCGGTGCTAACAACTGAGGCTGCCAGATACAACGACAGGTCGGTATCATAAATGTCGAGCAGCGTCAATAAAATTGTGGAAAGGAAGTCAACTATACTACAGACGAGGCAAAAGTAAAGTAATGCGATTTGAATAGGCGCCACGCCTGCGCACTGAAGTTCGTTGTACACGCTGAGTGCAGCCGCATGCTGACCGGGCACGTTCGCGAGCCGTCCCCGCAGCTTAGCAACCACCCAAAGCGCCTCTCCGACGAACTAACTTGATGCTGGCGCCAACATAATGTGACCTAGCAGAAACCGGAGGCACAAGAAGACACCAGGCTCTCGGAAACCACGGGAAGCCTGCATTGTTACCAGAAACGAAATACAATGTGCACCAATAAATAAATAAACCAAGTATCTGGCATCGGATTACACGAATCTTAAAATACGTTAAAGAATTTTCCCGTCGTGTTACTGTCGCAAGCTGTTGCCTGGCAAATGATGAATGGCGCTACGCGGGAAACCAAAAAACCCTAACAATCACCCAGCATGTGATCCCCGAAAAAAGTCATGTAAGAATCCCTGGATTGACCATACGGGGTCAATTCAGGTCAAACGCCTACGCCGGGGCGTTCAAAGGCACGAAGGCAACAATTGTCGTAAAGGAGTACCGTATCAATTTCTATAACTCCATTAGCTTCATACAGACAAATATTGAATCCTCTTTTCTCTCCCATCCCCCCATAGCGGAACAATCCAATAGATGCCTAAACATCATTACACACGCTCAATCGGCCTATAGTCTCTTGGCTACAGGCAGAGTACCCAAGCGGTTGATAAAGATTCCCCAATCCACAATTATAAAAGATCACATTACATTCACACACGGACACGGGTCGGGAAGGCACCTACGCAGCCGATCAAGGTCCACTCCAACTCGCACACCGTGCTTCCTGTCGAACACTACTACAACACACCCTTCACCGAATAATGTAGAAAACGTCTCCTCATCCTACGCCTAGGTACGCCATCCTTCCTCGTGCCACATAGGGATCTCATTGCTTAGGTATCGCACAATGTTCTCAGGATGCAATCCAAGACATATATCCAAAAATCAAGATTGGTGAAGATGCTTGCGAGGAAATGTCCGTCATTATCTTAAAGACGGCGAAACACCCACTCTCTTCAGTGAAACCTGGTCATATCTAAGGATGTGCTCAGGGAGGAGCAGCTCAAACATCATAGCCAACCTATATCGATACCTGACAGGCTTTTCTTACCTGCTTGTCACCTGAAAATCCGCGTGAGCTGATTCTAGGGCCCTGGAATTCTGCTTTACCTTATAGGGTCTGTCATCTCTTTATCAAGTTTTCTTCAGCGTTCAATAAATCTTACTCAACAAATATTTTTCACTCTCTCCCTCTCTCCCTCCACCCCACTCACCCTTCCTTCCTCTCTTCCTACCTCCCTTCCTCCCTTCGTCACCCCCTCCTTCTTTCCTTCTTTCTGTCTTATAAAAACCCAAAACGTTCTCTCAGGCAACACCGTAACCACTTTTAAACTTTGACGCTCTCTTTTTTTCTCGAACTTACCGAAACACCACAGCCGCAACTTTTCACGTCCATATCTTTAGCTAAGCATGCGCACATGTTTTCCGAGTTTTCAATGTCGGGGGGATTAAAACCATTGCAGCTAGCCTAGCTCTCATCACTGAATTTCAGTACTTGGAAAGCGTAAATGATAACTGCAGCAACTCCGTTCCAAAATGATTCCTCGACACCTCAGTGACGATAGCGCGTCATACATCTTAAGACAAAAACTTAGATGTCATCTTCAACTTTTTTTTATATCTGCATTCATGTGATGCCCTGTTGCAAAATAGCGCATAAAAAGAAAACAACCACCTAAATGCAGCCATAGGGCTACAAAGGAAAGCTATACAGCTTTCTCAGAAACTTCGCAGTTGAAGAAAAATTCGTCCTGGTCCAGGATCCTGGTCCTGTGTAGCCGTATGGCTGCATTTAGGTGGATGTCAAACTTTCCTTCACAGAAACTTACTCCACCTTGGGGATTTCCGCTAAATCTGGTCGATTAAAAAGAAAACAATTATCAAGTTGAAGTGAACATGAATAGTGCTACTGCGTTATACACTCCAATTTATATGTTCAGCAAAGCCTGGCAAAGCGGTGTAGGGGCGTTTAGCACCGACGAGTCCGCTCGCCTATGCTGTTTGTACCTATGGCAACCTGTGTCTACCAGGTGTTAGTATTAGAAAGTTATAGCATAGCGCCTATGGAGTCTCACGCTACAGTGGCGGGTTACCGGGACCTGACTGTGCATGCGCGCGTGGGGAGGCTGCGGAGTTCGCCCCTCAGCTGAACTATTGCGAGGGAACGGCTAGGGCCGGCCCGGGGAACCAATCCACCATACCTGAACGAATGCGAAGTGCCCAGTCCAGTCGCGGTACCCGCCGCCGTAACGTTAGCGGACGCTACCCGCTATGCTAAAACTCTCTTTTGTCGGTGGAAATTGCGCGGGTCGGTGGCAGCAGCGGAGAGCTGCCCCCCACAAACTACTGTAAATTTCCACTAGCGCTTTCTCGAAGCTTTGAAAGAAACTTTGACAGTGACGTCATTATGACGAAACCTTAGGGATATCATTGGCTGTGGCCGCACGATGGCCGCAACTTTGGTACGATTGTATTTGGCTCGCCAGTCGCACGTCGTGACCCTCCGACGAGCGTACGACGGCGAAACCGTTCCTAACGGTCAGTCGTAACAGTCGTAACGATCAGTCACACGCCACTTGCGTGCTGTAGTCGTGCATGTGTCTCGCGCTTTACGACTGACATGCGATTGGCATGCGACTGATAGTTAGACGGTCGTAGAACAGGGCCGGTTTTGTCGCCATACGCTCTTTGAAGGAGGCTCACGACGATTGACTGGCCAGCCAGATGCAACCGTGCGATAATTGCGACCGTCGTGCTCCCGCAGCCAATGAGAGCCGGAAGGTGTCATAATGACGTCACTATGAAAAGTTTTCTCTTAAAGTCTCGAGGAGGCGCTAGTGGCTGGTTCCGAGTATTTTGAGGGGAACAGCTCTCCTCTGACCCGCGCGCTCTCCGCCGTCAATACAGACATCTGTTAGACACACATTGCCAGCGGTACCAATACCATCGACGAACTGAATCATCCCTAGTAAACGGCCCCACACCGCTTTAATGAACATATAAAATGCAATGTATTAAGTTTTAGTATTCATTCATTCACTCATGTATTCATTTTCAATATTCATTTTCACTTCAAGATGATAAATGTTTTCTTTTCCTCCTCGGATTTCTCCTGCCTATATCTAAATCGACCGGAGTGCGCCTAAACAGGGAGGCTACCATGCAGCGAAAACAGTGGGCGGAACAACGCCAACGGCGCATCGGACCATGTGTCTCGAATGCACTCGTACGTCTACTCATGGCAGCCATATCTCCGACCAGTCGTGCATCGCATACCACGGCGTATAGTCACGAATGTGTCTCGCGCTTTGTGCCCTTAGTGTGGGTTTTTCCATGCACTTTAGTGGAGTACCATTTAATTTTTCTCTGGGTTAATTATAACTGTTTTGTCGATGAGCTTTTTTTTTGTTCGTGTCGTTTCATTGATTGTTATGATTTGTTTGGGCCACAGGTTTGCTTTGCATTAGATAAATGTCGCATATTTTAAGCTTGGCTCTTTTTTTTTCCTTTTCCATTGCTTGCCGACCGAAACACGTCGGCTGAATCGACGCAACTCGAAACGGACGTTCCGAGACAGGTGGAAACAGCTTTCAGGTGATAAGACGCATGAAAAACGCCAACATATTGTGGATAAGATTTTGTATACGAGCTTCATCTTGATGACCATCCGGACTACCACAGGTGCACAGATCATTACTCTTGCACTTTCCTTATCTTCTGTACACTGTACGTGTTAATTACGCGCATTGTAAGAGCACCGAAACATTAACGTAGCCATTATTGTTGCTAACGATTGCGTTGGGGCTAAGTTGTTCATTATTATGAACTGGTGTAATTAACCTTACCATCAATGTTAACCAAGACATCTTCTTCCGCTGCGAGGAGAATGGAAAACAAAATATTTAGAAAACTCATACTGCTCAAACACAAAGTAAAACGTCGCTTCGCCTTAAGTTAATATGAAGCATACGGATTGTCACTAATGTAAGTAAGGCGAGTCAGGGCTGATAAGCGAAGCGAAATGTCGCAAGGACCTGAGTTAACATCAGGCATTAGGGTTGTCACTAAAGTAGGTAAGGCAGAATTAGGGCTGAAAAGCAGAGCAAAATATCGAAACACACTGTTAAGTGTCAGGCATAAAGTTTGGGGCTAATTCAATGCGGAATACAGGCTGAAAAGCAGAACACGAGGCCGCACCGGCCAAAGTGAACCTCAGGGGTGAAGGTTCCGGCAAGCGAACTGTTTTTCTTGCAAATACGCCACCTCTGACCAAACAAAAATCTTTGTATCAGCCTACCAGTTACAAGAAATAGTTTTTACAAGACAGTATGAAATTATCGCACGAAAAGGTGTACTCACGCATCGCTTGGTTGATTGTGCGTCTTGAGCGTACGTTCAACCGCTGGGGCAGATGACAGCTTGCTCCTCCTGGTTGCTGAGGCGTTGAGAAATGTTCGTGTCCTACGAGGAACGTTTCCCAATCGCAGATGTCCACGAAGAAACGCAGAACCAGATGTTCGAAAGCTGCTACACTAATATTGGCGTTGTTGCGGTTGTTGCTCGTGTCATAGCACATAGCCGCGTGGGGGATCGGCCATGAATCGGACGTAATGGGGGCTGTAAATATGCACCCACTTCAGAAACTGTAAATTGTAAACCTAAACAATTAAATGAAGAAAGAGCGCATAATCGCGACCGAGAAATTGTCGAAAAACGTAAAGCAGAGGTTGGAAGAGATAAATGAACTTTTTGTGCGGTAAAAGATATGCTTAAGAATAAAACCTAACAGGGCCTGCGCCTAGTTTTGGATATTTATGCGTCAATGGCCCCAGCCACCGCTCTGTGACAACATCCCAGGGTTGTGGCCCTAAACAAAAGAGTAGGGGCATTGAAACAGGAAGACCAAGTCGTTGCAATGGCGTGGCAAGGTGGCGTTGCCTCATTACAGAAAAACCGCGGCAATTCAAAACATTCCCTCGCACTTCCCCGAGGGGGAGAGTGTGTAAGTGCGAATGCACGAGTTGAATTTTCGCGGGTCGGTAATGTTCGCGAAAGAGAGATCACACACACACACACAACTACAAAGAAAGAAAGATGCATTTATTCACAGACACCTATTTGTGTTGTCCTTGTACTTGATTGCTAGAGCGGATCTCAGCTTTGAAATTTCGTGTCAGTACTCCTTTAAGCGGGTGCATTAGCCCATCTCACGCCCGATTCCTGGCCAATCCCCCACGTGGGTATGTGCCATGCACAGACACCTATTTGTGTTGTCGTTGTACTTGATTGCTAGAGGGACCCGCCGCGGTGTCTCAGTGGCTAAGGCGTTGCGCTGCTGAGCACGAGGTCGCGGGTTCGATTCCCGGCCGCGGCAGCCGCTTTTCTGATGGAGGCGAAAAGCAAAAACGCCCGTGTGTACGAGATTTCGGCGCACAATAAAGATCCCCAGGTGGTCAAAATTAATCCGGAGCCCTCCACTACGGCGCGCCTCATCGCCTGCGTTGCGTCGGCGCGTTAAACCCCACAATCAATCAATCGATTGCTAGAGCGGATCTCAGCTTTGAAATTTCGTGTCAGTACTCCTTTAAGCGGGTGCATTAGCCCTTCTCACGCCCGATTCCTGGCCAATCACCCACGTGGGTATGTGCCAAGCAAGTGGGAATGCACGGGTGATGCGAAAGAATTCTTCTTGGCCAGTCACCCTAAGTGGGTATGTGCTAAAGAAATTAGGAATTCTCCTTGGCCAATCGCCCTAAGTGGGTATGTGGTGCGGATGGACGGACGGCGGTGGACGCGTGACTCAGGGTCGCTTAAGAAGTGCATTCGCACTTAAAAAAGTGATATCAGATCTCGTATTCACCGCAAGCAGCAAGAAGGGTGGAAGTACACGAAATCAGCCCGGGGCATTTAAAGTTGAGCTGGGGAACTCTACTTCGGAAGCTGGTGTTATGACCTTCCGCGTGAAATAGGTAACGCGTTCGTCGTCTTCTCTGTACGTGAGGCGAGACGCCCAGAATCCACAGCCATTAAAAGAAGGCGAAGTTTTCTGCCTAAAGTGCGTGTATTTTACCTGTATTTTACCTGCCCAAAGCAGGTAAAATAATTAAATGACATTTTGGAGTGCAGCTCTTAAGCGACCGCTCCTGTGGTTTCGTGGCTTCCCTTGCCGTCCTCCCTCGATTGTAACCGAGAGAACAAGGAGAACCATTAAGAAAGAGCGAAGAGAAAGTAGAGGGGGAGAGTATGTCAATAGTGTAAGGAGGAAAGCGGACTGCCGCGGGCGCTGCTCGAGACGTTCCGCGGCGGTGATACGAGACGGCGCCAGAGTAGCGCGCACCATCGTGCGTTCGCCGGTGATGCGATCGCTAAGGCATGCGACGAGTGCGTCCACCGGTACCATTTGTGAAAACGGAGCGCTGCTGCTGTAACGTGTGTAAAATAAAATAGGTCTGAAATAGGTCTGTTAATATGTCTCAAATTCTTTGCCTCGGAAACTTTTCCAAAGTCGGAACAACTAAACAGCTGCCCTCAAATTTCGCTTTAAGGAGTATAGAAATCAGCCAGTTCTTTTTCTTCAATTTATATCGCCATTAATCTTATACTACACGTATCCTGAAGCTGTGTTGATTTCTCGAAATAACCTGCGTTCTTTTTTATATTTCGGCTGGTCGAGTTCTTGATATTTGTGTGTGGTTCAAAAGCACAGCAGCGGACACCGCTGAGGGCACTGTAGTACAAGGCGGAAATAAAAAATTCGCGGGAATACGGGGACTGGTCTTGTTATTCACCATCTTTCTGTTCAGAGTATAGTACGTCAGTAACCGTAGGCCACTGTTTGCGTGTTTCGGTTGAAGTTCGTAAATATGCAATCTGACAAAACCAGCAGTTCGTCTTGCTACGTTTTCTTCCTTTACTCCTGGTCTTCGCAAATGCTGCAGGTAAATATAAACGCTCAATAAAAATTTCTTTGTGACTCGAACAGATGCCACAAGGGCGCTGTAAAAAATAGTGTTTTATTCAATATTCGAGACAGACTGCCTAAGTGTAAATGTTTCTCGGCTTACCCGTGCTAACCAAAGAAAAATCCAATCACAAAAAGGTAAACAGAAGGGAAAAACTGAGAAAATCACTATCAACCAAGTGTACTACCGAACGGTTTTATACGACAAAGTTCGCGGTATAAAACAAACAAATCATGACAGCTGAGATGGTGGTCACAAAAGCGGCGCAGTTTAAATCGAACCCAGCGATTCATCCAAGTGGCCAAGTGGCCAACATTTGTCGCATTGGCTTCCAGTTTCGTCACGTGCTTCCGGCTGACAAAGTGGCTATGTGCGCTTTCTTCATTTTGGCGTGTCATGACGTTTCCCAGCAAAAGTTCTCAAGTTTACCTTGTTTCTCCTCTGAAGGTGCATAATTCTTCGACCGCAATGAAAAAGTAGAAGTACAACAAACCTGCAGCGTAGTACACTTCTTGCTATCCAACAAAAATATGGCTTATGGGCCGTGCCCTCTTGGTGATTGACTGAGAAGCCGTGACGTATTACAAGCATTGGCGGGAACGTGAACGTCACACATCGGCAACTTCAACCTGGGTAAAAGTTCGGTGAACCCGCTGGACGCGTGGGGTGTGGTTCCACAGGCGCACGCCGGTGTTTCTGCGACGCACGAGCCATCGGTTCCACACCCGGCCACCCCTTGCATGATCGTCGCGCTTGCGCAACACGGCTCTCCAGGAGCAACGCGAAACTGCTCAACATCGGCCAGTGTACCTCACGCTACAAAAAGTGGCAGTGCGAGATCAAAATGGCGCGTTCCACACTGCGCAGTGAAGCGCAAATTTGCATTGCATTGGACAAACTTCCGTTCCATTCATCAAGAGAGGAGTAAGACAGGGTGGCGAAAAGCGTGAGGGGGGGGGGGGTAGCAATAAGCGGATGATGGCGCTACAGCTTATTATGGCGAATTACTGCTCTGCACTCCCGCCATCTTTCACGTGAGTGGAACGGCTATAATTTTTAGATAATTCTTGTTTTTTTTAGATTTTCTAACTTCGATTCGACTAATCACCTTTTACGCTACTTAAACGATTACAGGTGGAACTTCCGCTAAATTATACGGCTGCCATTCCCCGTAATTTTTGTATATATTGTTTTTATTTTTACGATGTTATAACGAATATAGGCGAAACTTCGGCAAGATTTGAATTATTGTGGAAATATTTTGGTAAAGGGGAGTTGTACAGTTCGGCATTTTCAGTAATATTTTTATAGTTTTCTTATTTTCTAGTTTTTCAAAATTTCGTCTGACCGATTTTCTCTGTGTACGTCATCATAACGATTAAATGTTGAAAGTTGAACCGTGAAGGCATGGCCTTACACGATTCGCCATTTTCCAAACATTTATTTATATTATGTCCATTTTTTTAGTTTTGTATTTACGACTGCTCAGAGCCCGGTCAACTGGCGCCACCCCTCGACCACCGCGGGAAGACGTAGAACGTCTTTTCCCAGCGGCCGCACGTAAGACGTGGTCGGAAGTCGGGGATAGAGCGGTTGACCGGGCTCTGAGCAGTCGTAAATTCAAAACCCCGCGGTATTGTCGAAAGAGGAGTCGCCGCGGAACTAGCTGAATGGTAGAGCACCGCACGCGTTATGCGGAGGTTGTGGGTTCGATTCCCGCTTCCGGAAAAAACGGCGCATTTTTTCTCGACTTGAATTTTCAATTATTTATTCCTGCATAAAACAAAAAGCAATCATACCTCATTCGGCACTATAAAACACTGTTAACACGCCAAACAGCACTGGCAATAAGGACTGCAACTTTGATATGTGTCCTTACGGAATCCCTCGTCCCGTACGTCTCTGTTCTACAAAATTCTACAACACGCCAAATTCTACAACACGTCTGTTCTACAACACGCCAAACAGCACTGGCAATAAGGACTGCAACTTTCATATATATATATATATATATATATATATATATATATATATATATATATATCTGCTATATTTCCGTTGTATCAAATGCTTTGTAGCTAAGTGATTTGGAGCACTAAGCGATGGTCTACGCACCATGAAGTTCGAACCCCGGGAGTGTTTTCTTTTTGTGGCGGGCCAACTGTCGGCTTCGTGTACATGCGCGCTTTATCGCCTGATGTTTACTACTCAGAGGATATAGGCGAACTCATAGGGTGCGAGACAAACACCTTCCAATTCAGCGTCTCCGGAGGCACAGAGGGCGTTCAGCAGTGCGCACACCTCGGCTCGTCCTCCGTCGCTGCATGTAACGGTATTTGCTCACTGAAATCGGCGCTATAATACTATCCGGCCAATTTCTGAGGCACAACATGGGAATAGTGGAAGTGCCAATTCCTGAGGTATCCTTAATGAGCGACCACACATAACGTCAGAAACCATCGACGTGTTGCAAAGAACCGAAGCCGAAACTGGTTTGAACAAACTCCGTAAAAATAAACCACGTCAACTTCATTTCCAAAGGTATGATTGTTACCAATAGTAGGAAAGCTTCTCCTCAGAAACAAAAATATTTGCACACATGCAATTTTGCAATCACGAACATTGAATCTTGGACATCGTTCGATCACATCGAAAATGAATGCGCGTCATTCCGCGTCCCTAGTTGCGGCGGCAGACGGAAAGGTCGCAGGGTATTTTTCTTCTTCTTTTAGGCTTTACTAAATAAATTCTGCTTTATCAACCGCATAAGCGATGTAAATTGGGTTTATTTGAGCCCGTCTTAAAATGCAAGCGCAACATAAATTTGACAAATTCGCTTCAGCGTCCGTTTAAAGGGGCGATGCAGATAAAACACGTTTCTTTTATTCGAAACATTTGGTTTTTATGAAAGCCCTCTGTGCTTGCCCGGCAGCAAGTGATGCTTCATTCACTGAGAAATTAAAAATTTCAAGCAGAAATTTCAATTCTCCCTCTAAACCGTGTGTTTCATGACGTCGACAACGACGTACCCAGAGCAGGGTCTTAAAACTAAGTATAGCCTGCTGACCAGGGCTGCTACCGTCTCACAGACGGCCGCTTGCATTTCTTGTTTGACCCCCACTTTCATAGATGGCGCTGAAGTACCATTAAAGTGCCTGTGTACGCATTTGGCTTCAGAACGGACCTCTACACCTGTGGTACTTTTATTACGGTTGAGGCTAATCGTTTCCTAAAACATAAGCTATGGCTCGACAAACATCTTAAGTGCCTGTGCCGCCTATGTCAGTTGGTCAGTGTTGTATCAGGGAAGTCCAACGCGTCCGATGGCTGTGTTAGGCAGTGTCAGCCGGCAAAATGCCGCACTAACTGCTTGGATGTTTACGTGTTCGTTCGTGACTTTAATTGTTCACCCCACCATTCTTACTGCTACAAAAAGAATGTTCCCTAAATATAAGTGCAAACAGCTCGTTCTGCAAACCTATAATCCCGGTCCAATTTGCGTTTGCTGTTGCCGGCCTCAGCAAGTACCACAACTGTGCATAATACGCCATAGGTTGTAGTGCGAGAAATGAGCTAGTGGGTTGCATGGCCATTCTCTTTTTAATTAATTATGCAGCCTATTTTGGGTAAGTTCTGTCAAAACTTGTGTCAGTGTTATTCTAACGATGTCATCTTTCGAATGAAAACACCGTGCATGTTGTCTGTATGGCCCCATTAAATACGATAATATTTGTGGGTGAAACCGCACTGGAATTGATTTTTCGCCTTGAATACGTTTTCTCTTTAGTGAACGGAAAAACCTACGCGTTAAAAAGCCGCATCAACGAGTTGTGAGCTGTCCCAGCAGACTGGTGGCCAGCTGTGCAAACGTTTGAAAACGAAGTTAAATAAAAAAAAACTCCGTAGAAATTATAATGGTAGATTTGACGGCAGACTAAAAGGCCACTTGATTTGGAAGGCGACGGGGGAGCTGTAGCTGCGTCACAGCGACGGTTGAAGCCCCATCTTTACGCCATAGTTTCAGCAAAAAAGCAGATTTTTTTTTCAATAGTTTTGCGCCCTCAAGTGGTAGAAAAAATTGACCTTAATAAACTGCTTCACTTTAAAGCACTGTACTTCTGAATTTTCAAGGGCGTAGGTTCAGCAGTTTGTGTTGGAGATGATGGTTCATCTGAGCGAATACAGGGGTGGTGGAGAGGTCGTTGTAATTGTTAGAACAAATCCTAAAGTCGGTTTTTTAGGCACGTGAGATTCCATTCCCTGGTGGGTACAAGCCCGGCTCTTCCTGTGCACGCCCAGCTACTTAATTCCCTTGGAACACCCCTTGTAATATTTTATGCAACTGCAAAAAGGCTCCGTTGTTCTGCCTAAATAGCCTAGGGGTAGAATCGTGGTTTTTGGGAACGTACCCCCTGCGTTCGGGAAGCAGCAATTTTATTATTTTTTTCCAAACAACGACAATTTTTTAAATGTAGCATGTTGTTCTAGCTCAGTTCGGTTTATTACTTTCGCAAATAAAGGAGATTTGCAGTGATATAGGGCACGCTTACCATCACGCTTACTTAACGATTTGCATCGCACTGCAAGTGCGATAATTGTACCTGTCTTCGAATGGAATATCACTTTTGGCACACACGTGGGCAGCACTGTTAAACGAAAACCACAAGGGTATATCAACGTGCTCAACACTTAATGAGAAATCCTGAAAAGCATGTGTTCATTGAGCAAAACCCCTGAATGTGGTTTTGGGACATACGGATGGGTTACCTAAAAGAGAGAATAAAACAGATATATTGACCCCCTTTGGTATAATGACAAATTTATAAAAAGTTTAGCCCTTTCCTCTCTCTCTCTCTCTCTCTCTCTCTCTCTCTCTCTCTCTCTCTCTCTCTCTCTCTCTCTCTCTCTCTCTCTCTCTCTCTCTCTCTCTCTCTCTCAGTCGGTTAAATTTTAAAACTCTAGCCATACTAAGTACTTACAACACGGTGGGAATGTGCATACGACTTTCATCTCTCCAAAGTAGGAAGTTTGGCTGGGAGTTGTCGCCTATTTGTCCTTTTCAGACATTTAGGGTATATTTCCGAAAACCTTTGCCGCCCTCTTAGTGGCCTCTTGGGGTGAATTTCTCAAAGTTTTTGTGTATATTATAAGTACCATTTATCAACACAAAGCAATACGGTCTATCATTCAGTGAAACATATACAGCGAACTCCCGTCAAGACGAACACGACTAAGATGAATTCTCGCTTACGTCGAGCAATGTGGCAATGTTCGTTTGGTCAATAAAATCAATAAAATGCAATAAAGTCAACTTAAGACGAAGAACCTTGTACGCAGTGTTCGGTTAAGACCAACCACTTTCGCGGTGGCTCGAACTGCTGGATATTCTGGGCAGTGAATATTGCAGGCTTAACGAGATGCCGCGGGGCATTCAAGCGACTAGGGGAAAAGGAAAATAAAAGAAAGCCACAGCGCGAAGTGAATTCGCGCCACGAAGGAAGACAAAGAGCGAGAAAAAAAGAAACGCGGATAAAGCTACCACTTCGCCCACTGTTCAACCCGCGGAGCCAGCGGGAAGGCCAAAAAAAAAAAAAAAGAGCGAGGCCGAGATTTTGACTCTTCTACTATAGAGTTACAAAAGGAGCATTTAGGAGAATGAAAAAAGTAAAACCAAAGCGACGACGGAAACTTTCTGTTTGCGAACGTAGCAGCTCTCCTGTAAAAAAAAAATGGCCGCGTATCTGCTCCTTTCGTTGCAAATGCCGTGAAAAGACGATAGTCTTTATCGGCTTTTACCAAGTAAATGCCTCCCTCCGCTTTCCCGCTCACCTCTCATGTTGTTCCTCTTGCGTCGCGCTCCTCCTAAGGTAAAAACGCCAAAGGTTTGCTTAAATCATTTTAAATTTCCCGCGTTCCACTGCTCCATACCGGGTGTCTCGATGCGAACGCTGCCGTACGGCGAAGACGCGCGTTAATCGAGGCGCCCTATACTTCACCGTTTTTAGAACCGCGTTTCCCTACTCCACGTGCGTTGCAAGCAGAACGTGGAACCTATCTAGTGGAACCTTGCGTAACTGTTCCAGGTTGATTTCTTAAAATGGCGCCAGAAGCTATAGTGGCGCGGGCGACAGCAGGCGACGGCGGAGTGGATTCTTTTTCTGCAGTTGATGAAGTATCTAATTTCGCAAAAGTCAAGCATGCTTGATTTTTTTATAAAGGACCACTGCAAATATCACTTCTGTATTGATTTGTTGTCTCATATTTGCGTAATGTGTTGTTCTTCTTCAACAATGTTGACAAGTATCAGCATTACACCGGACATAGACGGGTAGATTTAGCTGCGACTATGTAAGACTATTGCGCAGGCATTGTTTTGCTTTGGCCGGGTGGCTGAATCGAGTCACAGACAGACAGACGGACAGACAGACAGACATACAGACAGAAAAAAATTTCTGGGTTTAAGTAGCCCAAGAAAGACTATAGTCTTTAAAAGCCGTTTTAAACGGAAGCATGCGAGTTCGCGACGGTTCACGTCGCGAGTCCCACCTCTTCATCACCGACAAAGCGGGGAGTTTCGGGTCTGTATCTGCTGCGTTGACGGCTGAGGTAGCGGATGGGCGCTCTCCGCCACAGCTTGGACTGGACGATACCAGGCAAGAGCACTTGAAGACATTTTTCTATCAAGTTGCGTACTCAAAAAAAAAAAGAATATTTTCGTTTTCCTACATGTACGTCTACTACTTCAGTCACCGTCTTGAAAAAAGGTATTTCCATGCACCTTGGCGTGCTGACGATTCTTTTTTGGAGAGCTTCTGATATGACAAACTTATGATAAGAAGAACAAACCATCACGGGCCCTTTGCGTCCGTCTTAATGGGATTTCCCTGTATTGACAGATCTTTCAAAACACCTCATTCTCTACCAAATGGAGATTTCAATAAGAGGGTGGATTGGAAAAAAAAACTTTATAACTACTGTGCAGAGATTCCTACCGGCTATTGGCGGTGAGCGCGAACACAGGCGGCGCTGAGAAGCGCGCTTCCGTGACGTCGGCTTAGGGGTTGTAGCATTTGTCGTCTGCTTCTATCGGGCTCGCTCTCCTGACTGTTTATTTGCACTCGTTTAACCTTTGATGCTCGTCCGCAGATTATGGGTATCCACAACTTTTTATCATAATAAAAGATTTAAAATCGCACGCACTAGCTCAGTGCGTGATTTAAAGCATATATACCGCTCGGGAAGGAAACATTGCCGGCGTCGTCCCATTCCTTGCGAAGCCGGTCTTGTGCGGAGCGTGAAGAGCTAGTCGAAGCTAGGCGTCAGCTCTGTACTCAACAATCTTTCTAACAAAGGGAACAGTCAGAGTTTAATAACCGCCAACAGCGAAAATGCAAGACCGAAACAAATTCCAGGCATTAGGGGCTATCGGCTTTGACAGAAGCCATTACGATTCGCGGTAATAATATGTAAGGTAAGACAGTTGTTGCAACCTTGCCGAACGCTCTTAAGTATTGCATCACATCAGTTTACCTTGTCATGGCATGAAAGATGCCGACATGCCCTGTAGGACGCAAAAAATTTAGGTTGAGCTCCAAATAACCTGTTGTGTGTATAGGCGCGTGCTGGTTTTATACCAGGCTTTCAACCAGTATGGGGGCCTATTGAGCAAAATGAGCGTCATGTACGTTAAAAATACAGTAAGAGCAGGTTTGTTCAGACTTGGAGGGATATTTCTGTACATTTTCCATGGCCATATCATCTCAATATTCAAATAGGCGTTATATTAAAGCTACACTGAAGAGGAGGAGGAGAAGGAGGAGCAGAAAACTTTATTTCACAGTAAAATCGGCGGGCTCCTCAGTAAATGTTTTTCTTCAATTCATAAAACGCCATCCCGATTAGGCCAGGATTTGTTCTTTACGCCTGAAGCGGTTTGAAAACCATAAAGAGCTGCTTGGACATTTCATCGGTTTCGATTCTTATTATACTGAAAACGGGCACATATACCATTTATAGCGTTCGTTACAGAGTATATCAAGCCTTCAATTCCATAATATTTTCAAAACTGTTCGTGTTGAGGTGTAGTTCGTTACGATAACGATGGTTACGATAGAAATTCGGGTCACAAAAGCCGCCTTCGAGCATTGTGGACAGCGTTGTCAGCATCGTTTCGCTGGGGCGTAGCACTAACCTCACTGCATCTGAATAAACAACGCAAGCTGCGGATATGAACCTTCTAGCATGCAGCCATAACGGAAGCCAATGTGTAAAGGTCCGCACGTACTTTGTGGGTCTCCCAAACATTCCCGCACCTCTTAATCAGGCGTTTGTGAAGCTGCAGAAAGATTAGTGCTATGCGCAGAGAAAAAAAAACATTCCTCTGATACAAGTGAACAATGAAAGAAACAGACGACAGCCGTTTTATTTCCTGCTGTGTGATGCCGTGCAGGGGCTAGCTGCTTGGTGCGTAGCATTAGACTGTTGAGTCTTCATAAGAGCACTTCGAAAATACTGTAGGAAAGCCTACGCATTTTGTATATTTATCGAGGAGCTCTGAGCACTGAACCTCGCAAATAAGCAAGAAAGAAAGAGTTACACATGATCATCTTACCAATGCTCTGAAGGATCGCTCCTCGTGTGTTGCAGACTTGTGCGGGATACAGCTTGAAATTATTCAGAGGTGTCAGAAGCTGCAAAAAGAGCTAAATTACTGGGAATACGCTTTTTAATGTACTAAAGCATCTAAGCGGGCGGTTCTAGCACATGCACTGCTGCCCATCACGAGCGGAGACGGCGGCGCGAGTGTAGTAGCGGCGCGGGTGTAGCAGACGACAGCGGCGCGGGTCCCTAAGCCGACGTCACAGCCAGGGGGCGCCACTCAAACATATCACCGCCAGTACATACACACACACATCATATATTGTGAAGGCGCAAACCGGAAGCCAAAACTGGAATCGGGTTCAGCGGGCAATCGCTCACGAATGCGGTGTAACAGAAGCCAAGTGGGGAAGGAGAGGATAACGAAGAGAGAGCTCGGGCAAAGTAAAGCGCACGAACCTACCAACCGCTCAAGGTGTCTCACAATATACATACAAATACCTGCAAAACGCATGTCATAATCTGAATGGGCAAACGAGATAATCAGAAATTTGAAAAAAAAATCACATTTTTTCTCACCTAGAAGCCAATTTTCTCAAACTCCCGCCTTAGAGAGTTCCTACACAACGAAAGAATTTTAACTCCCTAGGACCCTCTCACTCTCTAAGTTTTAACGCTTAAAGTTTTAAATTTCTAGGCCTAGCAGTTTTGGCTAATCGTTGATGATTAGGCACTTCCTTAGTGCCTAATTAGTGGATCAGGCACTTCCTTCTGTAGGTAGACATTTTATTCGTACAGCGTCAAACTGAACCGTTCAACTCTTCATTGCCATAAAATCACTGTGTATCATCACCATACAAACGTTTCATAATTTCACCAAACAGACCCCGTTATTATGGCAGAACCTGCTTCACAGTCTTAACGAACTTTCAGCTACCGTCGTTAAGCTACAATAGTGGCTAAGTGTCCCCACAGTAAAGCTGTAGGGACACCACAGTAATAAGTACAAAATTCGCACCAATCCGAGCTATAAAGGCGATTAGAAAGCAAAGATTTAACCGACACCCACAACAACTGCCCATTCTACGTCACCTGATTTCACACACGTGGCTCTACATAGAGTGGAACAAGACATTGTGCCAACCGTTACCTAGAATTCGCGGGAGCGGTTTCCCGAGCACCCTAGCGTCGGCCACGGCCTGGCTAGAGCTGCGGATGCTGCCGCTGTATCCCGGCCGTGAGTCGGGAGAAATAAAACGGAGAGGAGCGTCTTTCGAAGGGTGAGACCGCGGAACATAGCCAACCTATTGCACAATCCTAGGACTACACAACCGCGCAGCGCAAGAGCAGACACCCAAACTATTCAGCGTGTGAGCGTTGTGATTCACATTTATGCCTTTTAAAACTAGTAAGTTTAGGTAGTTTAAGAATTGCGGGAAACCTGAGGGAACTTTATACTAGGTTTTTATCAGAACCAGCTGCTCCTTCCGCCTTTTGTAATACCTTTTAAAACGCAAACTAATTTGTATTCCCCTATTGCGAAAACGGAGTCCCATGCGTGGCAAGTAGCGCGCAAACGTCAGCGTTTCAGCCAAATATATGTATGTGGGCCCTACATATTGTTTTGCAGCCCTGCCAACCAATCCCAAAGGCATCTTTGCCACACGACCACTTAATTCCGTCGTGTCCGGGTTACCCAGGAGGTCCTGCCGAACAAGTTAATCAAGCCGTGGGGAGGAAGCGCGCAATGAACGCGAAGCTGCGCCGAAACAGGCCGAAAACAACCGTCGCAAATGCAGACAAAGCCGTACGCCGATGCGCCGCCCGCGAGCAGCCACTTCCGCGCAGGGAACACCAGGTAAATTCGCCGCGCCATGTACAGTGTGCTCCATGAATGGAACGCTCCGCTCCACCCCCGCCACCGCCTCCCCCATGTTGGGAGTTTATTGTCCCGAACGCCCTGAAAGTACTGATGGCTAGTAGAGGTAGAAAGCATTGCCTTTAAGATCATTTTAGGGGAATTAAAGTGATTCTTTTTATTTCTTCGCATCATCGGATTCCCCATAATTGTCCTAGTTTTCTTTAATGTATTATTATTTTTCGCACCGTGTAATCTTTCAGACGATACATTGCACCTGTCTGCCGGTCATTTCAACTTTTTGCACCTTGAACGATTCATGAAATTTATTACGTGCATAAAGCACCCTCGCTGGCCGACCCAGTGATTGAGTTTCCGTGTTTGGGTTGGTTTCTTCGTAACGACAAATAGTATTGCATACACACGCGGAGGGCTGGCCAAGAATCCTCGTTGCCGAAGAAGGTCGCAACCTTATAAGGCCGTAATTTAGTTTATTCGGGGAAGGGTATCATCGTCGTTGCAGATGTCTTCTTCGTCGTCCTCATCATCCTCGTCATGGACATCGTCAACCGACTAGTCACACGCTGACGCAGCCGTTCATTTTCGAAGAAGAACCTAGCACCCCGATTCTGTCTGTTGCCGCGGCTGCTCCGCCGAAATCTTCTGCCCCCTCAGCCACACGCCGAAGGCGGAACAAGGAAGGCAAAATATTTTGAACAAGCCTGCGCCCCCAGTCATTTCCCAGATGTCCCGTGAAGGAGTGCAGGCCCAAGTTACCAACTTACCAGTCTCCTCAATTATGTCCCCGGCATCCCCGTGGACCCCAGGAGTACCGCCCCAGGGGTCAAACCCCGCCGGTAAGACGTCGCAACTAGACCACATCCTAATATTTGGCCAAGGTCGTTTCCAGAGGCTGGTTTTGTTGTGCACGATGTTGGCCGTCTTCACATCGCGTGTGCACGCCTTGGCTAACAGTGACCTTGCGCGTCCCGTCGACCATTGGTGTAGGGCGCCGGCGGCCTACGCCCACTTGCCTCTGGAGACCTGGAAGAACGCCAGTATTCCCGCCGAAGACGGAACAGATGATCGTCGCAGCCACTGCTTCCGCCACGACCCCCCTTTTCCCGTGCCAGAGGACCTGGGAGCCGATAACCGGACCGTGGTACCCTGCGACGCCGGCTGGGACTACGAGCCAAGCGCTGGAGAGCGTTCAATAGTCGGTGCCTGGGACCTCGTGTGTGGCCGGCGTCGGATCCTGTCCCTGTTGTCGGCGGTATACATGGCTGGGGGCGTGTTCGGTGGTGCCGGTGCAGGGGTATTGGCCGACCGTATCGGGCGCCGGCCGGTCCTCTGCATTATGATCTTTCTCCTAATTCTGGCCGGCATCGGAACCGCGTTCGCCCACAGCATACTGGTCTTCGCGGGACTCCGCTTTGTCCTGTCCACGGCATCCTCGAGCACGATTGTCACGTCGACTTTGCTGCTCTTCGAGGTCACCGACATCGACCACCGCGCACTGTTCTGCGCTCTTTCCATATCCGCGGCTGGCATTGCGTCTGCTATATATCGCGAGCTCGTCATGGCCTTCATCCGCGACTGGCAGATGGCGCAGATCGCGTACATGGTCCCCGCGAGTGCCCTAGTCTTGGCGGTGTACCTGATGGAGGAGTCACCTTGCTGGCTCCTGGCGACCGCGCGGGTGAGTCAAGGCGAGCGCGTCTTGCTGTGGGCGGCGCGTGTCAACAAAGTCGACCAAGGCGCCTTCAAGGCTCGCCTCGCTGCGCTCCGGGATGAGATAAAGAGGCAGCAGCAGCAGCTCGAACACGGGCGAGGGGGAAGTTTCGATGCCATTCTGTCGAGTAAAGGTGCGTCCCGCTCTTTCTCTAGCACATGACTTACGATTGGATGGTTGCTGTTTAAAAAGGGTAGTACGTTGATTTACTAGCACGTCTTACCATATCACCTAATTCCAGCTTTGCACAATTTGTGAAGCCATAGGGTGGATAGGCTTCGCTCGAGATAGGCACGTTTTGCGTCGTCTCTGTGATTGATGCAACATAAAAACAGCAGCTCTATTTAGTACTTCGAGAAGAAAACGAGGTTTCCGGAAAGATTATTTAACCTGTTTGAGTAATAGGGATGGCATTTCTCAATAAATGTGGGTTTGTTTAATAAGCAAAATGATTACAAATACGAAAAATGGCGAACGGGACACCGCTTAAAATAAATTGTTTTGCTTCAAAGTCTTTTGCGTTTTTCTCTCTAATACGCCAAAATGTGTACAGTCGAAAAATTATGCGAGAACAGCAGCGATATGACGGGAGTACAGAAAGCAGAGTGGCTATCTCAGGGTACCAGATTCGCGGCAGAACGTCTTCATGCTTCGAGTTTTATGATGCGAGAAACAAAGACGGCGTCCGCGATGCACCGGTTCGCAGCTAAAATTCACTAGCATGGAGGAAGGAGCATCTAGGGGCATCAGACTACATCGTTATTTAGAGTGTCTTATGTGTTGTGCCGCACTGATTTTGCCGCGGGGTCAGTACACTGGCTGGCTGCTTTACTTACTCCCCGAATCATGTTGCCGTACCAATTTTATGGCACCCAAAGGTGTGGCTGTGCATGGTGGCTTCCAAGAAATTCTTTCGTCTCGACTGGCCCGTGAGCTCATGGGTATGCCCGCCTGCCAACCATAGGCGAGGTTCAATGACGATGGCAAGGTGATGAGAACGAGATGAAAGAGCAGGACAATTAAATGGTGAGACCGAAATGGAAACGAAGGAGAACGAATGATGTAGCTACCAAGCAGCAACATCGTCGTGGGCGGCCAGGAGAGAGGGTAAAAAGTGCGTTGGACAAAAGGATGTCACGAAAGGAATGGAAAAACAATCAAGGATTGTCGGCCCTCCTTCGGAAACCGAGTAGTTTAAATTTAAATCTGGTAATTCATTCTTGTTCCCTGAGTAGCATTCGCCCGAATTATTTGTTTTAGTCGTCATTATTATTATTATAGCTATCTACAGATAACCGCCTCTTGTCAGGACAAGAGCTCACTGACAGCAACGACGCACTTCCTTTTGCAGATGTTCACGTATCCGACCTCTTAACGAACCAGAGCTTGCGCAACCGGTCCACCGTAATTTTCGGCTGTTGGTGCATAACATTTGCCATGTTCTTCAGCCTCAACACAAGCGAAGTTATGCGCAAAAGTTGGGTACCACGCTCCTCCCTCCTGGCGCTGAGGATTATCCAGCTCCCTTTCAACGTCTACGTGCTGAGGCGCATCGGCCGTCGGTTGTCGCTAGCCTACAGCATGATGGCCCTATCTCTCATCATCGCATGCCTAGCCGTGGTAAACGTGTACGGTGGGTCGTACGCGCTCCACTGGGGGGTCACCGTCTTGTGGCTGCTGGTGTTCGAGTTCACCTCGACCACGCTGTTCGCCTTTTCGGCCGAGCTCTACCCGACGGTGGTTCGGGGCGCTGCCGTGGGCTTCTGCTACGTCAGCGGTCGGATTGGGGCCATAGTGGGGCCCTTCCTCAACGACGTGCCCTCTGCGGAGCTTCGGGGCGTGGCCTTCTCCGCCGTCGCCCCCCTCCTTATGTTCCTCGCGTTCCTGGCTTTCTCTCTGCCAGAGACGACAAAGCACCCGCCAGCCAACACCATGGAAGGCATGATGGCCGACAAGTGGAAGCTGCACTCGCCGCTCAAGTTGGCCCGCAGCCACAAGGGTGTCCACGGCCCGACCAAGCGCGTAATGCCGAAGAGTATAGCGTCGAATGACAGCGGACGAAGGCGCCGTGGCAGCATGGACTTAGCGCCGGAGGACGCAAGTGCGCACCCTTACTCGCCGGACCCAGCGGCATGCGGCCTCGCTAGATGAAGACTGCGCTTTTGCCAGCTTCGAACTTTATTTTGTCGCATATGGACACTCAACCTATGATTTCTGTCATTGGACGCCGGAACTACACGTTTCCTTGATTATCGTCATTTTTAGATTTAATGCTGCAGCATTGCGCATCTTGTTGATAGAAAAATGTCACCGTGGCGCAAACCCCTTCCTAGCAGTGGCCCATTTTCTGTATTCGACAGCGCCGAGTTTTTGCACAATGGGCCACCTATTACTTGCGCAAATAAAAGCAATGAATGGGTGAAGAATGTCGTTTGAATATGCCCAGTCCGATGCGGCAGCGCGCGCCTTAGAGAAAACTCCAATCACTTCAAAAAGCGTAGGAGAACTCTGTTACCCCAGCACTGTTTTTTAGCTCAATACGTCATTTCAAGCACGCAAAGGAACAACATGGCCTAGGGTGGCATTCTAAAGGTGCGTCCAACTAATAAGTAAGCTCCCATAAGCTCCGTCTCTCTCTAAAAAAGTACAGACAACCAGAAACTTCAGCACGTTTTTAAGTTGGCGATGCTGGGGGAGAGGGGGTGGGCAAGATAATGGCTGAATAAATAATGGTATTAGTAATATTATTATCACTTAGACATTGTAATACCAGATGAACTGCCGAAACCTGTCGCCTGCTGTTGCCCGCGCCTCCTCCTGGCGGCATTTAAGAAGTGAAATGGCAATATCAACGAAATTTAGGTTCCAATAGGCAGGTTCCACATTACGTTTCGAACAAGATTCTATAAACTTTATAGTAGGGTGCCTCGTTTCACTCACGTCTCAGCCGTACGGCAGGGCTGGCAACGAGACACCCGACTTGGAGCAGTGGAACGCGGTTAAATTAAATTGACTTGAGCAAAGCTCTAGTGTGTTATCTTGGGAGGACTAGAATGTGAGACGAACAGCATGAGAGGTGAGCGGGAAAGACAAGGGAGGTATTTACTTGGCAGGGGCGCCAGTCGACTATCGTCTTTCGTCGACATTTGCAACAAAAGGAGCAAATACGCGGCAATTTTTTATTTATTGTGGTGTACCTAAGATGCGAGATAGAGGCAAGCCCACACGTGTTTCAAAGGCATGGGGCGGTGTTCGTTAGATCCGACAGGTGGTGGGAAAATGTTATTTGAGCCGACAAAAAGAAAAGAAAAAAAGGTGGATGGTCACTTCTCAGTTCGGAAAGGCGCGAGCCACTGCTGCTGCTCTAGTCCAGGGGATCAGGTGTTCATGAGTCGCAAGCTGAGAGCTGTTCAGCCCGCACTCCCACTGCTCCGGGGTGGAGGAAGGGCGGTTTTTCTGGTGGTCGGCACATACGCATACAAGATGTTACCTCGTATTGGGAGTGTGGCAAGTAGTGTAGTTGTAAGGGTATGTAGTGGGGGATATATGGTGAATAATAGGGGCGTTAAAATATGTTTCCGTCTGGAGCCTGGGCCATATTCGGGCGTCGCAAGGGCTGAGGGAGGAATGAGGGGGTGGGTCACGCCGGCGGCTCTGATGGTATTGGTGCAGTATATTGGTGTAGTTACTTGCAACGGGAAGGTTGGAGGACGGTGATGCCAAGTCGCCCGTCCCCGATGGGAATGCCCGGAGTATGATATCGCAGGCAGCGGCGAGCGCCACCGCATTCCCTGGGAGTGAGGCATGACCTGGGGTCCATACAATTTCGATATAGGGCAGGGTCTTTATTTTCTGGAGAAGCTTGAGGGCGGGAGGTGCAACGCATCCGGTCAGAAAGTTCCGGAAAGTTTGCTGTGAGTCGGTAAGGATGGTTACATAGCCGGTAAGTGTTGTGGTGGCGGCGAGAGCTATGGCTGTCTCTTCGGCAGTAGTGTTGGTATCAGCGATTGTGGCGGATGTCAGGATAGAACCTTGAGCATTGACGGCAGCCATTGTGTGGGCTGTTCTGTTCGTTTAGGTTGCGACATCATTGTATCGGGTGTCGGGATCGTTGGAGTATTGTCTCTCTAGGAGACGGACGCGTGCTTCTCTTGGACCCTTGTTGGCGCGGAATTGGCTAGACTTTGATGTGTGAGCGGATATGGATGAGCTGGTGCTGTGGTGCATCTAATGAAGTAGGAAAAGAACGACTCAGGTGTATCAAAACAGTGCGGCCTGTGGGGGTGAGGGATAGGCAAGCGAGCTGGCCGACTTGCTGTGCTTCTAGTGGTTCAGACAGTGTATGTTGGAGGCCGAGTGGGAGTGAGTGCGTGGTAGGAGTGAATGCAGGGAGTCCAATCGCAATTTTGTATGTTTTGATAATTAGTGCGAAGAGTGTGGAGTGTTGCTTTGGTTTCAGTTGGACGTAGGGTGTACCTTTGGTTTCAGTTGGACGTAGGGTGTACCATATATGATGCAACTTATCAGTACCGCATGAATAAGTTGGCAGGTGTCTTTTTCTCGGAGGCCGTGGTGCTGGGTGCAGGCTCTTCGGATGAGGTGCGTAAGCTTCGTGACGGTTAGACGGAGTTGCGAAAAAAGAGCGGCTCCCGAACTTTGGGCGTCCAAGGGAACGTGGAGAATTCGAAGAGTGGTGACTTGCTTAACGGGAACGGAGGAAATGTTGACGGACGGATCAGGGGTTGGTTGTGGAGGGCGGCCGCGTGTGCGTGCGCGGAGAACAAGCAATACAGATTTTCGGGGTGCACTGGTGAGGCCTCGGTGCTGTAGATATTCGAGCGTGTAGTCGATGACTTGCTGTATATTGTCTTGGTTTTGTCCCGCCGATCCGGTGTTGGTCCAGCTTGTTAAGACATCAGCGTAGACTGTGTGGTGGAGATTGGGGATTGTGGAGAGTTTGGCTGGAAGTTGGAGGAGGGTGATATTGAAAAGTAAGGGGAAAATGACAGATACTTGAGGGGTGCCTTTTGCCGGCGTTGGAAAAGGGTCAGATTGTATGATTCCAAGATTCCGATCTGTCCGATCTGTCATAGGTTTGAAGGCCTCGCGAAATGGCCTTGTGCGTGGCGTTAACAAAGGCCCCTTCGACGTCAAGACGAAGATGGTGCTCGGCTGGGTTTTGCTTAGGTTATCAATAATTTTTTCTTTCAGTTGGAGGAGTACGTCTTGAGCGAATAGGTGGGCGCGGAAGCCGAACATGGTATGGGGATAAAAAGCGTTGTCTTCGAGGTAGGTTGCTGGGCGATAATGCACCATATGTTCTAATAGCTTGCCAAGGCACGAAGAGAAATCGGCCGGAGGTTGTTGATGGCTACAGGTTTGTGGGGCTTCGATAAGGGTATTATGTCTGAATGCCGCCATTGTTGGGGGAGGGATCTGGCTTCCCAGTGTTTGTTAAAGAGGGTAAGGATGGATGAGAGTTTCATCGGCTTTGTTTCGGAGCGTTTTGTTTGTTATGCGGTCTTTTACCGTCTCGGTGTTGCGCGTCAAGTGAGCGAGGGCTTGCTCCAATACTTGGATTGTGAAGGGAGCGTCAAGATCGGGGTTAGTAAGGCCAAGGTATGGTAAGGTGATGGGAATTGGCCACTTTAATAGGGAACCAAAAAGTTTTGTGCGAACTGCATCCAGTAAGTGGTTATGTGGATGAGGATGGTTGTGAATGAGTCGTTGCAGCTGCTGCTACGCTGTTGTTTTGAAGGGTTTAGACCCTGAGAGGTGGAGCAGAATATGCCATGTGCGCTTGGTGCTCAACGTGCCTGCGAGTTTGTCGCAGAAAGATCGCCAGTTCTGGATTCTCGGCACCTCAGCGTATTGAGTGGCCCGCTTGGTGATTTCCGCAATCCTGCGTTTGAGGGAGTGGTTATGTTTTCGAGTTTTCCATCTGTTGACGAGGCCTCGCCGAGCCTTCCACAGATGAGCGAGATGGAAGTCGACTGAAGGATTGGCAGTCGTGAGGGAAATGATTTTAGTATGTTTCCGCACTAGAGCAGTTAGCTTGGCCGTCCATCATTCGATGTCTTCGTCCGCAGAAGGAAGGGATGTGGGATCTTTGCGGAAAGATGACCAGTCTACCAGCGTTGCTTGTCCGATGCGTCGTCGAAGGGGAAGATGGGGCAGGGCGAGGGCTAGGATGTAATGATCGCTTCCAACAGTGTCTGGTAAGCACGCCCACTCTATATAGGGTGCATTTCGGGCAAATGTGTGGTGCGGCGTTGTGTCGCGAGTGACACTTCTTCCCAGTCGAGCTTGAAGGGCGAGGTCATTGAATAGTGTAAACATGTGGTGTTGGGCTGCACGAAGGAGTGCCGTGCCTGTCTTCATCACTTGAGGGTACCCCCATGAATGGTGGGGGCGTTGAAGTCGCTGAGAAAAAGCAGGGCGCTTGTGCCAGGTCTTTTGGCTGATTCGTTCAGGAGCGGATCGATATCTCGGAGGGGATGTTGGGGAGGACTGTAGATGTTCAGGATGAATAGCCTTGGTCGACTGGATAGGTAAATGTGGCGTAACCGGATAGTCGGGGTTTTGGGGCAGCTGTTTAT
Source organism: Haemaphysalis longicornis (assembly GCF_048455015.1). Lineage (NCBI taxonomy): Eukaryota > Metazoa > Arthropoda > Arachnida > Ixodida > Ixodidae > Haemaphysalis > Haemaphysalis longicornis. Next base: position 4,061,218 of record NW_027526296.1, read on the forward strand.
TGAAGCGCGATCATATCGGGTGGGGATAGGGTGACGTAGTTACCGAGTTGGGCTTTTATACTGTTGAACGAACGGCAGTTCCATTGATAGATGGTCACTGCGTTAAGATTAGTGGTCAGCGGGGGGGAGGGAGGTGTTGACGGCTAAGTCGGCATCGTGTTCTGGGAAGAGCTTGGCTCTTTTATCTGGGGTTGGACGGTCGTCTGGATTGCTTGCTCGAGCGCAGTAAGACGTTGGGTGATGGATTGTATAAGACATAGTAGGGAGTAAGTGGTTTCTTTGAACGGTTTTTTGAGGGTAAGCGTGCGTCCAATATATGCTTTTCTACGATGCGAGGTAATTCGGTTGCGATTTTCTCGTTGATGAGAGACTGGCAAAGTCGGGCGTTAGAGGTTGTGGGAAGGTGGTAGCAAGTTCGGGGGTTGGAGCTTCATTTGGGGATTTTTTGGAGGCGCGGTTGGTTGCTTCCAGTGCTTCTGTGCGTGTGAGCATGTGGCGTTTTGCTGCTTAATTTCCGCTTGTAGCTGCTCTATTGCGGGGGAAGCGTGGGGAGTAGGGGTGATAGGTGGAGGCTGGAGAGAACGTGTAGGCAGAGGAGGGTAGGCATCAGCAGTAGGGGTGCCTGATACTATGGCAGACCAGATCACCTGCTCTGGTTCGTCGGCTCTAGTGGATGGTGGGGCGCCCCCGGAAGAGGAGGCACGAGATTTGGACACTGGGTGAGCTGGAACCAGTTTTTTGGGACAGTCTTTGCCGGCTGTGGTGTGTGGAAGATTGCACAGTTTGCAGTTGGGTGAGCACGTGTGGTCACTCAGTCCGCAATCAGGGCACTTAAGCTGGTTGGTGTTGGGGCACACGTCTTTATATGTCCAATGTCACCGTACAGTCGACACACCTGTACGGTGCGCCGACAGGGGTGACAGCGGTAGAGAAGGCTTCCAACCTTCACATAGAATGGTACGTGGGGTCCTTGGAATTTCAGTAAGGCCAAGGTGATGCCGCCCAATAAACGGGCATGAAGGAGCTGAGGTTCGTTGGCCTGGAGCCGTTCGAGTAACGTATCGGAGGTGACGTCCGAATCTAGGCCGTGGATGACACCGCGGCTGGTGTCCGGTTGAGGCTTCATATATGGCATGATTTCGTACTCTGCTGCTCCGAGTTGTATGGTCTTGATCGTGCTTAGTGCGAGTGCTTACTCCTTATGGGGGGTGCTTGCCACGACAAGATTGTGGGAATTTTGCACTTGCACTTCTACGTGGTAGTAAAAGTTTTGAAGAGGGATGTTGCTGGTGGTGGCGATGCCATGAGTGAGATTGCGATGACCCCAGGAGGCAACGTTGAGTCCAGATCGCGGCCGATAGACGATCGTGTAGTTGTCTCTTGGGAGTCGTGGTGGTGGGTTGCGAAGAGAGTCACTTCTCAGAGCTGTGAGTGGCTTTCCGGGTGGTGGGTTGCATGCTGTTGTGACTTGCCGCTGGGTAGTCGACGCGGTGCTCGTTCGTCAAGAGCGCAAAACGTCGATCCAGGGGTTTCTGGTGGGTCAAAGTTCACGTCATCTTCCGTGGGAGCAAGTGCTAGGACTTGGGGCTGCGCGCCTTCCGGCATGGGCGTGGCTGCGATGTGGCGGCAGCTTCGTGCGCTAGACCCGATTTGTAGGCCTACCGCTGGTGCGGGCGCTAAAAACTGGAGGTCCGACTTTTTGAGGTGCAGACGGCCCTGGTTGGTCGGCAAGGTGTTATGCGATGCCGCTGGACGTTAGCAATCCGTTCGTGGTACAGCAGGTGGAGTGGTCGATTTAGGTGATCCGCTTATTTCCAGTGAGGAATCGGGAGGCCATACGAGTCCCTTTAACTGGTGTGTACCACCTAGCGGCTTAGAGCCGACAGGCGAGGATACGTTTTCCCTTGCCGAGGCCGGTCATTTGGCGTTGGCGGTTCTTCAGTAGCCGTTGATTTGCCCGCTAGAAGATTCGAGATTTACCAGCCCCGGATTAAAAGCGGTATACAGTGTTATGAATGGGCCGAGGACCACGCAGGCAGGCAGTAGACGAACACTGCTTAACACGTCGAAGACTATATTTAAGAGGACGGAGGACAAGCACAGGACAGTAGACGCTGGGACGTTAAAGACAGGACGGGCTTGGGTCACACGGACGCGCAGCCCGTAGTTAGATGGTACACAAAATAGTCTCGTAGTTGGGAAGGACCGAGAGCAATGCCGAATAGGCAAGGTAGCTCACGTCCAGTCACGACGCGTTTCTAACGGCTCCAACAGCAGGAACGGCAGCGCCCAACAGCCTGACCGGAACGTCAGCAGTCGGCACACCAGCGCCACGATGACGGCGCCCAGACGCGCTCTCGAGCCTCGGCGGAGGGCGGCGACGGTTGTGCTCCAGGTGGCCCGTGGACCAAGCGTTCCCCGGGGTAGTTCCCACGCAACCGCGCCCGGTTCCGCCGCTTGGCTTCCAGCCGTTCGCGTACCAGCTTCCGCGATCCCTTACGCGCGGCTCTTCTTCCTCGTCATCGTCGCTGTCGCTCTGCTGCCTCACTTTCGCGGCCAATCACTCACTTTGCCATTCATCACATACAGTTCTGGGTGACCTGCTGCCCTGAACGAATAAGTATAGAAGCCCAGCCTCTTAGCATGTTGGTTCAGCGCTGCATCTTCGTGATTTTATGGAAATGCGATCATAGCAAAACAACCGAAATATACAGTTGGAAAGTGAGCATGCACGGCAGAAGTGGCAACAGCTTGCATAATGCAAATGAAATTGCAGGGTGAAAAGCGGCATTGAAGTAGAGAAGTGGTTCCTGTAATACTTTTACTGAAACAGTTCATTTCGTTTCTATTAGGAAAGGCTACTATGAGATCCCCATACACTACACTGTACTAACCAACTGACACGATATTGGTCCTCAAACCCATGAAGTATTCAGTTATCGCCCATGTTGAAAAAGATGGCGCCTCGGCGCCCTCGTGCCCATCATTATAATCATCATTATATCACTCATCGGAACAGGTCCTTGCGGCTCGTCTTTTTTTCGACATTTTCATGTGAAACCCGGGGGCACAAATGTGGGGACGAGCCGCCTAGACCCGTTCATCTTGACACTCGCTGAGGCAGCAGCGAGTAATCTGAAGAGTAAGAGAAAAAATCGCGCCAATCCCCCCCGTGAATGTGGTTGGAAAGCAAAGCTGTAAACGGCACCCTTAACGATTACCCTTGCGGCATTACTTAAATTCACTCACATCTCTCTACAAATAGTAAAACCAGAGCAAAGTTAAATGCACTTAGCCACACCATTTGTTAAACCAAAGAGATACTCTTGGTAAGGTTAAATCAATGAGTGATGCATGATTGGTGTTTGGTTGAATTGTATTGTTGTAGCACAAGAGTGGAAACTTTTTTTTAAAATCAAAGTAACCTCCAACCCGGTGTTAGATTATCTGACTTCTCCGTCTCGCGGCGCGAACGGAGGCGACGAGATTTGAGGCAGAGAAGGAGGAGGAAGAAATACTTCTGTTCAGATTTCTGAACGACCCAGAGTACGGCCATGGGGAGTGATTCCTTGTTCTGTGGGACCCATATGCAGTCCGCGCGGCCTGTGTTCTGTGCACCCGCTGAAGCTGGGTAGGTAGAGAGCTCCTGCACAGCAGCATCTCCCGTTGCTCTTGTTGGGTAGTTGACGGAAAGAGAGGAGGGTGCTCAGGGCTAAAGTCGCGCACTCCGATCATGGGGCGGCGTGTTCCTACTTCTGAGCAAAATTTACATTAAGCGGATCAGCGATTCGGATGCATTAAGTGAAGGCGCGTAGGCTGTGGGAAGGAGCCTGGATTGTATGAGCCGTAGGGTAGTTTGTTGTTCTCTGGAAAGGTCAGGGTAAGGCGAAGGTACGGTCTGTCTCAGAAGGCGATAATGCTGGGTTATCTCCCTGAACGTGACAAGCGGGAGACTGTCCTCTTGCTGCTTCATAGCACGGGAAGTAAAAGCGCAGGCTTCTTGGGTGGGCGTATTTGTTGCTCTCCATTGAAGCGTGAGGTATGTCCAGAAGAGCTGAATGGAACCGTTTGGAGAGTGGTTTTTTAGCACGCGTAGTGCAGGTGAGAACACCCAACCCGACTGGTAATTCCAGTAGGCTTGCTGGGAATCGGTGACTACCCTCCGAACCCCTGGTTGAGTGAGAGCCAATGTGATAGCTGCCTCTTCTGCTGCCGTCATTTCTTGGGTCCTAAGCGAGGTACACACAAGGAGGTTGGTTCTGGAGGTAGCCACGATGATGGCGTATTGCTGCCGTGGATGTTTGGAGACGTCTGTGTAGATAACTGCATGATTCCCCACCGAGGGTGGTGTTTAGCGCTTGAGCCCCTGCTTTTCAGTGACCCTCGTCATGTGAGGGGTTCATATTTCTAAGAAAAAGGAGCATCTTTAGATTTAGTCATCAAGAGTCTGAGAGTACGTCAAGCTGATTGACACTCTCGGCTGCCCAGCCAATCTGGTAAAGCATGCGCTTACCCACCGCAGTTCTGAGTCGGACCTTCTGGTTAGAAAGATGGCCTTCTATCAGCTCTTAGACCATGTTGCGGAGCCCTGTGCTAAGCAGCCTCTGTGTGGACGCACTCATGAGAAAACCAATGGCCTGCTCAACCGCCTTTCTAATCATTATATAAAGCACCTATCTCTATGTCTTCCTTGTCGAGAATAAGAAAAAAAAGTTCTGCGTTTTTGCAGCCGCCCCTTTCCATAGGGGCCATTTCCCGTGCAAGCCGGGTGAACTTCCCAAGCGTTGTAATCCAACACAAGGGCCGAGCGCCAGGACGGGGAGTCACTTGTACCTATTTTACCGGTAGGTGCCCGGCGCCACCGAGGAACACGAATTCACATGGTGCCTTCCACAGCCACGATGGACGTTCAACTCGCAACCGGCTGTGGCAGGACATGCCGCCAGACTCTTTCACCCCCGGCAATGGCGCAACGCGGCATGATGGCCGGGGGCCCCGCCTGATGGACAAGGGTCAGGGGTCCCTTGATAGGGTAAAGGCAGCTTTCCAGACGTGGATTCCCCTTTCAAGGGTCCGCACTCGACCAGGGACGCCTGCACCCATTAAAGAAACCGGTGGGTGCCCGGTGGCACCAGGATTCGAACCCAGTACCTTCCGCATACGAGGCGAGTGCAGTACCTCTGAGCCACCGCTGCGGTTGACGTAAGTGACTTTCGAAAAGACAAAAGCTTCAATTATTCGAACGGTATCGGATTCCATTAGGCATCGCTTCTTGGTGGCAACTCACCTGATCATGTGTATGATTTGATTAATGCTGCTTTAGGCGCTGCAAGGAGACGTCACTGTTGGTGTAAGCCTCGAGATGTAGGCCCAGGATCTTGATGCGGGGGCTTGGAGTGATGGCCTTGTCATCAAGGAGTATTTGAATGTATTCTTTGATTTTGCGTGAGGGCGGACAACAAGGAGCTGTGACGTTTTACGTGAACGCTGGAGGCCACAGGTTTTACCATATTGGCGTACTAGAAGTGGGATGCCATGTATTGGTGTAAACTTCCTTTAAATTCTGTAACTCTTAGCACTTGAGCAAGGTGCGCACAGGGCCGCTAGACGGGCGCGAGTGGTCGCGTGACGCCTTCGCGTGGCATTCAGCGAGAACGCAGGGGGCAAACTCGTAGATGTGCTTGGTGAGTACACCACCTGCCTTCCCTGCCTTCATGTGCGCTCATAGCTAAATCGGTGAGATGACGGGCTCTCACTCTGTTAGTCTATTAGTTCCAGGTTCGATTCCCGGCGGTGCCAGTAAATTCTTCTATTTGTTCGCTGGAGTTTTTGGTGACACCAACGGTCGCGAAACAACCTTTGGGGGGAAGAGGTAAAAAGCTTTGGTTTAAAAAACTATTGTATTTCTGGAGCGCCCGCACATGTTTATGTGTCTAGAGTACGAGATCACATGAAACCCCTTAAATATCGCCAGAGAAGGCAGAAAAGGAAAGAGAATAAACTTAGGAGTGGTTTTCTTCGCTACGTGACACGTTTAAGACGCAAGCGGTGCCAATAGGTGCGGTGCTTCAAGAAGCAGAGGATATTCCCAGTCACCATTGAGAATCAAGCGAAAGAGAAAGCGAACAAAAACCCTTGTTTCTAAAAACTTCCCCAATGTTCTTGAAGTGTTTACAAACAATGGAAACTTCTGTGAAGCGCAAAAACGCCTGCTGGCGAACAAAGCGCTTCAAAGGCTCGTGTTTAGCAAAAGGTTCAGTTAGGTAACTGGTCTGCGCTTCGGGGCCGTGAGAAGCACCGTTATTGCCGGTGTAAGCAGATGCAGTGATGTTCAACAAGCTGGTTGAATAATACAGACATCAACGACGTTGCCTGCCAACTGGATTTTTTCCCCGCCATGTACTTTAAATACGCAGGGAAACTTCTAGCCCCTTTCTGGCGCAGTGGAATGCGGAAAAAGATGACGCCTTGCTTTCCTCGTGCCGATCATCATCGTTATTAAAGCACTCATCGGAACGGGTCTTGGCGGCTCGTCTCTTTATCCCTAGTCGATCATCATCACCCTGCTCCGGAAGACCTGTCCACATCGAGCTTTTGCTTCTTTAAGGAATATCGATGGTTATTATTGCAACTAAACGGTGAAAACCTCACCAACGCAATGAGAAAGACCTTCCGACCACCGCCGCAGCAAACGGTTCTTCGGTGAGTGGATCGTACGGCACTTGGGAAAACCGCGCCGCCTCTGGGCGAGGACGCAAAGGCTATACCTAGCTGCGCAGCGGCAGAGGCGGCTATTGACAGGCCGGTAACCTACGGAAACATAAAAATTGATGGAGAAATAATTTCTGAAGAGGACGCCCGCCTCCCGAGATGGAAGCAGAAAATGCGAAAAAGACGCGCGATTTTAAAAATTGCAGAGCGGCTTCTACCATCAGTTTCGGCAGGGACACGCGCACCGCAGCGCCAACCCCACAGGCGTGCCGAAACGCCTAACGACCAAAGCCAGGCTCCTAAAACTACCTGCGGACCATTTTCGGGTCATCGTCCACCCGAGGGATGGAATTGATGTAAAGAAGATTGACAAAATTACCTTCATGAAGGTAATTATCATGGCCACCGGTGTATTATACGACCACGAGAAGCAAGACATGCTCTGCCCGATTGACGGGCAGAAGAGTTACATCATATTGACGCCAAGGATAGAGAACGCCAAGGTGTACGCACAACTGAAGCAACTGCCGATTGGAGGAAAGACTTACGGAGCGGCGGCCGCCCAAGAAAATACATGCAAAGGAGTCGTACGAGAAGTGGGCCTAATGCATACGGACGAAGACCAAGAGAAAATGTTCGTGAAGGAGAGGACTCCACCATATTGGATGCTGGAAGAATCAAAAACTCGAAGACGGTGGTCCTGCTCATCAATGAAATGAAGGTGCCAAGATATGCAATGATGGGCAACTGCCTGGTGCAGTGCTCGCTATTCTGTAGACAACACGACGTATGCTATGAGACCGCGAAAGCGGAGTATCAGGCCGATATGCATATAAACCCCATAGGTAATGCATGCAAGAACTGCGGTACGCAAAATCCATGGGAAGACCTCCAATGCACACCGACATGTAGCCGGAGGGGCGCACGCCACAGGAGGCAAAAGGTGCAAGAAAATATTCCAAGTCCCCTACATTGTGCGGCAACGCCGCAGGCAGCGCAGCTAGGAGCGGCGCCATCAGAGAGATACACGTGACCAGGTGTTCGAAGGCGAAAGAAAACAAAGGAGGGGCCCATCTGAGACGCCGCATACCAGCAGTTGACGCAGCTCCCGACGCAGCCCCAACGCAAGCACCGGAGCCGGCCCTGGAAGAGGGAGCTCGCAGTCGCGATAAGGCCAAAGCGCTGACGCCTCGCCTCCAAGGAAGAGCCGCGCGCGGTCCAAGCGCCGCCTCAGCTGCGTGCGGTGGAACAGCCCCCTAAGAGTAGCCGCCGCAGCCCAGGGATCCAAGAAAAAAGGTGGTCAAAAGAGAGTCCCAGCCGCAACGACTTCCTTTCACGCTTGGCGAGTGAAGACCGAGTCACAGAACAGAGTAGTGAATTCTGCTACTCTTTTTCGACTCTGTTCGCCGTGCAACTTTGCGGGATATGGGAACTGATATGGGGAGGGTAAAAAACAAAAATAAAGATGCTGCTCTTATAAGGAATCCACCACCAGGGGGCCGACGCCACCACACACGAGTCTGTTCGGCTCCAGTTTATTCCGCTACAATAGCGGAGGTTTTTTCTGACCATCATACCGCAAGAACCAGCCAATCAGCTTCGTTTTCTGAAACACGTGGACTCCCGATTGACCCCCCAGGCTCAAACAGGTCAAAGGTATCGGCCACTTCATTGTCTCCCTTCTCGCCAGCTGCGCTCGGCCTCGACTCTAGGCCAAGCGACACCGCTGCGTCTATCATGTCACCTACCACCACAACGTCGGACCAGACAGATGCTTCAACGTCCCACCAGACATCCCCCGCCACTATGGAGTTTGACGAGTAAGTGGCCGCCAAACTCCCCTGGAAAATCTTTGGAAGACAGTGCTCGCCGCCCGCTTTAAACCACCCCAAGCCAAGCAGCCACCCCGCCATCTATCGTCGGTCTCGAAGCAGTCGCCGCGCCGTCTACAGGAAGACCCAAAAACTGGTGCAAACACGCGCGTCGCCCCACCACCTCGATTACCAAACAACCACCACATAGTCATTTAGCGCCCGCGCTCTGGCCTGAGTGTAGCGTCCTGAGCTCTCCCAACACTTGCGGCAAACGTCGCTGAATCAAGCACCATTTTGAGGCAGCAGTTCCTCAATGAAGTTGTTGTACTGGCTCAACCGGACCGCAACCTGCTTTTGGCAAGCACAGGCAATGCTCAGCTCGCAATCCTGATCAGCGAATTAACGATTCGCCTCGGAAGTGCAGACTACGAGGTTGCCCGTACATGAAGCTACCACCCAACACCTGCCGGGGTGTGTTCCACGGTGATCCACAACCCAACAACCTACAAAAGCCTGCAAGAACTTCTGGAAGCCAACCGCCAACTGCTCCTCCACGCTCGGCTCATGGGACGCACCACACCTGCCCTCATGACATTCAATGACACCCGGGTCGCCTACTATGTCCGAGTGGGCTGCCATCTCCATCGCTGCCGACCCTACCGCAGCGTCGCCCAGGTTTATAAACTATACGACGACATCGGTCATCGCCAAGACATCTGCCCCCCCCCCCGGACTCACCCAAGTGTCCCCGCTGTCACGCCAGCAACCCCTCTCCTCAACATGACTGTAACCCTACGTGCAAATTGTGCCGGCAACCCTACCTTACTGCTAGCAAGGAGTGTCCGAAACGATTCCTCCCCACGCCCAGTCCGAAGCGGGTGATCTCAACCATGAAGACTACCCATCGAGATATGCACCGAAACAGGGTGAGCTGGTCAGCCATTGTTGCGCAATCTCCCACTGCTCACACCTTCCTACGCCTGTCCACCACTAACGCTGCTCACACCCCAACATCCCTTCCCACAACTAACACCTCCCCTATCTCCTCCACTCCCGAAACCACCCTGTCCTTCCAACTCCAGCAAACACTACAAAAACTACAACAACAATGCACGCAGCTCAGCCAACGCCTTGACACCCTTGGAGACACAGCTAGTCCGCGGCCTCGCCTCACGCACTCCCCCTGAACCACCCATAGACGTCATGGTAGAAAAGGTCTCAGAACGCCTCATTCCCATTATTGATCAGCGCATCACCCAAGCCCTCCAAGCCTTCCAAGTCAAACTAGTATCCATTGTATAGGCCCTGCAACCGCTCATTGAATCGCCAACAATCGAGTAACGCAACTTGAAGAAATGGACAAAATTGCCCCTGCTGCCCAACCGCAAACGAAGAAAGCAAAATTCCAACAGCAAGAGTCCTCCCCACCCTTTGCCTATACCGATGGGAACTGATTTCCAGGATTTCACAATGTACCAATGAAACTGCCGGTCATTCAAAAACAAGAAAAATCAGCTAGCACTGTACATTTCCCCATGTCCTCCTCAGCCCATCGTCCTACAAGAGGCTGACACCCCCCACCCATCTCTTCGAGGATATGCCCCTTGCACAAGACCCCCTGCACCGCACTGCGACGTTAGTGGCACAGCACCTTACCGCGCAAGGACATCACCACGCCTGCCCCATCACACACGCTTTTATAGAGGTTCTTCCTGATCCACACTCAAACTCAAGTGTATATATACTCAATATTTACAGTCCTCCGCCTACTTCACTTTTCGCGATTGAAACTTTGATACATGACCTTAAGAAACAAGCATGGCGCTGTCCCTTCACCCTACTCGGTGATTTCAGCGCTCCACATCACTGTTGGGGGTGCGCACAAGCATCTACGAAAGGCACCGCCCTTGTCCACGCTACCCAGCACGATGCCCTGACTCTATAGAATGACTTCACCACCCCCACCAGGCTTGGTACGAGCGTTTCCCGTGATACCTCCCCTGACCTGACGTTTTCCAACAACGTCACCCGCCTTGAATGGTAACGAACCCAAGAGACCCTCGGCAGCGATCACTATATCATCAAGATAGCGACTAACCACGGGTGCACCCCACGCTCCTTGGGGAGGGTTAGGATCACAAATTGGCCCGAATTCTGCAGGGAGCCAACCGCACTTCTCTCCATCAGAGAGCCTTGAAGATTGGACAGCAGCCCTGGAAGCCCTGGTCGAGAAACACACAAAAAAGGTGCAACTCACCGATAGACACCCGGAGGCTGACACCCATCTGCTGCATATATGGGAAGCCCTCAGGGGCCTGGTCAAAGGGTGGCAGAAACAAAAACACAGCCGAACCCTTAAAAAACGCATCGCGAAATTACCCTCCAGGCTGTGCAGTATGCACACACGCTCACAGTACAAAATTGGCACTCCCTCTGCGACCAATTAAAGGGCACGCTCAGCTTCAAGCGGACCTGGCACATCCTCCGCAAGCTTATCGGAGACAAGCCTACACGCACCACCACCACCACCGACCAAATTAATCGCTTCATCCAAAACTGCGATATACCCCCCAGAAGACCCCATCACTCCCTCCGTGACCACCTCTTCGGGCACCTGACGACCTACCCCATGCCCACTACTGTCCTATATTCAGGTCCCACTAACGCCGCACTGGACAACCGCTTCACCACCGAGGAACTAAACCAGGCCCTCAGCAAGCTTACTAGAAATACGACTCCTGGCCGTGGTCGCATCACCAACAAGGTCCTTCGAAATCTCGATGACGAGGCCCAATAATCTATACTGGATCTCTTTAACCACCACTGGCAAGAGCGCACGCTCCCTCCTCAATGGCGCCACGCCCACATTACTCTAATTCCCAAGCCCAATAAGCCGATTGCACCCACCAACCTACCTCCCATATCCCCAACGTCATGTCTCGGAAAGCTGCTGTAACATTTGGTACACAAAGACCCCCGGCCCATCTGGAAAATCACGATCTTTTTCCGCACACCATGTTTGGCTTCTGTAACCACCTTTCCACAAAAGACGTTCTTTAGCTCAAAGAACAGGTGATAGACATCCTCAGCAAAATTCATCCCAGCGCAATCCTATCTTTAGGTGTACATGGTGCCTTTGACAACGTCACCCACGAAGCCATCCTCAATGGGCTGAACATCACACGCTATGGTCAACGCACATCGACTATGTACGGGCACTTTTAGCCTACCGACCTGCCACAATCCGACTCGGATTATTGATCTCCCCAACGTTCTCCACACCCCCAAGGGAACCCCGCAAGGTTCTGTTAACGCCCACTTATTGTTCAATATCGCCATTTTAGATCTGCCTAAGCAGCTTTCCGGAATCACTAACCTTCACCATGCTGTCTACGCGGATGATCTCACCTTCTGGATCACCAAAGGATCATCCGGCGCCCAACAATCCGCTTTACGACAAGGGGTGGACACCGTCCTCAACTACCTCGCACCACGCGGTCTCACCTGTCACCACTCAAAAACAGCCCTTCTCGTCTTTCGTGCACACACCGTGGAAGAACCCCCGACCCCGCCCTGGACCCTCAGGTTATGATTCACCATGAACCCGTCCCCAAGTGAAGATATTACGAATCCTAGGAGTAAGCTATCACGCAGATGGATCTGGAAGAGCACTACTACCCCAACTACACTCCACTATATTGTCACGAAGACAAGGACGACGCAGTTGTCTTTAAGGAGAAACAAGTTTATTGGATTGAACTTGTGTTCCCCTAACAACTCAAAAGAATACAGAGGCGGCGGAGCAGCGGTCAACAAAGTGACTTGCGTCGACGAGCGTCGCAGAATCGAATGCTCCAGCGCCCGCACTGCAGGCTTTTTATCTTTCGGCGCGCGTGCTTCTCGAAACGTCGATTCGCATCGAGAACATAGTAGATGCAAGAACATTATTCTGGGCTGTTCACGTTAGATCGGAATGCTCTCCCTATCACAACAGATAACACATGCGGCACAGAAAGAAAGAATGGAACACGCTCTTCCCTTGGTGCAGAGATAACACAGACCGGCGCAGCCGGGCGGTAAAAGCAAAACACAAATAAACAAACCCAATATATAGTTCGCGGCATTACCCCCCCTCTAAGAGTGCATCGACCCGATGCTAACATAAGCGACAGTCCGAAAATAAAAATAAAATTCGTTATCGTTTGTAGAAAGGTTTTAACCGAACCACGTGGACGACTTTAGGCCGCGTGCGCTGTTGTGATGTGCCGGAGTCACCATCGGGGATTACTTCGTAGGTAAGTTTGCCAACACGTCGTAGAATCTGGTAGGGTCCAAAATACCGTCGCAGGAGCTTCTCACTGAGTCCGCGTCGTCGGATGGGAGTCCAAACCCACACACGATCCCCTGGTTGGTACTTGGCGTCTCGGCGTCGGAGGTTGTAGCGGCCCGCATCCACCAGCTGCTGGTCCGTTATACAAACTCGAGCGAGCTGGCGGGCCTCCTCCGCACGTTGCAGATATCCGTGGACGTCGGCGTTGAGGTCGTCGTCTTCTACGTGCGGAAGCATGGCGTCGAGCATCGTAGTCGGCCTTCTATCGTAGACAAGCTCGAACGGCGTCAGCTGCGTCGTCTCCTGGATATCCGTGTTATACGCAAACGTGACATACGGGAGAACTTCGTCCCAAGTCTTATGTTCAACGTCAACGTACATTGACAGCATATCTGCGATTGTCTTGTTCAGACGTTCTGTTAGTCCGTTCGTTTGGGGGTGGTACGCCGTCGTTCTTCGGTGATCCGTGTTGCTGTAGCGTAATACTCCTTGCATCAGCTCCGCAGTAAATGCCGTTCCACGGTCTGTGATAAGGACTTCCGGGGCTCCATGTCGCAGCACAACTTGGCCTATAAAGAACTTTGCCACTTCTTCTGCAGTCCCCCTCGGAAGAGCGGCGGTCTCTGCGTAGCGCGTCATGTAGTTTGTCACTACGACAATCCACTTGTTCTGTGATCGTGACGTAGGGAACGGGCCTAAAAGGTCCATTTCAATCTGTTGAAATGGTCTCGATGGGATGGCGATCGGTTGCAGAAGTCCGGCGGGTCTTGTCGGCGGCGTTTTTCGTCGCTGGCAGTCACGGCAGCTCCGGACTGCCATGACGCTGTCTTCATCAGACGCTGTCTTCAGACGCTGTCTTCAACGCTGACGCAGGCAGTCACGCTGGCAGTCGCTGGCAGTCACGGCAGCTCCGGACTGCCGTGACGCTGTCTTCATCAGACGCTGTCTTCAACGCGCTGTCTTCATCAGAGTCTTGTGGTGGTGGGTCGACGGGGGCGCGGGACAGGCAGTCGGCGTCGGAGTGTTTCCTGCCGGATTTATAAACGACTGTAACGTCGAACTCCTGCAGGCGCAAGCTCCACCGCCCAAGACGGCCAGAGGGGTCCTTCAAATTGGCGAGCCAACACAGCGCATGGTGGTCTGTTACAACCTTGAATGGCCTTCCATACACGTATGGGCGAAATTTTGAAATCGCCCATATAATATCCAGGCACTCTTTCTCAGAGGCAGAATAGTTTTTCTCCTCCTTCGACAGACCACGGCTGGCATAGGCAATTACCCTTTCGCAGCCGCTTTGCTTTTGGACAAGGACGGCACCCAAGCCTATATCACTGGCGTCCGTGTGCATTTCCGTTTCGGCATTTTCGTCGAAATGAGCAAGCACGGGTGGGCTTTGCAGGCGTTTTTGCAGCTCGCAGAATGCTTTTTCTTGGTCGTTTTGCCAGCTGAAAGGGGTGCTATCTTTCGTCAAGCGCGTGAGTGGCTCTGCAATGCGTGCGAAGTTTGCGACGAAGTGCCGGTAGTATGCGCACAGCCCGAGAAATCTTCGCACGCCCTAGTTGTCTTCCGGCCTTGGGAAGTTCGCAATGGCTGAAGTTTTTGCCGGGTCAGGAAGGACTCCCGCGGCGTTGACGACGTGGCCCAAGAACTTGAGTTCCCCGTATGCGAAACGGCAATTTTCAGGCTTCAGCGTCAACCCCGACGAACGAATGGCCTCGAGTACAGACTCCAACCTTGCAAGGTGTTCGTCGAAAGTCCGGGCGAATACCACTACGTCGTCGAGGTATACGAGGCAGGTGTGCCACTTAAGGCCAGCTAGCACAGTGTCCATGACTCTTGAAACGTCGCTGGTGCGGTGCAATGCCCAAACGGCATCACCTTGAAGTCGTATAGGCCGTCTGGTGTTATAAATGCAGTCTTCTCTCGGTCTTTCTCTTCCACTTCAATTTGCCAGTAGCCGGTCTTCAAGTCCATCGATGAGAAGTACTTCGCGTGGTAGAGGTGGTCGAGGGCGTCGTCGAATCGGGGGAGGGGGTACATGTCCTTTTTCGTGATTTTGTTCAGTCGCCAGTAGTCAACACAAAACCTTAATGTGCCGTCTTTTTTCTTTACGAGTACGCCGGGCGCAGCCCAGGGGCTTTTCGATGGCTGTATAATGTCGTCTCTGAGCATGTCGTCAACTCGAGTCCGGATGGCTTCCCGTTCGTGTGAAGAGACGCGGTACGGTGACTGTCGGGTAGGTCGGGCTCCATCTTCGGTTATTATTCGGTGCTTCGCTAGAGGGGTCTGACGTAGTTTTGCGCTCGACGAAAAACATTCGCTATAGCGACGCAGCAAAGCCAATAATTTGTTCCGTTGTTCTTGCGGTAGCGCCGGATTCACGTCGAAGGGCTGCGGAAGCTTGAAGGTTTCTACGGGGGTGTGTTCAAAGTCGGCAACCGCGATCACGTCACTTGCTTCTTGCGTTTCTTCGAGGAATGCAATTGCCGCGCCCTTGTTTAAATGCTGGTACTCCTCGGTGAAATTAGTAACCAAAATGTGGGATTGGCGTTCCTTAAAGCCCGCAATGCCTCTTGCGACCGACACACCACGGTCGAGAAGCACCCTTTGATCAGTGTTTACGATAGCGTCAACGTCAGGAGCAGCATCTTCACAGTAGACTGCGTCCATCAAGCTTGCGCGGGGAGGCAGGGTGACATGATCATCGGCAATCCTTACAGGAGCACGTCGTTCGGGGTTCGGTTCCGGCGTGATGGAGTGATTGGGGGAAAAAGTTATTGACTTGGTCTGCAGATCGATTATTGCACCGTTGTCCACCAAAAAGTCCATTCCAAGAATTACGTCGTGGGAGCAGTCAGGCAGAATGACGAACGCCGCAGGGTACGTTGGGCCGTCTATGGTGACGCGCGATGTGCACGTTCCACTTGGCGTCACGAGGGGGCCTCCTGCTGTGCGTATGTGCGGACCGTCCCATCTGGTCATAAGTTTCTTCAGTTTAGACGCAAATGGACCGCTCATTACAAAATAGTCAGCTCCCGTGTCTACGAGGGCGACTACGTCAAAGCCGTCGATGGACACCTTGACGTCAGATGCAGTCTTCCTCGAGTTCCGAGTTCCGGGGCGTCGTATCTCTGCTTGTACGTGTTGACGGTCGGGCACTGTGCATCGTCGTTGTCGTCGTCTTCTCAACGAACGTTTCGGTCAAGTCGGGTACGCGTCGCGCCGTGTAGCTGTCGTCATGTTCAGGAGTCTCGTCAGGGCTAGGTCGGGTCGGCAGGATGAGGGCATGTCGTGGATCACTGTCTTCGGCGCGTCCTTGCGTCGTTGGAGGGTTTCCAGTTTTTCGCCGTAGAGCAACTTCACCTCCAGAAGTTGCTGCTTTTAGTTTCCCCCGCGTGGGCTGGGGGAACTTCCACGTGCGAAATCAGCATTGTGCTACGGCTGTTAGGCGACTGGTATGGGTAGGGCGACGGCGATCGGTGTGAGCGGGCTGGTCCTCGGTTGGTGTTGGACAGGTATTCGTCGATCTCAGTAGGGCGCTGGCTAGGTCGGGGGCGTGGCGCGTCGACGGAGAAACCGCGCAGTCCGAGTCTCCTGTACGGGCAGCGACGACAGATGTGATCGGCCTCTCCGCAATGGTAGCACAGCGGACGATGATCTGGCGTTCGCCAAACGTCAGTCTTCCTCGGCGTCTGGGTTTGGGCTGTGTGCGGCGGTACGGTCGACGGCGGCGACAGTGGCGAGAGTGGGGACGGCGGCGAGAGTGGACGGCGGTACGGTGGAGCTTCTTGTAGACGGGTTGGAGCAGGGCGGGGTCGACGAACAGCCGCGGAGTAGGTCATCCCCTGTGGCTCGCGGGGTGCCTCGGATGGCATAGAAGTGCCCAAAGCGTGTTGAACCTCTTCGCGGATGACGTCAGTCAGGGAAGCCACTTGAGGTTGCGGCGGCGTCGGAAAAAGCTTCCGAAGCTCCTCCCTGACCACTGCTCGGATGGTCTCACGCAGTGTGTCGGAGCTTGTAGCCCCGGCACCGATCGTCTCGGAAACCAGCACGTTGACCGGGCGATCGTACTGCCTCGTTCGAACTTCCAGCGTCTTCTCCATCACGGCCGCCTCAGACGCGAATTCGGCCACCGTCTTGGGAGGATTGCGGACAAGGCAAGCAAAAAGCTCCTGCTTTACCCCTCGCATGAGAAACCTTAGTTTCTTTTCTTCTGTCATCTCCGGATCCGCACGTCGAAACAACCTCTTCATCTCCTCAACAAAGATCACTACCCCTTCGTTGGAGTGCTGCGTTCGAGTTTCAAGTAAAAGCGCTGCATGTTCTTTTCTGACCACGGTAGTGAAAGTCTTAGTGAACTCGCTTTTGAACTGAGCCCAGTTTGTCAAGGAGCTCTCGTGGTTCTCGAACCAAGTGCGAGCCGAATCTTCGAAGTAAAAGAAAACGTGCCGGAAGGTTTCTTCAACGTCCCACCTGTTGAAAATCCGCACGCGCTCCAGCTTCTCCAACCATTCCTCGGGGTCTTCAAGGGGGGCTCCCTGGAACGATGGCGGTTCCCGGGGCTGCTGCAGGGCGATTGGTGACGTTGTTTCTTGCACCATGGTGTTGGTTGCAGCATTTCTTCTCTTGGGCCCTTCTGGCATAAGACCGAACTCGGGTAGCAATCCTTGCAGTCGGCGGCTTTCTCTGGTTGGACTGGTTTGGCGGCTTCCAGATGTCGTTGGGAGCGTAAAGGGTGAGTACCCCGCCCCTCACCAGATGTCACGAAGACATCGACGACGGAGTTGTCTTGAAGGAGAAACAAGTTTATTGGAGCGAACTTGTGCTCCCTTAACAACTCAAAAGAATACAGAGGCGGCGAAGCAGCGGTCAACAAAGTGACTTGCGTCGGCGAGCGTCGCAGAATCGAATACTCCGGCGCCCGCACTGCAGGCTTTTTATCTTTCGGCGCGCGTGGTTCTCGAAACGTCGATTCACATCGAGAACATAGTAGATCCAAGAAGATTATTCTGGGCTGTTCACGTTAGATAGGAATACTCTCCCTATAGCAACAGATAACACATGCGGCACAGAAAGAAAGAATGGAACATGCGCTTCCCTTGGCGCAGAGATAACACAGACCGGCGCAGCCGGGCGGTAGAAGCAAAACACAAATAAACAAACCCAATGTATGGTTCGCGGCAATATCGCAAATCGCCCACCTCACCCGTCGTATATGCATGCACAAACACGGTCTTAAAGAACAAGACATGCGTCAACTTGTGCACGCATTACTGCTCAGGAGGCTTACATATGGCACTCCTTATTTCCAACTCCGACACCAAGAACACTCCAAATTAGATGCTCTCCTCTGTCGAGCCTACAAGACAGCAGTGGGACTACCGGCTTTCACTTCCACCAACAAGCTCCTTCAACTTGGCCTACATAATTCGCTCTCAGAACTCATAGAAGTACAAAGCACCAGCCAACTCTCTTGCCTTTCGCTCACACCAACGGGCCGCACAGTCCTCCGGAATTTAGGCCGTCCTACACCAGAACCCCACGGAGCACTACAGCCGATACCACCTCATATACGGGCCACCATCAAAGTCACCCAAATTCCACGACATACGCATGCCGAGTACAACAAAGGACGTCGCAACGCTCGTGTTCGCTAGCTAAGTAAGAATACTCATCAGACGACGACATCCGCTACACCGACATCACTCACTCACCTTCCCACTCAACCCTAGCGGTCAGCGACACTAACGGCACCATATACACTGCGGCCACTTATCGACACCTATCCCCATCTGCAGCGCAAGCTATGGCAATAACCCTAGCAATGCATACAGCAACGTGCGACTACCTCGCGATTATCACCGACGCGCAGCAAGTTTGTCGAAGATACCTCTTGGAAGAATTCCTCTACCTGCCCTCAAGCTTCTAGAAGCCGTATTATCACCTCCTAACGTAACCATCGTTTCGCCCCAGGTCACACCTCCTTCCTGGGAACGAAGCAGCCCACATTGCGTCCCGAAAACTCCACTACCGGTTACTCCCGACGAGGCCGGGCGTCTTGGACACTGACTGACACGCTACACCTACTACCAGCCACCTACTCCGATATCTTAGCGCACTATAACCACACCCGTCGAGAATACTTTCCCCCACACCCTGCACTCACAAACGAAGAATTCACATCTGGCGACGTCTCCAAACAAATGCATTCTACAACGGCACCATGCTGTCTGATATCTCCCCCAGCCGTTTCACCTATAACTGCCCTCACTGCCATACCCCAGACACAACCCCCAAATTCGTATTCTTCTGCCCGCACCACTCCTCCCCACTCCCCTGACCTACTCCCGAGCAGTGCGAATGCGCGCTGACTTGCCCAGACCTGCACGACCAGCAAAACCTGATCCAGCGGGCCACCCGAGTAGCCACAGCACGCGGATACCTGACTAAGGCGGCCGCCCATCTGCTCTAAATATGTGAAATAAACGTTTCTTTCTTCTCCTGCTCGTCCCCCGCCCTTATTGGTCGCCGCAGGTGTGACGTCAGGAGTTTCGCGTTCCCCCGCGCGCAGGCATCGTGTCGCCGACATGCAGGCGGAATGGAATTTTTTTACCTGCTTGCGTGCTCCGCTGCCAGGGCAAGATTTGTGTTGGCCGTTAGTGTGGTGTTTCGTAGCTACTTAGTCTCGCTGGTCACTGTCGCGACAATTTTACAGTGCTTTTGCCATGCTCTGCGTGAGGACAGCGTCCGCGATAATGGAAGATGTACGGACGGAGCTGCGGCAACACAGCAACGGCATCTTATAGAGGTGAAGTATTCACCACGGCGAGAGATTTTCCTTCGTGAAAAAACTTTGTGCGCTAATTCTGCAAAGAAGGCTGAAATGTGTGAGATATGCTGCTTGAATACTGTGCGGACAGTCGTGTCAGAAACGGCCATTTCTTTAATTCAGTTGATATGTGTTAGGTTACTTTTGGGTCATATTCAGGGTGGTCTTCGTGTTAGGTCGCAAATCAGCGCATCTCAAAACATTAAAAAATTAGGTGGTGATGTTTGGCCGGGACAAAATTCTGGGGCAGTAATACCAGGACTGTCATTGCAGGTCAGCGGCTGACGCGTTTTGCTGTGTAATACCGATTGTATCCCATCACCGGCAGTTTTTCTGATGGAGGTGAAGAATAAAAACAACCATCTCTCGGAATTGTATCCCGTAAAAAACATTCAGGCGATTTAAATTTACCTCTACTCCTCTAGTATGGTACAACGTATCACCTTAGTGCT
Organism: Haemaphysalis longicornis; assembly: GCF_048455015.1. NCBI lineage: Eukaryota > Metazoa > Arthropoda > Arachnida > Ixodida > Ixodidae > Haemaphysalis > Haemaphysalis longicornis. The sequence goes on from NW_027526296.1 coordinate 4,081,354, forward strand.
TAAAACACCGAAAATGTGAAATTTCACGGGTACTGAAAAAAATTACACCCATCTCCCCGAAGGGAACCACGAGTAGGATGCGGAGCGTCATGGGGTTCCGTTTGCGTTTCCGTTATGTTTGTTAGCCAAATTTGGTGGAAATGTAGTGAAACCCGTAATTCTCATATATCCTACTCATGGTTCCCTTCGGGGAGATGTGTGCAATTTTCCTTATTTTATGCGTGTATACGCGAGTGAGACGAGATTGAAGTGGTATCTAAAGGTCTTTATTTAGGTTTGCACGTCTTCTTACTTTGAGTATAACGGCCTTATGGCCGCTGAAGTGCACAGTCAGTGGATCTCGTAGCAGCGGTTGTATGCAGTCGTCGCCGTTGCAGTTGGTAAAGACGAGATCGCTACCCGTTCCGTGGATTGTAGTTGGGTGTAATTGCTGTTAGTGTTTGCGCTGATGCTCTCACTTAATGGCATCAGCACACTCACTTTTTTTTCACACTCACGGACGGGGCTGTTGCTTCCATCCTACTTCATCTGAAGAATCACGGAGTCAAGCGCAAGCACAACCGGAATTGTTGTTGTTGTTGTGGTTCCTCTTCTATGGAACGTACCCACGTGGGGGATTGGCCAAAAAACGGTTGGTGTGTGGACGCGAGACCACCACCGGCGCCGCGGGACATACCCCCGAGTAAAAGACGTGGAGGACTGGCCAAGTGTGCTGACGCCGTACCACTGCCGACGCCGCGGGACATACCCCCGAGCATAAGACGCTCCGCATCTAAAAAATGCTTGAAACATTAGAATGTGGCAGTTTTTACAAATTTACAAGTTTTAAATATTCAATTACCCTCATCTACTGTGCGCATCGTGCCACAGATCTTCAGCGCATAATGCTCCAGAATTTGATTTTTATACGCAAAAGCTACAAAATTACATTCACGTTAGGTTGGTCTCTTCGCTAATATCAAAGCCACACTAATCGTATAAAAATATCGTTGGAGCGTTTTTTCTATGTTGTTTGGACAAGATGTTCTTTTGAGTTTCTTTTTTCAATTTTTTTCAGCTGTGGAACGTATATGCTACCAGATGTTTCTCCAAAATAACTTTACGCACTTCCTATGCGAGCTGTGATTTTTAAATTCAAAATAGGAAATAGTTAAGTACAACCTGTGAGATTTTCGGCATGGTATGTCCTCTACACTGCTGTAAAAACGTAACACAAGTGCTACCACTGTCGGAAAGTGATGGCTATCGTATCTGAATACCGCGTCGGTAAGCTTACGGTGGCTGGTGCTAGAGGTAGGTGGTGCGCAGAACGTTTTCAATGCTACTCCTGAGGCTGATTTTTGCATAGAAACTGGGCTCGTTATGAGACCATTTCTGTTTTACTCGCAAGTGTGGTCTCGCCTGTTCCAGCAACGCGTAGATGTTTTGTGTTGTAGACACTTGAAATTCCCGCACCATCCAGCTGCCCCTTGCGCACTGTAGGGGTTCGTTCATAGGCCGCCGGTATAACAAAAGGTTTATTGAGATTGTGTGGGCTTTGGAGTGAACCATTAATATGCTCTAGGGTGGGTGCTGGAGCATTTGAAAGGCCAAATTCGTGAGTAAAAGGCGGAGAATTGCCTCATTTACGAGCACACGTTGTACGTCGAAATCAGACACAAGCGAAGCAGGCGACGAAATTTCTGTGCCAGCCACGTCCAGATATATACCTAAGTATACTCAGCGTTATCTTTCACTAGACGACAATTGCTTTGAAGTAGTATAGAGCTACAGCGCGTTTGACTCGATTTATCATTGCCAGCTTCACGACGAAATGTAAATTCGGCTGCTGCGCGCTAGCTAGAGCCGTCAAATAAACGTTTCTACCGCTATCCACCACAGCTCCACATCGAAAAAAAAAATACTACAAGGCGCGAACGGTTCAAACACATAACAACGAAAAAAAACTTGGCGGAAGGGCCACGATAATTTTTTGCATGGAGGTGTGACAGCTTGCCTTAGACGGTGCAGGGGCGTCACGACAGGGAGGGGGGACGAGAAGGAGGGAAGGAGCCACCAACCCCCCATGAGCGGCCGGGATAAATCACTATAAGGGGTCTTCCGGTTGAATTTCTCCTTCACTTTGAGGAAAAGCCAACGGGGGTGGGGGCTGCGAGGGGGAGGAGGGCACTCCTCCGTAATTTGGCGGTCGATATACAGGGTTTCTCTGGCATTTTTATTCGATATAGGGAAACGTTTTGCTTATATTCTCACTGAAACTATACCGCTACCAGAAATAGTTCGACATACAGGATAAATAATTGAAATGGTTTCCATCAGTTCCATTCGGCTGTACAACTTTAGTATACGTCGTTCTCTTTACAGATGCAAAATTTGTCAGCGCTGCTGTTTCGCTGCCCTGTTTGGGGAAGGAAAGAGGGATGACACCTTTACGACACTGGTGAGAACAGTGAGCTTCATTTGCGAATTAAGGGGCAACATTGGCAAAAGGCACTTAGCTTGAGTTGCCCTGGGCCTTAGAAATATTAGGGTGTATCGAATCTTAAACTAAAAGAAATGATCCATATGTAAAAGAGCTGTTGGAAAAAAATTCTTCGCACTTTAAGAAGGCTGGCTGACGTGTTTAGGCTGAGCGTTTATTTTTACTTTGACCACAGGTAGCGAAATAGCCCTGAACCTCTACATTTTGCTTTAATTGCACTCAAAATTTTGGTTTCTTGAAAACCGTAATTTCGTTGCTTAGCATAAACGGAAGCCCTAAAGGGAGCTGCAGGCCCTGGGAAGTAACCAGTGTGTTTAAGATATCTTCCAGCAAAGTCAAGGTTTGGAAAGATCCACAGTGGGGTAGTTACTAGCGGTTTTTTAACATGTTGAAGTAGCACAGACTAGATACAGACGCGAGAAGTACAAAACGGACAGATGACAGCCCTGTTGTAAATGGTCTGGCGCAACATGGCATTTACTGTGTAACTTGTCCTCACGTAATTTGTGAGTGAGTAACCTAAGTCCCTATTTCCTGAAAAAAATGTTTACTTCCACAATATGTGCGCTCCAAAAACGTCCTGCTGTGTTAGCTGAGTGGCATGTGATAAAGCTGAGCATAGCCAAAGTGCGAGGAGAATGCAAATGCTATGGGTAGAGCTGGACATTTTCTGAAGCAGGGCATTTGCTGAAGGGAACTGCACGGCTGTTATTGGCGAACGAAGGAGCAACGAATGTAGATGGAAGGGTGGGCGGTTGCTCTGCGTTGTTTCGGTCTCTTCGGTTATTTCGATCTTATCACCAAGCGTGGGTGGCATTTGTAGCACTTGTTTGTTGTGCTCACCGAGAAAAATAAAAATGGACCTTGTGGCTCTGAGCACCCTTCACCGATTGTAAACTAACAGAAAAACAGGCACGAGGTGCTGCAGTCGCGATTGCTTGAGATAAGGCCGTGAGCGTACTGGGGTAGGAAAGAAACGAGTAGAAAAAGTCTGCTGCCACAAATAGAGAAGCGGGGAAATAGCGCAGTGTTAAACGAAAATCTGGCAAGAAAAGCAGCTTGAAATGTAGGAAGTATGGAGGTTTTTTAACCTCAATGGGGGTTTCACGTTGTGAGTCGTGATCACATAAAGCTTGCTGTGTGTATTTGTGTGTTATACAACCGGTGTATTTAATGCGTAGATTCTAAGGGCAGGTTGCTGCGACCACAATGATTAATCATAGGAAGCGAGTCCTTGCATAACCGGGGGATTTACTATAACTGAGTTTTCCATGTAACTTATTGTGGCAGGTATTTTCTTTCTTAGACCAAGCATCATAGTATAAACAATCACAGTAATAATTTATACATTTTGTTTTCTGTGCACCTAAAGTAATATTTACAGCAACTCAATTTTAGCATTATTTGTCCTTTTATGGGACCATGAGAGGGCATATTCGTACCTGACACTGGTCTACACGGGGAGCAGCCTACTTGGATTTGACTCGATGAAAGCGGTGCGCGAACATGTCTCCATCGCCATTTTAAACTTCACTTCGGTATTTGATCTTCTATTTGCAGTGTACTGGGCTAACAACCTCGAATACGTGAAGAATGCAACGTAGACTTCACGTATAGGACTTTTACGCATTGGACCCTTACCCTTACCGTTTTGAAGACATCATGGGAGTGCGAAACAGCTCATGTACAAACGTCTTAGTGACAGCGGCATTGCTGATCACTACCTTGAGAGCTCGCGCAGGGGCAGCGAGCGTGTAACTACTTTTCGAATGCCAGCACACCATGTGGTGGTTGTTGCGAGAATAACGACTGACAATGCAGCCTTTGGGCAAATTTCTGCAAAGTTTTAGAATGAACAAAGAAGTTTTCTTAGTAAAAATTTTAACAGTTTACCAAGATTACCACCTGTAACACCCCTTGGTAAATGGTCATTTTCATTGGGCATGAGCATGGTCAAAGTTGCCATTTCATTAAGGCAAACAGAGTTGCATGCATCAAATACGAATGTGTTCAAGGTGACCATTTGCTTGAGCAATAATTCTCTGCCGAACTCTGTTTTATGTATTTTATTGTTATATTTTCGATTTCTGAGTTGTTCCAGAGTTTGTTGATTTCAGATGTCTAAAGTTGCATTTTTAAATATTTGTTTAAATGTGGTTTTAGGAAAATTTGTGTTTTCATATTCACTTATAATTTCTTTAATTTCAGCTGATGGCTGGTCACTGTTGTAGGTTTGTGTTTCGTATATGTGTGCTAAAGTGTCAATTTCTTGTCTCGTTGAATCTTACCAGTTTTTGTTAGTTGAGACACAAATGTTGTCTAAGGTGATAATTTTGAATCTTGTATTTCTCACTTTTCTTCTAGTCCTATATATGTTGTCTAAGACAAAAACTCCTCATGTTTATTTCCTATAACATTTTTTCTAGTCAATGAGAAAATACATAACTCATAACTGTTGTAGGCTTTACATAAATAAGAGTTGTTTTGGTACCTGCATGGATGGTTCTTGCATGTATGCAGGGCTTACCTTATAGGGTCATAGTATTATGTGTACGGTATGTTCTTACCCTTTCGACTCCGAAAGGATTCTGTTTGCTCGAGTGGCAAAATTGTCGACTGGACTTTTTCTTTGCAGATTTTGAGTCTCAGTGACTGTGCTGCGGAGTCCTGCATCCTCTGTCTCAGGGGTCACGGGACTTCCTTTCATCAAGTCAGGGTGACTCTTCGCTGGGATCATGTAGTAGCCAAAGCAGCCATGCGGACCCTCTTTATTCGCAGATTCGTAGTCGGTATGACTACATTTTACAGAGTCCTGCATACTCTTTTTCGACTCTTAACCTGTTAGAGTCAGGGAACGTTTTTTTAAAAAGTCAGTGTGACTACTTTTGCTAGTCGCAAATAAGACTCTCCTTGTTTGAAAATCAGGAGTCGTGCTGGCTATGTCTTACGGGATCCTGCATAGTCTTTTTTTACTCTTGATCTAACAGTCACAAGACTCTCTTCCAAAAATAGTCAGACGACTCTTCTTACTGGGGTCATAACGCAGTCAAGCGGACTTGCATTGTTTATTATTTTGGAGTCACCGTTACTCCATCTTAGAGAGCCCTGGATACTCCCTTCTGACTCTTCGTCACGACTCCCTCCCTAAGAGTCCCAGGACTGTGTTTGAAAGAGAGTCTTGTAACCCTCTCCATAAAAGTTCAAAGGTAGTCAATTCTGTAGCAAGCCAATGACTCTGTAAAAGAAATCAGAACGGACACTCTTTTTTTCTTGGAGTGCAGCCGAGCGACCACGGAAAGGACTGGTGACGCGAAGCCGCTCAAGGACCCCACGCGGGAGAACGAGACCAGGGACAATAGCACCTGCGCTGACCGAGCAGCGGATGCGAGAGCGCACAAGCCACTTAGGTACGGGAAGGAAAAACAGGTAACGCATGAGGCTTTTCCAGAGCTTGTAACAGCACAAAGGCATAGAGAGAATTCTCCAAAAGCTAATGAGACAAATTCAGGAACTTCAGCAAGACAACAGAGAAATTAGGATGGAAATCGCAGAGATAATAGGTAAACAAGCTAAAGAACGCAGAGATTACAGTAAAGACAGGAAAGCCGGTAGACGATGATTAAACAATGGCGACACAGAAGAGAAATAGGAGGAAAGATTCACGGAGATCCTAGCAACAATTCACAGAAAACTTGACAAAATTTCGGATAACATTACGAAGCAAGGGGAAGAGATACCAGAACGTCACAAACGTCAATCGGCAATAGAGAGCGCTATGGCAAATTACAGCTTCAAAATAAGAGACAAATCTAGACATACCGAACATAGGTGCATCGCCGAGCACACATACAATGGCACCGAAAACTAAGGAGTTCATAATATGGCAGTGCAGTTCTGCGAGCTTTAAGGAAAGAAGATAGGTCTTTAAGCAATACATACAAGCACAGAAGAAGAAACCGCAGGTGATCCTGCTGAAGGCAACACTAGCCGAAAAATGCAATTTCCTGGGATACAGAACGGCCAGCACACGTGAGCAAGATCATCGAGGAATAGCTGCGCTAATCAACAAGTAATGTTCCGACGTTGAAGATCAGATTCAAGTGAGAAGCAAAAAATTATAAGCTTTATTAATTTGCATCATCCCAAATCGAGAATGCAATGCCAGAATATACGTACTCAACATAAACAGCCCAACCCCGGGCTACCAGCAGGCCTTCGCGGTGGTCCTACACAAGGTAGTGACAGTAGCCAAAGACGGCCCGCTGATCGTCGCCGGCGACTTCAATGCGAAACACGACGCCTGGGGCTATTCAAGACACGCCAACATGAGGAAGGGAAAGGCACTGCTACAGGCCACGATCAACCACCCACTAACTTTGATTACGGACCCCAACTTCCCCAACACGACCCAGACTTAACATTGGTTCAGAAGAGCTGGAATGCCACATGAGTTAAGCAGCAGGAGAATCTGGGCAGTGACCACGTAATACTCCAAACAACCATAGAAGTGGAAACCACCAACCAAGGTACCAGGAAGCACAAAATCATAGATTGGGACGCCTTCAGAAAAAGACGCAAAAATAACAAGCGGGAGGTCAATACCTTAACCGAACTCATCGTGATCATCAAAGGCGATGTCAAAGCGGTCACTAAAGAAATTGAAGCACCGGCGGAGTAGGAAACGATGCACAATTAATTACCGCACCTGCTAGAAGCGACAAATGCGTTCAGAAAGAGGTGGGAAACGCAGAAACTCAATAGGAGACTTCGCCACGAAATCGCAACTCCTCAACAAGCAATTAGAAAAGTATGCCAGGGAACTTAACCAGCACAAGTGGAATGAAATATGCACACAACTGGCCGGCCGAATGAGAGTGGGGAAATATGGAATCTCCTCAAACGTCTCATTGACGGAACGCAAACCAAGAGAAATCAAGAGACATCGACAGTTCTTGTAGGATGTCATCGTCTAACAGACACGACATCCTAAAAGAACCATCGAATATTTACCTCCCCGTTGGGCAAGCGGAGATGACGACTACCCGGAGTACACTAGCGAAGAGAACCCCGGAGTGGACGACCCGATCTCGGAAAAAGAGGTCTGGGAGGTCTTACAAAAACTAAATTGCATATCGGCCCCGGGACCCGACAGGATCACCGACAAACTTCTGCACAACCTGGATGCTAAGTCAATAAGAACGCTGACGAAAGCGGCCAACCATGCCTGGGAGACCGGACACGTTCCTGATGAACGGAAAACGGCATCAGGGATATTGATCCTCAAACCGGGAAAACCTCTTGGCCTCACCAACGTGAGGCCCATATAGCTTACGTCCTGCATTGGAAAGGTACCGGACAACGTCGTACAAAACAGAGTATCAGACTACGTCGAGAAATACGATATCTTCAAGCCCAACATGCTGGGTTTCCGGCCAGGGTTATCGACCCAAGATGTGATGCTAATGGTGAGCCACCAGATACTATACATCTACTCGAAAGACGTGAGAGGCGTCCTAGCACACGACCTAACCAAAGCATTCGACACAGCTAAGCACAAATTCCTGCTTGAAGCCATCTCCAGAGAGAACGTGGGGACGAAATTCCATTTGTAGTACATTAGGGACACTGAAGTGAATTTGTCAAGCTCACGTTTTTGCTTGCACTGCGTAAACTGGCTCAAATTAGCACACTGTTTATCGTTTATCCGGTTGACAAGTCAGTAATTATTTTACAAAGCACGAAAGAAGAAAAACTACCATGCGCGGTTTGTGGTGGCCGCAACAACTAAAGGTTGTGACAACGGGAGGAGACGCTTCGTGATTGGACGACTCCCAAGGTTAGCAATCAAACACGTTTCGGTTTCGGTTCTGTAAAACAACATGCTTGACATCCGACGGCATCGTTGGAAGGATATTCTCAATATCTCATAATCGTCGTACCGCGCTTCTGCCATGTCGTCAGCTGTAACATGCATAAGATAAGCCTCCCAGGGTGGCTTGGAATCGTAGCAATCACTAGGCGAGGCCTACCAACACCCTCTCAATTTTCTTCAGGCCTCTCCAGCCCCTCCTTTCCACACGCGCTACGTCACGCTATGTGTCCGACCGCTCGGCTGGCGCGAGCCGCCACGGACGCACGGCTCCCTCTGTTGTCGCTATTGTTGATTGTTTCCGCTGGCGGGCTCATACGGGCAAGTTCTGGCGGTAACTCGATCTTTCGGTGAGCGGCAAGCCGCTGCCTTTGTCTTTCAATGTGCTGTTCGTGCAGTATTTCATTACTCGCCCGAGTCTGTCGGTCCTGTTTCTTTTGTGGCGTGTGTGTGTGTGTAGAAGCCTTCGAATGGAAAGCGTGCCCGGAATTCAACGCTGAACACCTGCCGTGTCGCAACGAGGGCAACTTCGTGCAACATGGGCCGGTGCTGTGTTCCCGGGTGCCGCGGAAACTATGACAATGGCCCCAAAGTGCGTGTTTATTGCTTCCCAAGAGACGAACTGCAGAAGAAAGCGTGGTTGCGGGCCATTCCACGGAAGGATTTCACACCTACAGTGCATTCGAGGGTAAGCCACTGCAATTTTGTTGCATAGGAGCCAGGAATATTTGTGAGGTTTAGCGATTGTTGTGAACTGTGACTCCCGGGAATGCGCGCTTCGTAGGCAGTGAGAGCACTGCTATAACTACGTGTGGGTCTGTCAGCAAGCGTTTATTTCCGTGGATGCATCAGGCTGTGCGATACATTTGAACACAGATGGGTATAGTTCCGCGGAAGCTAGTACGAACGTCATTCTCACATTTAAGCTCGTATAAATTGAAATTACCCTTAACCTTATCAATATAACTTTCTGTGTGCAGGTGTGTGAGCTGCATTTCCATGAAGACGACTTTGTCACGGCATTGTCTCACCAAGATGAACAGACAGGCAGAACAATAGAGGTGAAGCGCGACAGAGTGTACTTGAAGAAAGGTGCCGTGCCTTCTGTCTTCCCTGACTGTCCGAAACACTTATCGTCAACACAAGTTCGCAGCGAATCGCCCGAGTCCAAGAAAGCAAGGAGGGAAAATGCTGCTCTGCAGGAGGCGATTCGACAACCGCTTGAATCTAATGAACTTGAACAGAAAAGAAACAAAGTTTCATCGTTTGAAGAGCTGAAAGCTAAGCTGTCCGGGATTTGCAACACAAAATTTTGGACGGTTTCTGTAAATGAGCAATGGGTTAGGTTTCTTCTCATTGAGGACGATCCTTCACCTAGTGTGAAATGCGCCTTGGTAGTTCTCCCAGATCTGTCGCTTTCCGTTTTCCTGAATGGAGTGAAGCTTCAATCGCTTCCTTCGGGCAGCGCTCTGCCAGATCAAGTATGCGATACCTCCAGTTTGTCCTCGCTGCTAGAGGAGCTCGAGAAACGCTTGTAGGATGTACCTGGAGTGACGCAAGACTGGAAGGGGACCAAAGTAGTGCAGTTTGTCACTTCACTTCTTCTGGACGTCGTTGAAGACAGTGACACTCCGAAAGAACGCAGAGATTTGCTGAAATTTCTGGTTGAGCAGATAGAGCTTCTCCTCGCGAAACAGCGCGTGTATAGTGCAGAACTGCTGGTGTTTGCCAGCATTATGCATTCGATTTCACCTCACGCATATATCTTCACAAGAACTGCATCAGGGATGATTTTGCCCCATCCTTCCACACTCCGTCGTGTTTGCTCAAATTACAAAGCTGACCCCCTTCTGGAGCAAAGTGAAATGCATTCCTTTTCCTACATCCGAGAGAGAGTGAAGTCAATGCAAGATCACGAGAAGACAGTGACCATGATGATTGACGAGATCCATATCAAACCATACTTCGACTACAAAGGGGGCACAATTGTGGGATCATCAGCCCATTCCACGGAACCAGCCACCACACCGCATTTGTTCATGATACAGTCGCTGCTTTCTCCAAACAAGGACGTCATCCACATACTACCTGTGAGCAAACTGAGCGCAGAAGTTTTGCACGAGCATGCCAAACACATAATCCTAAGTGTTGAGAAGATAGGGCTTAAAGTCATCGCTGTTATAACTGACAACAATGCTCTAAACCGCAAGATGATGTCCTTCTTCGCCACAAGCCCTCAAGTGAGCATTGTTTATCCCCATCCAGCGGATAACACTCGCCCACTTTTCTACGTTGTCGATCCTGTGCATCTGTTGAAGTGCGTGAGGAACAATTGGATTAACCAGAAAAATCCTGGAACATGTCTTTATTTCCCTGAAATGGACTTGAGTGGGAAAATGCCTGAAGGGCCTCCTCGTATGAAAGCTGCTTCTTTTGCAGCTCTGCGGCAGCTTTATACTTCAGAGAAAACGTCGCTTGTGAAGGCCGGCTACAGACTGAATGCAAAAGCCGTGAATCCAACCTCTTTGGAGCGGCAGAATGTAAAGCTTGTTTTCGATGTTGTAAACTCATTTGTGTCAAACGCACTTAGGACGCATGGTTCCACGTTCAAGATTGCTCAAGCTGAGTCTACCGCTCTTTTCATTGACATTATCCTCACATGGTGGCGAATAGTCAATGTTAAGACACCTTGCAAAGGCCAGAGGCTTAGAGACAGCTTGCAAGACCCTGTAAGGTCTGTTGACGATACACAGTTGACGTTCCTGTGTTCCATTGTCGACGGGCTGGACGCTTGGGCGAGCATAAACACCAGCAGTGGCTCACTGACGAAAGAAACACACAGTGCTTTGCGATTGACATGCTATTCTCTGGTAGAACTCTCGCGCTACTGCTTGGAAGAACTTCACTGCAAGTACGTCTTGCTGGGAAAGTTTCAGATGGATGCGCTAGAGGACCGCTTTGGCCGTTACCGTCAGCTAGCAGGAGCGCAGTACCACATTTCGGTGCGCCAACTGTATGAGTGTGAGAAGAAGCTTTGTCTTCAAAATCTTTTGATATTTCCTCGCGAGGAGGCTGACTGTGGAGACACCAACGAAGATCTTCTGGCGTGCAACTTTTCTGTGTCGGTTACTGACGATAATATAACAAGCGGCCACTCCGATATGGATGCTAAAGTTTATATTGCAGGGTACGCGGCTCATTCTGTTTCAAAGAAGCTTTCTTGTTCTACATGTTTCAGCACGTTGGTTGTTGAAAACCGCGAGATGGAAGCGGAAAACACTGCCATGATAGCTAACCTGACGAGAGGAGGCCTGAAATTTCCGCAGCCATGGACAGTTCATATGGTACTGATGACAAAACTAGTTGCAGAAAAGTTGTCCTTTGGAGAAAACGCGAACGATTTTCTATCCTGTAGTAATCAACGTGGCGTTGTGACTTCGCAGACGATTTCACTTCTGGAAGAACCAGACATTGAGATGTGTGAAAATGGCCACACTGGACAAACGCTTATGGGCTTGGTAGTTCGCGTTGCAACCAATGTAGTTGTGAACAACTTTTGCAAGCTCAGAAATGACATCATACAAGACAATGCGCAGAAGAAGGCCGCAGCCCGCAAAGCAGCAACTCTGAAGAAGTAAAGCTTTATTCCTGACGCAATAAAAATGTTTTTGCGAACACTTCATTGTTTTCTTATAACGGTTGGATTAGCTATCCACTATTTCAGTGGTGCACACAAAGGCTACATATATGACATGGCATGACTGTAGTTTGCACCAATTAACACACACTGTAGAACTTCTACAGCCCAGCATTATTGTTTGTGTCATATCTGAATGATGAGTTTTAGCAGTAAAGCACAATAACTTGTGAAAACTTCAAATAATGTGCAATGTTGTCGTGTGGCTAGGTATATTAAATTGTTTGCACTAATGGAGAAAGAAACTTAATAGGCGCTCAAAGGTGGAGTATTATACAGTATGATGTGTTCCGCTATAAAGTAAACACCTATGAATAAAGCACATGAAATGGTAGTCCTAAGCATGAACAAACTAGGCCATTTAATGTTTACAGCAACCAAGAAAGAAATATGAGCGGAATCACTACACCGAACAGTTCAGAACTTAGCAGCTAACTGTGCAGTAACCGAACTACAGGCCAAACGGGCGCGACGCCCTGAAATAGCGTAACGAAGCGCCCGAAAGGTCCCTTAGCGTGACGTCATGGGACGGGTGGAAAGGCCTTAGCAAAATAGAGAGGGTGTTGGGCCTACGCAGTGAATGAATGGCCTCCACATCCCCGCAGACGCTCAAATGCCATGCGCTTTTCCCACATATTTGGAGCTTGCCTCACTCATGCCTGTATCATACAAAGCGTGTTCGCACCAGGCCAGGGGTGTGTTCATTCTGGCCTGTGCCCACTGCCCGCAAGCAGTCGGTGCTTATGGCAACAGCACGCCAACGAAGCCTACGCGCGTTCTGGTAAGTTGATCGTGGAGCAATGAACGTTGCGGCCCAAAAAAAGGTGAATTCATTACAGAAAACATCGGCGGAAAACGAAAAAGTCACCTTACAAAAAGAAATAATGTACCCGTGGGGATTCGAACTCGTAATTTGCAAAACACTTGCAATGTCATGTCTATAGCGCTCCAGACAACTCGGCCACTTTTTTATTGCCTGGTTTGTGTCAATACAAGCCTGGTTTGGGTCAATGCAAAACATCAACAAAATTACACCACGTGAGAAGGCACTAACACATACCTTGCTAGTGTGTCAGGTTTAAAAAGGCGGTAGTCTCACCACACTCTCCAGCACAGTAAGCCACTCGGGTGGACTAGGTTCGGCTTTCAATACCTCTACTATGTAGCGGACATTTTCGCAAAAATATTCCCTCCCTGGCCTCGCATCGACATCATTGTACCGGCGGGCCATGCGAGCCTTCCATATACCGTGTAGGGCCAGTAACATTATGAAGTCGTATGGAACACCCCCTTTATTTTCTGTGGCTAAAAACCGAATTCCATGACTATCCACAGGAAAATCTTTCTTTAAGGTACGCTGTAACACTTCCCATAGGAAGACCCTGTCCCAACAATCTATGAACACGTGTTCGATGGTCTCTGGTTTTGTGCATGGGAAGCAATCAGGGCCCAAGGCACAAATAAACCTTTCTCAATCAACCAGGTTTTTACAGGTAGTACGCCGACATGCAGTTTAAAGAAAAACGATTTAACATAGCCAGCAGCTGGCATTCTTTTCACACGCCGAAGAACATCTTGTCCCGGCCCCACACGGTATAGGGACCTGTACAGTGGGATCGGCAAAACCGTATCGACGAGATCCTTAGAATTTCTTCCTCGGCACATGAGATAAATATTCCAAGGTGAAGCGGGCACAAAGAAACCTTGTGGCATCAACAACTTCACGTAGGTACCATGGATTCCACCCCCATAAACACAACATGAAACAACCAATTCGGACAGTGCTGCACCCAAACGAACCTGACACACTGTGCGCAAAAAAGGGTCGCGTAGATCTCGCGTAAAAAGGAAACGGTTTACTTCTTGGCGCTAGAATAAGTGCACCAAAGAAAGTCCACCGGAGCGGACAAGACGAAAAGGTTTGTCCGACTCGTTCGCTCCGATGTGGAACATAAACACACGGCAAAAACACGGTGCAATCTTTGTACATTGGCACGCCGGCAGTGTAACACCTGCATCACGTACCACACTTTGGATACGAAAAACAAATTACAAATAGCAGCACGTGCAAAAAACCCGCCCCCATCTTCCCACGGGGGGAACTCGAGTAAATGCGTTGCAGAGTGCTGGGGGTATCGCGTGAATGTTGCGTAATTGGGTATGGTTTGGTAATGCTTAATTGTTATTTCGTCTTTATTATTCTTATTTATTGAATGAAGAAGAAGCGAAGGCAAGGAGTGTAAATTTAAGTCTGTCTTTATTGCTTGGTGCCGTCAAGCAAAGCGTCAAGTCAAGCGAAAGCCAAGCAAAGACGCCCTTGACTGAATTCCGAAGGCGCGCTCCGCCGCTTATATACACACTGCCCGCGATCGAGGGAGAGGAGTACGGGGGAGAGACGCGCATGCGCACGCTTCCGTACACAAGCGCGCGAACTTTCCACGCACCCACCACGCCGTTATCACGTGTACACGCCCTGCCGCCGTTACTGTTGAGCGCGACGCAGCGCACGGGTAGCTACGACGCATGCGCGCACAAACGCGCTCCCCCCGCACCGCCGCATCTGTTGTTGAGAGCGACGGAGCGCACGGGGTACACGCGCTCATCCCTCACCGCCGCACCTGTTGTTCAGAGCGAGGAGGGTACGGGGAGAGACGCACACCTGCGCTTCGACACGACGGGCATGCGCAGTGAGCGTGTGGACGACGCCGACAACATCGATGAGTGTCATCCGAGCCTAAGAAATGCTCCGCATTTAAAACGGATAGTTGCTTTCCCCAAAACGTTTCGGCTTTGCCCCGTATCTCGGTTGCTTGCCTTCGCCAGTACGGATCACTATCCCGATAATGTTTAAGCGGGACGCCTAACTATTTCGTGGGCGTGTCTACCCAGTTTATAAGTGCGAATACGCCGACTTCGATTGCCATTTACCATGCCAAAAACCAAGGCACTTATCCCAGTTAACGCTACTACCACTATATTTACAAAATCATTTTAAAATATCAATACTCTCGTTTATGCTACTTGTATCCGTGCAGAACAAAGCGATATCATCGGCGTAAGCAAGTACGCGTTCTTCGCATGCTTGCAAAGCAAAGTCCCGAATTTTACGGCTGTGGACGAGGTTGGCACAGAATGATTCAATGTAAATAGAAAAGAGCAAAGATGAAAGGGGCATCCCTGTCTAACCGAGCGCCTCATTCTAATGGGGGCGCTCACAGATTTCTTCACTGTAATACTTGTGCTGCACTCCTTGTACGCTATACGCACTCCTTCGCTGATTCTTCTTCCTACATTCACGTGTTCATGAATTCATCATTATTTCATGTGACACCTTGTCAAAGCCCTTCTCTAAATCTATCTGTACCATTGACACCGCTTGATTCATTTTATCACCACAGTCTAAGAAGGATCTGGCTACATGTATATTTGTTGTAATTGAACGGCCCTTTATGCCACACGTTTGATGGGTTCCAACTATATCTTGAACTACTAACTGCAGTCGTCTTGCAAGGATTTTCATTAGTATTTTATAACCCACGGTAGTGAGGCAAATTGGGCGATACGCCGTGATCTTCCTGAGTTTAAGTCTGTCATCAGGTTTTGGAATGCGTACAGTGTGAGAGAGAGTGAAGGACGGTGGAAGCACTTCGTTCTCGTGCGCCTCAGTGAAAAGGCGACACAACACTGGGAAAACGGACACAACAAGGGGGGTGCGCTGTGCGCAGTTGACCTGTTTGGACGTGCTTTTCTGGTGCTCCGACAACAGCGTGTTTCTACAGTGAAGGACAGCGAAACGGCAGAGACAGCGGAGGACAGCCGAAGCTGAGTATTTACCTACACGGTTTCTTTCTCATTGTGTCGGGGTTTCAGCCGAGATGATGCGTAGAAAGCTGGTACAGTGTGGTAGCTGTCCGCGGCACGAAGACGCAGAGGAGTTTCAGCGGGATGGCGGCGAGGCAGACGAAGGGGGCAGGTACGTGTCGGTTATGCGTAGTGGTGTCGCGGCTAGAACGCGTAGAAGCGGATAACTTGGCGCCGTTGAGGGAAAGTTAGAAGCAGCTGAGGGGAAGCTAGAAAGGAGCGTCATTTCGCCAACAAATGACGACCACCTCGGCCCATGCAGCGAAGCGGAGGCATGCGCCGAGGTGACACCGGGGGTGGAAGCAACAATAGGCAACAGCTACTCCCACGTGATGCGAAATAGGACAGCAAAACCAGTCGATAACCAGGGTACCAGTAAAGAGCGGCACGTGGCAGATGATAGAACGGTAATCATTGCGGGTGACTCTAACATGAAGAGGAGCAGCGCTGCCATAGTGGAAAGGGTAATGCGGGATAAGCGTGTGAAGGTGGGGTGTTTCCCAGGTCAAACGATGCAGACGGTGATGACTGCAGCGAAGGGGCAGCTGGCCTTGTCTAGTAAAGCTAGAAACTTTGTGGTGATTGCCGCGGGGCTTAACGATGTTCTAAAGGGAGAGGAGGGAAAAATTGGCCAGGAGATAGCGAAGGGAACAAAGGACCTGCCGGCGACGGCCCCAAATGTGTGCATTGCAGTCTGCACCGTGCCGGAGGTGATGAAGCAGGGCGTGCACACTGAACGGGTAGTACTCGCTGCTAAGAGTGAGATCGTGAAGTGCGGCAGGGAACTTGGGCTTGAAGTGATAGACGTGAACAGGGTAGTGGGCAGCATCGGACATAGGCAAGCTTTTCAGTGGGACGGGATTCACTTCAGCCCCAGGCTAGGAAACAAGGTGGGGTGCCGCTTAGGTGGGAGAGCGGTAGCTTTTTAAGGGGGCCCCGCGCAGCTAAGGAAGACAAACTAGGAGACAAAGGGGGAGCAAGAGACACATGCGCACTCAACGCTGGGAGGCAGCCAGGCCTAGAGCTAAACGGAGAACCTACGGACGTAACTGAGAGCCTTGACAGAAGTCATTTAAGTGGAAACAATGGAGCAAATAATTCTGTAAAAGACAAAAACAGACCCCGCAAGCGGAAAGGGAAAAACAAATGCAATAAATATTTAATCAGCTACATAAACATGCAGGGAGGCAGGAAGCCAGATAAGTGGGTGGAAATTCAAAAGCACCTTGAACGGGAAGGAATAGACGTGTGGCGCTTTAGCCGAAACTCACCTCCGGGACCTAGAAGCCCCACCTATCATAGATAATTATGTCTGGGAAGGTTGCAACAGGACCACAGGAATGAATAAAGGGGGAGGTGTTGGCATGCTCATTAAAAAAGGGACCGACTGGCAGAGATTGCATGAAAGTTGTAAAGAGCATCTATGGGTTAGAGGCACCATATAGGGGAAAAATACATGGTTAGGAGTGGTGTATCTGTGGACCGGAAGTAGTGCTAGGGAGGGAAATGAGGAAATGGTAAACTGTTTGAGAAGAGATATAGACGGGATCAAAAATTCGGGCGAAATAATCATAGTTGGAGATATGAATACCCATATCGAAGCTTTGGATAGATACACAGACCACAACGGTTCTCTAGTGATAGATCTATGCCAGGAAAACCGGCTTGTAATAGTAAACACGGAAAGCAAGTGTGACGGACAAATAACGTGGGAAAGCGGTAACAGACACTCCAGCATAGACTACAGTTTAGTATCCGTGACAGTATACGGAAGGCTGCGGGAAATGAGGATAGATTAAAATGGAACAGACAGCTTAGGAAGCGACCACAAGCGGTTTAGTTTGCACTTTGGAGGCGCAACCCGGACAAATGCAGAAATAGGTACAATAGGAGGAAATAATTTGAATAATGAGCAGTTAAAGATCATCGCTGATAGATTGGAAGATGAAATCAATAAATACCCATGCAAAAATTGGGATTACGACAAAATGATTGCGTTCATAAAGAGTAAGATGAATGAAGCAAAGGAACAAAACCGATGGAAAGGGAAGAGAAAGCCGAGAAGCTTGTGGAATAAGGAAATAAAAGAGGCTATTGACCAGCGAAGAAAGGCGTCGAGAGAACATAGAGAAGCAAAAAGAACTGGTATGGAACCGGAGGTAGTGAAGGAAAAGTGGGATGTCTACCGTGGGAAAAAACTAGAAGTGGAGAAAATGGTGCAAGCAAAGATCAAGCAGAAAAGCGAACAATGGATGGCAGAAATAAGGGCGAAGGACAAAAGCGCATCCAAGAAGTTTTGGAAACATGTAAAATCACTAAGCTCAAAAAATGACAACCAGCAAAAATTTCTGATTGATGAGGAGGGGGAACATTTAGAAGGAGAGCACGCATTGGCGCATATTCATCGAGTGATTAGTGAAAAGTTTAGGACAATAGTGGTAGGGAAACCTGCACCGATAACATCAGCGCCGCAAAAGCCTGCGGAAAGGGAAATAAGTTTGAGCAACCTTGATTGGAAAAATGCAGAGCAAAAGGTTTCCCCCCAGACACAGTGGGCCCGGACGGAATACCTATGCAACTGATAAACCTACTTGGACATAAAAGTAAGGAATCGTTTATGAGGGCAATAGATCAGGTGATAGAAACCAAACAAATACCAGAGGACTGGTTATAAAGTAGGATGAATTTAATATATAAAGGCAGAGGAGACTAAGCCAGTATTGATTCATACAGACCACTCACAGTAACGTCAGTGGTGTATAGATTCGTAATGCAGGCAATAAAATCAGAAATTCAAGCATGGATGGAAGAAAATGAAATACTTGGGAAACTGCAGAATGGATTTAGACAAAACAGGTGACTAGATGACAATCTGTTCGTGATAACGCAATGCATTGAAATTGCGAAAGCACAGCTTAGACCACTATGGATTACGTTCTTGGACATTAAAGGGGCATATGACAACGTAAACAGAGAACGGCTGTGGAGAATGCTGAAACTCAAGGGATTAGATGACGAGTTAGTACAGTTCCTTATAGCAATCGATAAAGACAATAGAGTGCACCTTACTTGGGAAGGACAGAAATGCGCCCAGCAGGTCAACATCCATCGGGGACTGAAACAGGGATACCCTTTGAACCCAATACTGTTCATGCTTTACATGGCAGGGTTAGAAAATAAACTGCAAGAAAGTCAAGTAGGGTTTAGCCTAACCCATATGCTGCAAGGGGAAGTGGTACAACAGCATATTCCCGGAATGTTATACGCAGACGACATTGTTCTTTTAGCTAAAAACCAAACCGATATGCAGCGGCTAATAAATATTTGCGGCCAGGAAGCCACTGACCTCGGGTTAAATTTTAGTGCAGAAAAATCAGGAATAATAGTTTTCAATGACGCTACCACCGACGTAGTGTCTATCCAGCAAGGAGAATTGCCTAGAGTGAAGGAATATAAATATTTGGGAGTGTGGATAAACGAAGGGGATAACTACTCAAGTACTCACGAGGAGCAACCTAAGGTTAAGGGAAAACGAAACGCAGCTATAATGAAGCATAGAGCTCTGTGGGGGTATAACAAATATGAAGTAGTAAGAGGAGTGTGGAAAGGAGTAATGGTTCCGGGCCTCACGTTTGCGAATGCTGTACTCTGCTTAAAATCAGACGTTCTAACAGGCCTTGAAGCAAACCAGAGAACGGTAGGACGTTTGGCCTTAGGCGCGCATGGAAAAACAACTAACAAAGCAGTTCAGGGAGATATGGGCTGGGCGTCGTTTGAAGTTAGAGAAGCTCAGAGTAAAATATGCTTTGAGATGAGGTTGAGGGCAATGGATCAACGAAGGTGGGCAGCTAAGGTTTTTAGGTACCTATACTTGAAAAGCGTGTACACGCAGTGGTTAAGAAAGACTACTAGAAGGCTAACGATGAAATACGGAAAGAACACTGGAGAATCCAAAACAGCCAAGGTAACCAAAAAAGACGCAAGGCAGATTGAAACGAATAAATGGAGGGAAAAAATGGAGGCTTAAACGTCGTTAGAGATGTACAGGGCTGAGAAGATGAACATCAGAAAGGAAAATTTCTACGATAATTCCCAGGGCAGTGCTTTGCTTTTTGAGGCTAGAGCAGGTTGCCTGCGAACTAAGAGTTTTGTGAGGAAGTATTCACAAAATGATGGGGTATGTCTGGTCTGCGGAAAAGAAACAGAAACTATGCGGCACATAGTGCTAGAATGTAAGGGCATCCGTACAACTCTACATGAAGGGAATATTGGGCTTTCAGAAGCCCTAGGACTTAAGGGCATCAGAGAGGAAGTTAACTTCAAGGCTGTCGAGGGGACGAAAAGAAGATTAGAATGCTGGTGGACGAAAAGCAGAGAAGGGAATATTGCCTAGGACCGCAACCACCTGTAACAGGGAAAATAAAGTATTTCGGGCCAAATAAGCGTAAGTACCTGCCCTAAGCAGCGCTAGTATTAAACCAAGAGTGCAAAACATGGTTATGTTAGTCGTTTTTGGTAAGATGATATGTAATCACACCGCTTCAAAGGGGAAACCAATAGGAATCATGATCATCATCATCATCTCAGCTCACACTTGAAAGCTTTATAAAAGGCTGCTCTTAAGCCCTCTGGACCTGGCGTCTTTCCAGGGCTTAACTCTTCAATTGCCTGACTAACATCACCAACGGTAATAGGCGCTTCAAGATTAGTCCTGATTTCATCATCTAGCCTGGCCAACAAATCTATGAATTCGCGTTTAAAATTTTCTAAATCGCTTGAATGAAAAGAAAACAATGTCTCATAATGCTCTTTAAACACGTGTGCAATTCCAGCTCGATCGGTCAACACCACACCGTCACTTTCAATTTCAGTTATTCTTTTCTACTGGTATACCTCTTTTCAGTGCTGAGAGCTCCCTTGGTAGGTGCCTCACCTATCATCAGTCTTTCCGCTCTCGCCCTTATTAGGGCGCCATGCTACTTATCCTCATCGATTACCTCGAGCTGCGCTTTCAGCTTCCTAATCTTCTCTATGTGTACCGCAGGTGTTTGACATTCTTCGTTAATAAGCGATGTAAGGGTACAACGGAGGCGTTCCTCTTTCATACGTTCTGAGTGCTTCATAGCACTCGACCTTTCTAGTGAAGTCATTTTTATTTCTTGCTTGAAACGTTCCCACTATGGGCGCAGTTATTTATACCTGCTAATTGCTTAATCTTTTTACTCACAGCAAGCATAAAATCTTCGTCTTGCAATAACGTATTGTTCATTTTGCAGAGGTTCCAATTAAAATTCCCGTTTTTCTTCCCCCTACCAAGACAGGAAAATACTAAACAATGGTCACTAAATGACACTGGTGTGACACAATAATCATGACACTCACGCAATAGATCAACAGAGACATAAACGCGGTCCAAGCGGGCGTGGCTCTCTCCCTGAAAATGCGTGAATTGCGCATGTCGTGCTCACACATTTACTTCACCGATATCCTCAACACAAGATTCTGCAATTGCTTCTTGGACAACCGAAGTACTGCCATCGCGGAGAGGCGTTTTACTTGATTTCTCATGCGCTGAGAGCCCGCAGTTAAAATCCCCCAGAAAAACAATAAATCACTCAGTTTGCAACCAAGTGCAAACCTCCTGAAAAAAACACTTTTCGCTCTTCGACTCTCGTTGGTGCGTATATGGCTATTATACGCCAGTCGATTGACAAGTAGTTAATGTCGCAAATAATGAATCGACCTTTCGAACAACTTACAATGTCTGTATGACTGCCCAATACTCTGTTTAATTAAAAGCATGTACCCATCGGATAAGCCTCCCGCATGGCTAATGCAAACATTGCAATATGCAGCAAACAATTTCACCATTTTCTGAGTCTGGTCTTCCCTTTCTATCTTAGTTTCCTGTATCGCCACTATGTCAAGTTCCTTCTCAGCGATTAGCCGGTTAGCTTGAACTTGTCTTCTGTCAGAAAACCCACGAACATTTAGGGTGGCGATTCGTAAAGGATTTTCTAAATGTATCTTCTTATGTTTGTTTCTTTTGGACAAGACTCAGCCAACAATGAAATTGAAAACCTTGCGTCGAAACGCGGTAATAATATTACAAAAGAGAGAGAAAGAGCTTCTTCCGTTTCGACATTACAATCACGTACTACAAGCAACAGGCGCAATCTCAGTCCAATCAGTTGCAACATAAATTTAATGGCGATGTAGAAAAAACGCCAGTCCTCTTAAACAATTTCATCAAAGCAGACGTCATGAACGAAAACATATACCTATGAACAACGATCTCACTTTAACGGTGGCTTCGCCGCTGCCGCCCTTCGGTCGTATGGCGAGGAGCTCGATTTCAGTTTAGAGCACGGACGCCGCGCCACACGTTCTTTCGCACCCACTTTTCCGTCACCCGGCTTGTTGCTGTAACCGGTCTGCAAATTCTTCGTTTCTTTTGCATGTGTTTACCCTTATGGGTCACTTCCCTTCGCACTGTCTCCTCCTAGCATTGCCGCGATTCCCAGGAAGAGGACCCACCGCATCAAGCGGGTCGCTGGGAGCAGTGAGCGGGCCCACTGGCACGGCGGGGTGCAGCCATCACCTGCGCTCCATGCCGCCAACATGGAGAACCACGACAGGAGCCTTCCGCACCAGTCTCCCTCTGCTGTTTCATGTAAGACTCCTATAGACCCACAGAGCCCATCAGCCCCGAAAAAGCGCACAGTAGGTCAACCTCCAGCGGACACTGCAGACCCTGATGCCGACGTCGTTGAAATGAACCAGGTCCCGTTCACGCCTGTCACTTACAAGAAAAAACGAACCACCGGAATCCCGGTCATGTTCCAACCGACAGTAGCTGGATGTACCTGTGGAAAGTCAACCCAAACTTCTTGGCTGCGGACGTCGTTGCGGCGGCACAGGAGAAAGTCTTAACGCATAGACTCAACAAGGACTGTCACTGTCACCGTATCGTCTCTGACCGCCGTGAACCGCCTTCTCCAGATCTCTACTCTCGCTGGCATGGCTGTGGATGTTCGGGTACCACACTCTTACATGGCTACCTACGGGAAAATCGAAGGTGTTCCTCTCGAGTACACGGACGAGGATCTTCGAAACTACCTACGTGACCAAGGCGTGATATCCGTCCGAAGGCAAGTTTCCTACAGGCCTAATGACGACGGCGTCGTTACTAAATCTCGCCGAAAATCTGCGATTCCGGGGTTTAAATCAGGTTCACCCCTGCCGGAACGTATGTTCCTTGGCTTTTGCAGTTTTCCTCTGACAGAATATATGGGGTCAGCGAAGCAAGGCTTTAAGTGCCAGTGACATGGTCATATCACCAAAACCTGCAGAGGACCAGTGCGTTGTAAAATATGCTCCGCTGCTCGCTCGTACAAGGACTGCACCTCCCGGACCCAACCTCAGTGTGCGAATTGTGGAGGCCCACATCCCGCGTCGTATATAGCTTGCCCGAAGAAAAAGGCTGCTACCCTCGCTCGCAGTGTCGAGCAAATTCAGGGCAAAACTACCAATCGAAGTGAACCTCCGCTGAACCCACAGGTTGTTTTTACAACGGCGACTTCCTCATCGATCAACGCACCGCTTAAAAGCCACCACAGAACAAGTCATATTCGGGAGCGCTCCAAGAACGGACACGGCTCAAATCTGCTCAACTGTCCGGTGCTTCTAGGGACACAGCCTCGTCTTCACAGCGACGTCATCGGAAGAACCTCGACGAGACGGCACTCAATCCACACAGCCAGATGTTGTCAGTATTCTCATTCCCATGCTTTTCACGGCTCTCAAGGCTCTGCTCCACGCTCACCCGTCCGCGCAATGTCTCCCTGAAGTCGAGGCTATCGTAGCCTTGGAGCCCCTTGTGACGTCCTCCTTCAAGGTGCTGCAGCGGGGTTTCGGAGTACAGCAATGACGACCAAGTTTCAAATCACGTCTCCAAAGTTGTCTTTAAACACTAACCTCAAGGACTGCACAATCTCCCAATGGAATGACCGCGGACTGCGCTCAAAACTTGCAGATTTCCGTCAACTTGTACAGACTTACCAGTTCCCATTCCTCGTAATCTCGGAATCCCGCTTTGAAGATCACTTTCGGCTAAGAAATTAATATTTCCTTTACTCGCATCGCCTAACGGGAGTAAATCGGTTGTTTATTGATTTTCGTAAAGATATACAAGCAGCAGGCGTACCTGTCCAACCTCATAACACTGAGGAATATGTTTGTGCCACCAGTATGATCGGAACTCAGCGATTTACATTTATTGCTTCCTACTTGGAACCAGGAGCTGCATTTGATGCCCGCAGGCTTGAAAATATAATTCCAGAGACACGCCCACCTCACATCATATGCGGTGATTTCAACGCCCACAATGAAATATGGGGAAGTGCACATACCAATTCTCGTAGAGCAAGGCTTGTTGATCTTCTTATAAATCACGGTATCGAACCTCTCAATGACGGCAGCATCACCTATATAAAAAATACAACCATCAGCAGCTGTATTGAACTTTCCTTTGTGTCAAACAGCTTCATCCAAAAATTTACTTGGCGTACAGATTTGGAAACGACAGGCAGTGATCACTTTCCGATTTTAATATCTTATCAAGATGCAGCTGCGGGTCGACGTCAAAGGTATGTCAAGCGCACAGATTGGGAAGCCTTCAAAAACCGCACTGACGTGGGAATAACCGCCGCCACTAACGACAATGACATAATACGAACTATGGTTAATTGTCTGAAAGAGTCGTCAATCGCAGTAAGGAGGCGCCTAGATATTAAGACCGATACAGAATATGAAAGGCTGCATGCCATCCGCAGACGCGCTGAGCGTAAGGCGCGACGCACTAAAAACTTAGAGGACTTGAGGCAGGCTCGCAAAGCGCAAAGACACGTGAGGCGTTATTTATAAAAGCTAAACCGGCAGCGGTGGCGTGATTTTTGCACATAGATGTCCACAAACCATTATCGAGGATATGGCGCAATATAAAAGGTATGCGCACAGACAACCAGCAACTGTATCCTTTCAAAGCGCTGTCGTTACACGAAGGCATATCACAAAAAGAAGCAGCTGAGGAGTATTGTTGGCTCATATCTACAGTATCCATGCCTCAGCTATTCCTTCAACGTGTCCCCGACGTAACGCCACCAAACGCTGTAGCCGCAATGGACCTTCCGTTTTCTATTCGAGAGTTCGACACGGCCATCTAGAATGTCAAGAAACGTTCTTCTCCAGGTCATTATGACATACCTTACGAAGCGATTTCCCATCTGTCTCACTATTCCCGCGTACGCCTTCTGGAATAATACAACTCAACCTGGCTCTGTGGTAGTGTTCCTACAAAATGGAAAATCGCTAAAATTACTGCAATCCTAAAACCTTGGAAGCAACCGACAAGATTCGACTCATTCCGGCCTATCGCCTTACTAAGCTGCATTGGTAGAATCATGGGAAAAATGATATTTAAGAGAATTACGTGGTACTTGGAAAGCAGAAACCTTTACCCACCTGAAATGAATGGATTCTGGGAAAACAGATCTGCTATTGACAATGTTATCGCTCTCGTCGCTTCACTGGAAGAACTACAAAGCGGATACATACCTTGACATAATACATTTCTTGACATAAAGTCAGCATTTGATTCAGTCTTGCACAGTGCAATTCTAGAGTCCCTAGCTGTCCTTGGTCTCGGTGGAAGACTGTACGCCTGGATTGCGAGCTACCTCAAAGGACGTGAAATTTTCATGTGCACGCCAGAAGGCCCCACTTCCCATCACAGTATACAGGCAGGAGTGCCTCAAGGAGCCGTCCTAAGTCCTCTAATTTTCAACCTTCCGGTTATCCACCTAAAGCGTGCGCTCCATCCTGGCGTCAAGGTCACATTTTATGCGGATGATATCTGCATTTGGTGTGCGGGAACGTCATTTCGCACAACGCAAAAGCGGCTGCAGAAAGCTTTGAGCAATGTGTCTTCGTAGCTTGCGTCCAAGGGTCTCCGCCTTTCTTCCAAGAAAAGCGTTGCCATGGCGTTCACCCACAAGCGGATGAGCCAATACTCTCTAATCCTTGGCGGTCGTTGTCTGCAATACGCACGAACCCAAAAATACCTTGGGATCATCGTAGATAGAAATCTATCATGGGCGCCGGAAGTAAAGCCATTACGTACTCGTCTCTCTGTGGTGGCACAAGTTATGGGGTACCTTGCTGGATGTCGATGGGGCAGCGACTGCAGATCCATGGTGCTTCTCTGCAAAGCATATGTACACGGCTTGCTGCGCTACAGCCTGCCTGTTCTGCAACGGCTGTCACCCACATGCAAAAAGCAACTCAATGCGGCTAGGAATAACTGCCGGCGTACCTGCCTCGGCCTTCCTAAGGGCTCATCGTGTGTTGGCACTGTCACAGAGGCTGGTTGCTTGCCTTTAGATTTTATTAGAATGCAGAAAACATTTCGAATATACTTGAGGCATACGCTAAACGCAAAATCCAAGTTATTGGCAGGTATTGTACGATGCCACAAAATGTCGAGCTTCGCAGAAACTATAAATACTAGAAACATCTCTGTACCTACCAAACGACGACAACTCATGATATCTGATTTCCCGCCTTCGACTCTATCACCCCTATGCATAAAATGAAACATACCTGGACTCACCTCAAAATAAATGCTGATTGCCAGACCGCCTTCGTGCGTGCTACAAAAGTGAAGCAAAAACTCTGGCCCTGGTATTTGTTTTCTTGGAGAGCCTTTCAGTTTGATCATATGCAAATGTAGTTTAAAATCGCGCGCCATCAGCCGCAAAGGGTTCGCACAACATCCGACAGATGGCGACGAGTGAACTGGCCAGTAGGAAGACGCATTGAAACATCGCCCTCGCGAGGGGCACGATCAAATGCAGAGCATTTCCGGGGGCGCACGACGTTAAGTAGTTTGCGTTACGTTAATGTTGTTGCACTTGTGGCAACTGCTGACGAGAGAGCGCTCGTCAGCAGCAATTTGAATGAGTCAAGGATATAAGGCGCGTGGAGCCTCACATTCTATGTCGACTTTGTGGCGCAGTGGTTAGAGCAACAGGTACATAGCGTTGCGCGCGGCAGGGTCGAGGGATCAAAACCTGGCGCCGGATAGTATTTTTTTTTATATAGTAGGGAGGGGTGTTGTGCGGACTACGAACGCCAACGCGGGTGACATCCTGAGTTACTGAAATGCTCTGCATTTAAAACGTTATGCCTCAGATATGCCTGCTTCAATTAACACTTGCCCGTATAAGTGACCAATACTTTCATATGACCCACATTTTTACTGATGGATCATCTATGCCTGACTGCAGTTCTTCTGGGCTCTTCATTTCATCCACCGGCCAAGCACTCTCATGCCGTCTTGAGCGCCCAACGTCATCTATATCTGCTGAGCTCCATGCCATCAAACAAGCACTTCGCTACATTCTCCGCCAGAAGCCAGCACAATGGGTAATCTATACGGATTCGAAGACAGCAATGCAAACTCTTCGACGTGCCAGCTGCTTAAGCAATCACGAACATATATCGCGCGATGTCTCTTACCTAAATCATCTAGTTTGTGTCGTCGGGCACCGCGTGATAGTGCAGTGGATCCCTGCCCGCTGCGGCATCATAGGCAATGAAAAAACAGATGAGGCTGGCAAGAGAGGATTACGACTGCGGAACGTGAGGAACATTTTCTTCACGAAGCACGATGCCTATAGACTAGCAAAGGAGCTTGTTTTCAGGGAAAGAAGCACCTTCTGGTCTCTCCCGGAAAACCAGCACTCATTCCTGCATCATGTCGACCCAACTTTGGCACTGAGGTTACCGGAGCGACTTCCACGTCGGCTAGAGACTTTGCTACATCGCTTACCTCTCAACGTGGCGCTAACACATACCTACCGCTATCGCCTTGACCTAACCTGGAACCCCTGTTGTGACAACTGCGGTTCACTAGAAATCGTCGAGCATATTTTACTGGAGTGCCCTACATACTATCAAGAAAAGAACATCCTCGCACATAATATCGAGCGCCTCAACCACACTTCCTTGACTTTAAAAGCACTTCTGGGACCATGGCCATCTCCCTCCTCTCAGCGTAAAGTGCTAACCGCATTATTTGGATACCTCAATGACATCGGCGTCGCTGAGCTGACCATCCTTGCACTGTACAACCGTCCATAGACTTTTCACGTGTCGCTCTGACGGTCCCCAAAGCACACGCTACCTCCTTTTTTTAGATGCGACTGCATCTCATTCACCCGTCTTCTCCCTCCATACGGCGTTGTTGTTGTCCGTCCACACCCCTCCCCCATTCTCCTCGCCGCGCGAGCTGCGCTCTCCGCCGCTCACCCCCTCTCCTCTCCGATAGCGAGCACTCTCTCGCGAGGGGCGTTGGATTGGATTCGATTGGGTTGGCTTGGCTTGGCTTGGCTGGGATTGCATTGAATTGGATTTGGATTGGATTGGATTAAAGTGGATTGTGTTGGATTGTGTTGCGTCATAGCCGCGCCACGTTGCGTCATAGCCGCGGTCGTTCCAGCAGCGGCGTTCCGATTTCGGGGTGGTCGCGTTACTTCACCATCCATTACCCGCACACTTCAGCGACCACAAGGCCGTCATCGTTAACGTTACGCCGCGTGTTAAATAAAGAATACATCATACGCGTTCCTCACACGTTTCACACAATTAGAGAATCAACCCAACGGAAGCACCAAGTGAACCCCCAAGATGCGTCGCATCTCCACAGGGTTCCCCACGCGGGAAGGTGCTTCCTTTTACTTCTTTTATTTTCTTCTTTCTTCTCTCCTTCCGCCTTTCTTCCTATTCCAACTTTATTCCCTCCCCCCGTACCCCGCAGAGTAGCATGTCGGCGTTAACATTCCGGCAGACCTCTCTGCGTTCCTCTAATAAACAGCTTTCTCCATCTCTCTCTCTCTTTCCATGCTCCACTTCGGCTTCTGCAGTTGCACTGACGGGGGTGTCAATGTTGCAGTCGCCTGGTTCTTCACTTGGTGGGGCTATAGCGTCCTCTTTTTCTGGCTTGGCATCCGGACCTGTGTCATCATTCTGGCGAGTCTCCTCACCCGGAAACGGCTTAACTTCATCCATGAGAGGTGCTGACTTATTAGGTTCCTTGTCGCGCGGCTCCGGCGTCTCGCGAGGCTTAAGTGCATCTCCGGCGGCCAGTTCCTCAGTTTCCTCAGCGTCCATGACGAGCTCAGACAAATCGTCGGCTCCCACAGGTGCGGCGACAGCGGCATATGTCCGCGTGCAGTGTGTCGTTTCATGTCCGAATTGCCGGCAGACAGTGCACCACGGCACCTTGCAGTCGCGACGCATATGGCCCGAACATTGGCAGCGAAGGCACCGCGGGGGCCTTCCAGGCACAACCACAAGTGCCAGCTCGCCTGCCACACAGATTTGGTGCGGGAAATCCTCGGCCCTCAGTCCCGCTTTGAGCTTGAGGGTCACGGACCACGTCATTGTGCCCTTTTCCTGGACGCCTTGAACTCTCCAACGCTCTCCGGAAACGTCGCTGACCCTTCCGTACGGAGCCAACGGGATGCGAACGTCTTCCTCCGTCACATTATGCAGCAACCAATGCATTTTCAACCTCAGGTCTTGGTTGGTGGGGTCTATTACGATGCAGCGATGCCCTTTCACTCGCACATCACTTGCTTCCAAAATTATGCTCATACCGTGTTCGGACTTGAAAGTCACCGCCCAAATGTGACTCATTTGGAACGTTCCCAGGGCGAGAACCTCGGGGAGCAATTCCAGCCGAGCCAGCGTCTCGCGAAAATCTTCGACGCGGTATGAGCGGGCACGCATGTCGCCGTGCAGAAAAACAGTATTTAAAACAATACGACCTGTTGGTAGTGTAGTCAGCGATACTTCATATTCCTGTTCATCGGCAAAAATCCTGTTTCCGCGGCCGGAAAGTGCCGCATTCACCGCTCCCGAGAAGCCCTGCATTCTGCGTCCGTTACGGTGGTGGCCGGAAGCAAAGTAGACCACTCGGCCACGGGCGTGTGCTGCTGACCTGGGAAATATAAGGTATATAATGTATAACCAGTTTACACTTTTATTTAGTTTTAGCATTTCAAGCAGCTTAGGTGACTATTTGTTGCATTGCGCTCATGTAGTAAGCGTCCCCCAAGTTCCCACAATATCTCACGTCTAGCAATTGCATTTCTTAGATGGAAAAGCGTTCGCAGATGTGTGGTCGTGCTGCTCACCGCTGTGCTTGTTCACCCAGCGCAAGAAAGTGCTTCCCGCACCGTAGTTTTACGCTGCACGGTAAAAGTATCAGTTGATATTATTTCTTTAGATATTATTATTGACTTCGCTGAATCTTCTGCCGCCTTCAAGAGGCCTTATATTTTCCTACTGGCGTACCAGTCAGCGAAGCGTCGCATGTGCGCTTGTGCAGCGCTTATGTGAAGCGACCTTGACTTGGAGATACGCACAGGCTCGATACGCTGCCTTTGAATCTGTGTACACATGGTGATGTACAGGGGAGCTTGTTAGGTCTTCCTGGAGAGCTGCATCGAAGTAGTCACAGATAGCTTGCAGTTTTGCTTGTGTGCTGTGGGCCGGAGTGACACCGACGTGGTGACAGAGACCTTGAAGTCCAGTAGTCTCGTCGAACCAGGCCGTGGTGTACACAATGTGCGAGTGTACCGTAGTGGGCATGGCCACGTCTGTGTAGGTGACACGCTCGTGCATAAACGCCGCCTGTGTGGAGCGAGCGTGACGTTTCGCATGGGCTGCTCTTCGACCGCCGTGATGAGGTCCCATGTGGACGGCTAATGGCTTGCTATCTGTAATGGCAAGGTATTCCCACGGAGGTGTGCGTCGCAGGAATAATGGTAGGCCACTAGGGTTATAGCCCAGACGGCGAAGGATGTCAGGGCCAGCCTCTGTCGAACGAAGCCGGACTTCTTCTGTGTGCCGGTGCGTGTCTATGATCTCGGACAAGTCGTTAATAAGGCTGCAGCTCTTCAGCGCTTCGAGGCGAGTGTAAAGAGGAAGACCCGTGATAATGCGGCGTGGTTCGTTGAGCACCCTTCCGAGTGCAAGCTTCTGGGTGCGATTGGCCGGGAGGTAAGGAAGTCCGTACACAATATGCGATACTAGCAATGCTTGCACAATCTGCCGCATCTCCATTTCCTTGACACCTCTCGTACGGTTTGAAATACGTCTGAGAACGTGGAGAATTTGCTTGCACGTCTTTAATGTCCTTTGGAACCAGGTAGAGGCGGTACAGGTATCGTCTAGGTGCATGCCCAGAATTCTGATCGACGGTTTTCTTGAAATCTCTTGGCTTCCATTGCGCAATCTCTATGCCTCCTTCTCCGCCTGTTTCACCGCTGTACGCCTGCCCCCGTGAATGACCATGAATGTGGTCTTATCTGGTGCAATAGTGAGGCCAACATTGCACATGTGATCATGTATGATGTCCAGAGCCTGTTGGAACGTGGCCTCTTGTGCACCGACGAAACCCTGGTGCGTACACACGGTGACGTCGGCGGGATAAATGGCGTATTTTTAAAGCCCAGCTACCGCTTTCAGCTTGCACGGGAGGCCATGCATGGCAATGTTGAACAGGGTAGGCGCAATAACTGAGCCTTGAGGCACTCCAACGTTGTTGTGATATATCTCACTAGTCGCGTGGCCTATGTGGACCTGATAGGTGTGGTCTTGCAAGAAGGCTGCGATGAAGGTATAAAGCCTCCCGCGTATGCGGAGCTGTCGGGTCTTGGTCAGCACGGTGTCATGCGGAACCGAATCGAAAGCCTTCCTGATGTCAACAGCGACCACAGCACGAGGCAGCTTAGAGTACTTCTCAAGCACGTCTTCTCGAAGGCGAAGTAGCGCGTCTTGAGTAGACAGTCCAGATCGAAATCCATACTGCGTTAGTGGCAACAGCTGGCGCTCCTCCAGATACCAGATTAATCGTGTATTTACCATGCTCTCCATAATTTTGCACACGCACGATGTTAATGGGATCGGCCGAAGGTTGGACAGAGAAAGAGGCGGCTTGCCTGGATTTGGGATGGGTTTTACGATTGAGAACTTCCATGTCTCAGATATCGCGCCTGTGCCAATGTGCAGTTCACCAGCCCCGTCACCGAAGTCATTCGCCGCAACGTTCTGAAACTCCGGGCATCGGGTAACGGCTTCACACTCCACTGGGTTCCATGCCACTGCGGCATCCCTGGAAATGAGAAAGTGCACCGACTAGCACGCGCACATTTACTTTCCGTGCTAGCTCGGAGCCGCTCCCCACTCGTGGCTACGGCGTCCTTGCCCGTCCATCAAGAAGAAGCCGATCCCACGGATGAACGGCAGCTTAGTCAAACGCACCGGACAGCTTACCTCGTAGCCATGGCCAACCCCCTCCAGATCCCTGCAGTTCCTTCCCATGAGTTCTCACGGCGGGAATCTTTGATCATCCGACGGATCCAGACGGGAACACTGCTAACACCGTTTTTGCACCACCGTTTTCATCGCCGTGGGGCCGCTCCCAGTGTCCCGAGCACCTGCAGCACTTGCCATACCGGGGCAGACCTACAACATCTAGTGTGGGACTGCCCCCGCTACAGTATTCCTCGGTACCGTTCTCTCACCAACGTGCGACTTTGACCCTGGCCCCCGTCTCTCCATTCCTGTCCTGTCCGCCACCAAAAGGTCCTGCTGGGTACGCTACTAGCTTGTGGCGCGCCCTGCTGCTTTTTCTGTTGGACCCCGCAGCACCAGTCGTTGGCGACCGGATTTGTGGCGACGCGTAGGATAGCACGGTGGCTATGACTCCAGGCGACCATAGTCTTGCGTCCAGGCCGCTGACGCAGTGAATGGTGGCATTATCCTTTCCCACTTTCCCCTTCCCTACCAATCCCCTACCGACCCATCTATTCATAGCAGCGCTCAAGTGCAAGAAAAAGAATAAACGTGCCTTCAATCAATCAATCATTTGGAGATAGATACAGTGTACAAACTAACGAAGTAAAGAAGGGCACATTCTTACATTCACAAACGTGTCCTGGCTTCGTTTCAACTGAGCGAACGAATTGCGACGGCCCGTCGGCGGCCAGCAGACGAAACGCTGGGCCGACTGACTCTGTCTGAAAGCCGGGGAGCCGTTCAGCAGCGCAGCTAATTGCCAGCTCATCTCCTCCCGACGTCACATGAAAACGCCACAGAAAATGGGTGAGAGTGCAGAGAGGAGGACGGCATTTTCGAAATAGTTTTCTACTAAATCAATTCGCGCAGACGCGCTCAGAGTGGTCGAAACAGGGCCTAGGGACTCCGCACTACAATTTGCGCTCGTAATCCCGCAATGTTTACAAATCACTTCAGTGTCCCTTTAGGTGGTTCCCAGGAGACAGAATTAGCGTCTCGACTGAGGCCAGTTGGTTCATTCTGAACTTAAACAACAGCGCAAAAGACAAGGACTAGGAAGGAAGCACACACAAGCGCTGACCTAACTGCAACACTTTTTCTACTTCTCTTGTGTGTGCTTCTTTCCTAGTCCTTGTCTATTGCGCTCTTGTTTACGTCCAGGAGACAGGAAGGCATCGATCAAGATCGGGCTTCTCCAATCACGAGAATTCAAGCTGGGGCCCCAAGGAACACCGCAATGAGCAGTCGTGTCTCCTTTGCTATTTAACCTCACCATGAAAGGACTCTCAGGCAGACTAAGCCGAATAAAAGGAATCAACCGTGCCATCTATGCGGACGACATCATGGTATGGAGTCTTGGAGGATCGGAAGCACGAACCGAACCCGCTCTGCGGACTGCCCTGAAGACAACGCAGAGCTACATCCGCGACTTGGGCTCAGGCGGTCTCCGGCGAAATCAGAACTACTCCTGTACAGATCTAACAGGAAGGGTGGTAGAGTTCAACCACCCCCTAAACAAGCAAGCATTCGCAACGAAACACAATACAAGCGAACCATCCCATGGTAGACACACTGAGGGTCTGCGGACTAATGATACAATCCCCAGAAGAAAATACGATAACCATTGAAAAACTCACCAAGAAATCGGAAGATACAATCCAACTCGTCGCGCGAGTACCAAACAGACGAGGAGGCCTAACGGAACACAACCTCTTAAGACTTTACAACACCTCCCTTATGGGTCACGTAAACTACGTCACAGCAGCGGTACGCTGGGCCAAAACCGAGGAGGTCAAAGTCGACACGCTCACCATAAAATGCATCAAGAGGGTACGTATCTTTTCTATTACCGCCACCACTTCAATGCTTGAAAGCGTTGGCGTACACAACAAACTAGCAGACATCATCGAAGCGCAAAGGGCAGCCAAAAGGCGAAGACTCCTGATTACGAGAGCAGGGAGGGCCATACGCCTCACTATGAGGCACATCCCCGAAGATTTTGAAGCATACGAAGCAAAACTCAATGGGAAAAAGACGGAGGCCTTCGAAACAAGGCCCATGCTTCGCAGCGCACACCCGCAATTCAACGAAGGCAGGACGGCGGCCAGGGCCAAGGCGCTACTGAAAATTGCGCAAGAAGGCAGGCGAACGCCCAGTTCCTGGATGCAGCGCGATACGGCCGCTCCAACAAATACGTGGCGGTCGCGACCGACCCAGCTGGCAAACTACTGAACGCAACATCGCTAGTTACCCAACAACCCGCGATCCCAGAACATGTGGCTGTGGCCGACCCGTCGAGACCGAACATCTACTCGGACTCGAGGGATGCAGTCCGTGCGTTCCTACAAAAAATGACAGCCAAGGAAGCAGCGCGAATCATTAACAACAGAAGCGAGGACGACACTCATTGCATTACATGGTTCTCTGCCCACATGGGACACCAAATACACGAGAACATGCCCAGCGCCAACGAGATGACCGAGGACTACGCGCGTGAAATAACCCGCCGCGGCAGTGTAGGACGCTCGACCAGCAGTGACTGGGAAGAGTATTGAGATAACGGCACACTACAAGCTAGAGAGGAAGAAATACTCAGTGCCACACGCTAAGCTTCAGCGATAAAAATCCATTGCCTTTAGAATGCGCTAAACGGGTACATTCCCATCGAGAAGCGTATTTACAAACTTCGCACATGATACCAAACCCCAACGCAGAAAACGTAGTAGCACCACATGTTCCTTAACCCGCATGCTCTGGCAATGCCCTGCGTTACGGCGCGGTGAATTAATTACAGAAGAAGAGCGGGAGGCAGCCCTACAAAATGAAGAGTACATGACTCAACTCCTGGCTGTCCAGATTGCTTGCGATAGAGCGGAAGAACAAGGACTTCCGCTCCCTGCCCAAGGGCAGCCCGCGTCCGCCGAACGCAGTCACTAGGACTGCCACGGATATTCTGCACTTCGATAACGCACTCTGTCTGTCTGTCTGTTTATCCACCCTACAGTCAATAAACCAAGCCGAGACCGCAGATGACAGTCCGTAGAAGCACTTCAGGTATATTGCTTTTTTTATCGGCTTGTGCTGCCTACTTTACAACTTAGACACGTACACGTTCTGGGGAAGCAAGATTTTCGGGAAATGCGTGGAGGACTTATATAAAAATCAGATGCTGCGGCAATATTCACATTTTATTTCTGCGAATACATCACCGTTTGTTTGAGGCTGATAAAGTAATAAACACAGGAAATGCACCCAACATACTTTTCGCTCGGATATTTTAGAAATACAACTTCCACGACTACAATTTCTTCGGCGCCTCTTTTTTTATTCCTGCAATAAATTGACTAAAATAGTGACCACTGGTGCAGGATGGGCTGTTGGCGATTTTGAGAAATCCCGTGGCTAGCATTCCGTCCCGACAGAATGACAGCTGCCACCTAAGTTACGTCCTGGCTGAACGCAATGCGGATTCCCGGATCATAACTTGCGGTGAGGGGAGTCTGTATGAATTTTGTCTGAAAAGAAAAAGGCGCTACCGCTCACTGATAATTAGTAAGCACTATTAATAATTGGATGAATAATTGCGGCTTTTTCGAAGGGCCTCGGGAGGAAGCATACGCACTGAAATGGTCATTGTAAAAATCATGGCATACTGGCCAAAAACACATGCGAGCACAGCTTGTGTCACTAGGGAAAATAGACACACTGCGCCGTACCACCGCACCTGCTGTGTAATTTTTACTGCGAAGCACTTCGACTGCCGCTAGGCAATTTGGCGGCGGTGATGGCGATGGCCACTGCCACTGGCACGGTGACGGCGGCGTTGTAACTGACCGAGGGAGGACAGGAGGAAAACTGCAGAGAAAAGTGTGGCGAAAGGGTTCGGGGGAGGGGAGCTTGCTGTGCCCGCACGAGACGCTAGTCTGTGCGACGCTTGGCGAAAGGGTTAGCGGGAGTCGTGCGCGTGACGATAATGTGCGTCCACTTTCTAAAAGACGCAGTTCGCGGTCCCTTCCTGAGACGCATTCGCGCCGACTACGAAAACGCTCACCATCCATGCCGTCGTGTGAACCCACTAGTGACTTCCGCCTCAGCAATCGTGTGTGTTCGCTTCCTGAGACTCAGTTTAGCTGCTCACAAGTTTTGGATTAAAGGGTATCATAATCGCCAGCCTGGTTGTTGTTTTTTTTTTTTTGCACGGTCAACTGTTGCTACCACAAGAGAACGTTCCCAGCGTATGTGCCGTTCTTGTGTGTATTTGTATAATGTTTTGAAGCAAAGTTTTCTCTTCACATTCATTATCGTCAGCCTACTCAGGTCCATTGCAGGACGAAGACCTCTCCCGTGAACCTCCAACCGTTCCTGTCCTTCGCTGCTCGACTATATTTTTTGCCCTAATTTTTTTATTTCTTCTCTCCGTGGAGTTATCGGTCTTCTCCTCCTCCTCCCAGAGATCGATCTATCGGTATACACTCCGCTGCCCTTCCGGTCCATCGGTTGTCATTTCGTCTCGCTACATACCCGCTTAAGTCTTTTTTTACATTAATTTGAACTATGATATCATCTATTGGAGTATGCTCCCTCATCTTTGAACTATGCTATCATATAGTGGAGTGTGCTCCCTCATCGAGGAAGCTAGTTTTCTGTCCTTAAGTGTCCCTCCCATCATTATTTGTTCCAAGGCCCGTTGCGCTAACCCTCGCTTCCTTTCTAGTTGTTTACTAAGGTTCCAAGTTTCTGTTACCTACTTCATCACCGGGAAGATGCAGTGCTTTTATAATCTCCTTCTGAGTGATAGAGGTAGGTTACTTTTCAACGCTTAGATACTTTTCTGGACTGAAACCTGCAATCTCAAAAACTGGACCTCAATTAGCTCCTTTTTTTTGCAATGTATGTTGGAATTTTCAAGTGCGCAGGTTCAGCCGTTCGTCTTGGTGTTGATGGTTCATCTCAGACAATACAGGGGTGGAGGAAGGGTCATTGTAATTGTTAGAACAGAATCCCGGAATGGGTTTTTGTGCCCGCGAGATTCCATTCCCTGGTGGGTACAAGCCCAGCCCTTCCTCTGCACACCCAGCTACTGAATTCCCTTGGAACATCACTTATAATATTTAATGCAACTGCAAAAAAGCTCCGTTGTTCTGCCCCAATAGCCTTAGTGTAGAATCGTGGGTTTGGGAACTTACCCCCCCCCCCCGGGTTCGGGCACCAGCGATTTTATTATTTTTTCCCAACACTCATCATTTTTGAAATGTATTATGTTGTTCTAGCTCATTGCTGGGCACTATTTCCGCAAATAAATAATATTTGCAATGTTATTGGCGGTGAGCGCGAACACAGGCGGCGCTGCAAAGCGCGCCTCCCTGACGTCAGCTTAGGGATTCTCGCATTTGTCGTCTGCTTCACTCAGGATCGCTCTCCCTGCTATTCCTTTGCGCTCGGTCAACATCTGATCCTTGTCCGCACCAGATTTGGCGTGTGGGTAACTTTTAAATGCAGAGAATTTCAGTAACTCACGATGTCACCAGCGTTGACGTCCGCAGTCCGCACCGTCGTTGTCCCTACTATATAAAAAATACTATCCGGCGCCCGGTTTCGATCCCTCGACCCTGCAGGCGGAACGCAATGTACATGGTGCTCTACCCACTGCGCCACAAAGCCGACCCAGAATGGGACGCTACGAACGCGCCTTATATCGTTGACTCATTCAAATTACTGCTGACGAGTGCTCTCTTGTCAGCAGTTGCCACAAGTGCAACAACATTAACGTAACGCAAACTACTTAACGTCGTGCGCCCCCGGAAATGCTCTGCATTTGATCGTGCCCCTCGCGAGGGGCATGTTTCACTGCGTCTTCTCTCGGTCGCGGGACCCGTGGCGCCATCTGGCGGAGGCGCGGCACAACTCGTAGCACTTTGAAAAGATGCGGCGCCAGCCACCTGTGTGTTTGCATGCCGCACTTGTACAAATGGCGAGTGCATTGGCTGTCCACAGAGCAAAGCATTCGTGCAAGTAACCCGTTGCAGTCAGTCAGTCAGTCAGATAGTTAGTTAGTTAGTCAGTTAGTTAGTTAATAACTCCGCAAGCATTTGCGTTTCTTGCTTTGTAAACAAAGCGAAACACGCAAGAATGACGAAATTTTTTTCTTCAACTGCGAAGTTTCTGAGAAAGCTGTACAGCTTTCCTTTGTAGCCGTATGACTGCATTGAGATGGATGTCAAACTGTCCTTCGCAGAATGCTTTCAGGCTAATCAGGGACCAACCTTGTCGCAGAATCAATATCTGGAAGGTCGTTTCACGAGAGGATTGTACGTGGGAGAACAAACCAATCGAGCGTTTGTGGTGCCGTGGGTGAGGGTTACCCATTTTATCACTGTAATAGGCTTAAAATCGCACACACTAGCTCATGGTGTCAAATAAAGTATAGTTTTGGATACCGCTACGGGAGAAACATTTCCAGCGCCACCCCATTCCTTACGAAGCCGGTCCTGTGCGGAGCGCGAAGAGTCGGAGCTAGGCGTCAGCTTCTCATGTAAGCATTCGAACAAAAGGAACAGTCAGCTGCTAATAACCGACAACACGAAAATGGAAGACCAAAACAAATTCTAGGCCTTCAGGGCTGTCGGCTTTGGCAGAAGGCATCACGATTCCCGGTAATCATATGTAAGGTAAAATATGTTTTTGCAACCTTGCCGAAAGCTCCAACGCGTTTTGTCACATCACTTTACGTTGTCAAGGCATGAAAGTTTGCCGACATGCACTATAGACTGCAAAAACTCTAGGTTGAGTTCCAAATAACTCAGTGTGTATATACCCGCGTGCTGATTCTATACCGGGCATCTAACCAGTATGGAGGTCTATTGAGCAAAACGAGTCACGTCTTCGTTAAGTTTATAGTAACACATATATGTTTGTTAAGACCTGGAGGGATATTTTGGAACATTTTGCACAGCCATCTCTTCCCGATATTCGGATATGCGTTATAGGAAAACTGCACTCAAGAGGAGGAGGCGGAGTGACAAGAGGAGGGGAAAACTTTGTTTAACAATTAAATCGATCTGGTTAGTGGGCCGGGTCCTCAGTCCAGGACAAGAGAGTAAAAGTAATTTTCTTCAAATCATAGAACGCCATCCCGAGTAGAATAGGATTTGTTCTTCGCGCCTGGAAGGGTTGAAAATCAATAAAGAGCTACTTGGAATTCTTCTTCCGTTTCGAGTCTTGTAATATATGCAGGTATACTATTTATTACGTTGGCGAGTATATCATGCCTTCAACACCATAATCATGTCATCATTGTTCGAGTTGTCAGTCAGTTCGTTATGATAACGATATAATTACAATAGAAATTCGGGGCACAAAAGCCGCCTTCGACTACCGTGGACCACGTTGTTTAGGGCGCGATCGCGGTAGCGTAGCACAAACCTTCTCATTGTATTTGCATGGGAATAAACAAAGCACGCTGCGGATATGCACCTTCTTGCACGCAGCCGTAATGAAAGCCAATTTGTGAAGAAGGGAATGTATGCCATACAAAATAAAGGAAACATCCACCCGACCTTTGTGAGGCTCCCAAACATCCCGAAACCTCCTAATAAGAAGTTGGTGACGGCGCAGAAAAAAAAAAGCAAGAAACATTAATCCGATACAAGACAACAACGAAAGAAA
This sequence comes from Haemaphysalis longicornis, assembly GCF_048455015.1. NCBI lineage: Eukaryota > Metazoa > Arthropoda > Arachnida > Ixodida > Ixodidae > Haemaphysalis > Haemaphysalis longicornis. The sequence goes on from NW_027526296.1 coordinate 4,121,353, forward strand.
CAGAACAAAGCCGCTTTATTTCTTGCTGTGCGATGAGCGTATAGAGGCCGCTGCTTGGTACGTAGTATTAGACTGTTGAGTCTTCATTGGAGTGTCTCAAAAATACTGCATGGAAGCCTACGCATTTTGAATACTTATCGAGAAGCTCTGATGGCTGATCCTCGCGAATAAGCAAGAAAGGACGAGTTACACACGATCTTCTGATCGATCCTCTGAAGAAAGTTGTTCTCTATCTCTTCGTGTGTTGCAAACTTGTGGGGGATACAGCTTCAAATTATTCAGATGCGTCAGAAGCTGGCAAAATAACTGAGTCGCTAGAAATACGCTTTTTAACGCACTACAGCACGGAAGCGGGCGATTTCTAGCCGAGGCACTGTTGCCCCTCACAAGCGGAGTGTAGCAGACGACAGCGGCGCGAACCACTAAGCCGACGTAAGAGCCAGGGGGCGCCACTCAAAGATCTCACCGCCAATAGGGCGCGTTAGGCAAGAGGAGCGGTATACCATCCCACTTTATGTTTCGCATCGCACCGCAAGTGGGATGATTTTACCTATCTTGGAACGGAGTATCAGTTTTGGCACACGTGTGGGCATCAGCACTAAACAAAAACCTAGGGTGTATCAATGTGCTCAACACTTACTGAAAAATCCTTAAAGAGATGTGCTCATTGAGCAAAATCCCTGGAAGCGGTTTTGGGACATACGGATGGGTTACCTAAAAGAGAAAAAAAACAGTTAGATATATTGATCCCCTTTTCTATAATGACAACTTGATAAAAAATATTTAGCCCTTTTCTCTTTCTCTCTCTCTCTCTCTCTCTCTCTCTCTCTCTCTCTCTCTCTCTCTCTCTCTCTCTCTCTTTCTCTATTTCTGTCTCTCTCTCAGACTGGTAAATTTTTAATCTCAAGCCATACTAATTACTTACAACATGGTGGGAATGTGCATCCGACATTTCATCTCTCCAAATTAGGAAGTTTGGCTGGGAGTTGTCGCCTATTTGTGGTTTTCAACCATTTAGGTTATATTTCCAAAAACCTTTTCCGCCCTCTTAGTGGCCTCTTGGGGTGAATTTCTCGAATTTTTTGTGTATTTTATAAGTAACATTTATCAGCTCAAAGAAATTCGGTCTAGCATTCAGTGAAACATATACAGTGAACTCCCGTCAAGACAAACACGACTAACTCGAATTCTCGCTTACGTCGAGCAATGTGGCAATGTTTGTTTGGTCAATAAAATCAATAAAATGGTATAAAGTCAACTTAAGGCGAAGAACCTTGTACGCACTGTTCGGTTAAGACGAACCACTTTCGCGGTGACTCCAACTGCTGGATATTCTGGTCAGTCAACATGGCAGGCTTAACGACGTGCCGCGGGGCATTCACGCGACTAGGGGAAAAGGAAAATAAAAGAAAACTACAGCGCGAAGTGAACTCGCGCCACGGAGGAAGACAGGGAGCGGGGTAAAAAATAAACGCGGATAAAGCAACCACTGCGCTCAACGTTCAACCCGCGGAGCCAGCGGCAAGGTCAAAAAAAGTGAGAGGGCGAGATTTTGACTGCTCTGCTATGGTATAAAAAGGAGCAGAATTACGAGGGTGAAAAAAGTGAAAAAAGCGACGACGCAGACTTCCCGTTCGCGAACGTAGGAGCTCTCCTGAAAAAAGCCGTTTCTGAACGGAAGCATGCGAGTTCGCGACGGTTCACTTCGCGAGTCCCACCTCGTCATCACAGACAAAGCGGGGAGTTTCCGGTCTCTATCTGCCGCGTTGACGGTTGAGGTAGCGCATGTACGCTCTCCGTCTCGGCTTGGACTGGACGAAACCAGGCAAGAGCACTTGAAGAAAGTCTTCTACCAAGTTGTGTACTAAAAAAAAAGATTATTTTTTGTTTCCTACATGTAAGTCTACTACTTCAGTCACCGTCTTGAAGAACGATATTTCCATGCACCTGGGGGTGCTGACAATTCTTTTTTGGAGAGCTTCGATAGGACAAACTTCTGATAAGAGGTACAAACCGTCACGGGTCCTTTGTGTCCGTCTTAATGGGAGTTCACTGTGTTGACAATGTCTGCAAACACCTCATTCGCTACCAAATGGACATTCCAATAAGGGGGTTGATTATAAAAAAATTATAACTATAACTACTGTTCAGAGATTCGTACCGGCTATATATATATATATATATATATATTAACATATTAACATACATATATTAACATACGGGGCGAACATGCCACGAGTAAACAACATACTGAGCAAGCATTTCAACATGATCAGACAAAGTGAGCACCTGTCAGCTATCTTCCCAGAACCACCCCGTGTAGTGTATCGTAAAGACAAGACCTTAAGAGATGTGCTTGTTAAGGCTAAAATTGGGATCCCGAAACAACACTCAGGCTGCCGCCCATGCGGGAAAACGCGCTGCAAAATCTGTCCCCTCATCACCCCAACCGACACGGCAAAATCTAACTTTTCCAAATTTTCCTTCCGAATAAAAGAAAGCCTCGACTGTGATTCAAGTAACGTCGTATACAGACTGCACTGCGAAATGTGTGGCAAGGACTATATTGGCCAGACCGAGAATGCATTCCGACTCAGATTCAACAACCACAAATCCCACGTCACCTCACAGCCGGATCTACCATTTTCCAAACATATGCGCCTGCCGGACCATTCCATTGAGCATATCAGAATCACTCTCCTGCAGTCCGGCTTCCGCTCTTCCCTCGAACGCGAGCAGAGGGAGTCCTACTTTATACATAAATTCCAGGCATTCACCCATGGCATCAATGAGGACCCGGGCCGCCTCTCATTCTTGCGACAAAAAGCTGCGCCTTAGACGGAAATATCGGGACCTTTCGGGCATTGGAGGGGGTGAACACAGAACCAGGACCGTGCATACAACTTAAAAAGAAAGCAAGAAGGAAAAAAAGGAAACCCCGCTTTAGGGACCAAGTCAAGCAAAACAAACAGGTAGAAGGCCCCACCCCCCCTCCCCCCTTCCCCGCCCGTTCGGCAACCACCACCGTCTCATCAGTGACCTTGAACATCTGTGAGCGCGCCCCGCGGGCCCGCCGACGCACGGCGCCCTGAATTATGACCGCCGCACCACTGATAGACAAACGGCAGAAGAATGCGCCGCAAACGAAACCAAATCCAAGTGTTACTTGTTCCGCGGCTCGCTGGCCGCGTAGCAAGGCTTTGCCGCACCACTCGGTTTCGTCGAAGTGGCGCCAAGACCAGAGCTGCTGTAGGTTTAACCAGTAATAAAACAAAACCGAAAATGAGACAGGAAATTCCGAGTATGGCGCGGGGACCATGTGTTGACTTGGCGGGCCGTGCATGCATGCGACCTTGCAGTTTGACCGAATCGAAGATCTATGCCTGTGCCGCCATCTTAAGTCCGTCTCCCTTCATTCCCCCCCCCCCTTTTCTTTTTTTTCTTTCTTTTCTTTTTCTGCTCTTCTTCCTTTCCTGCTGACTACTGTTACACCATTTGCGGAGCGCGCAACTCACTCTTGTTTTTGACCTTGTATTTGCCTGTGTGCCTCTTGTTACGTTTTTCGTGCTGCCTTTTCGTCCGTGTTCTTTCCCCTTCCCTCACCTTCCACCTTTCTAGCCAATCGGAATGCCTCACTTGCTCAAACTGTTTGAAACACCCCTCACCCGCGACCTCTCCTGTAGGGATGAGGGAAGTAACCCTCCCTCACAGAAGTTTTTGTATAAAGGCGCAATGTGAGAAATTAAAATACAGCCCTGAAGAAGGAGTTTCTAACTCCGAAACTGTTGGCACCAAAAACGGGAAACGTGTCAGTCGACTTCTTTCACTATATATATATATATATATATATATATATATATATATATATATATATATATATATATATATATATATATATATATATATATATATATATATATATATATATATATATATATATATATATATATATATATTGTCGTGAACCGTGGGGTCGCAGCGCAGCGCCACTGAAAGAGTACCAGCGTGGCAGGCTTTCGGAATCGAACTGCCCGTGCCGTGCTGGCGTACTAAGCACGCGCCGCTCGCTTCTTTATTCTCCTCTTTCATAGCCGGGGCCAAGGCGCCGGTTAAGAGCGCCAACCAGAGGGCGCTACAGGGCCCCCCACCCAGACGGAATGTCGAACGTCACGCGACGGCGAGGCAGGCGGGCGTTGGTTTTGGGGGCGAGCAGTGGAGTGTTTAGGCCTGCGATGTCTGGGCGGAGTTCGTTGGGTGGCGTCTCGAGGTAGGCCGGTTTTAGGCGGTCCAACGAGACGACTTCTTCGCGGCCATTCAAGAGGATGGTGGCGGACTTTTCGGTCTTGTTAAGGACACGGTACGGTCCATCGTAGGAGGGAGTAAGAGGCGCTTTTACAGCGTCCAGCAGGAGGAAAACGTGTGGCGAAGACGCCAGATCGGGATGCACAAAGATGCGGTGGTCAGAAGACCGAGGTGGGACCGGTCGCAGGTGCTGCATGCAGTCCTGCAGGCATTGGAGGTACTCAAGCGGCTGGGGCGAGGAGGGTGTAGGGACGAACAAATCGCCAGGAAGACGCAGAGGTGCGCCGTAGACAAGTTCAGCAGTTGAACAGCCGAGGTCGCGACGAAGGACGGCACGCAGGTCAAGAAGCACTACAGGAAGGTGATCAACCCAGTGCTCTCTATCCAGTCGCACAGTGAGAGCACTTTTTAGCTGGCGATGGAGCCGCTCAACGATGCCGTTGGCACAGGGATGGTATGCCGTGGTGCGGCAGTGTTTACTGCCCAGCAAGCGGCTCAGGGAAGTGAACAGGGTACATTCAAACTGCCTCCCTCGATCCGTGGTAACAATGCCGAGGCAGCCGAAACCGCATACCCATGTCGAAACGAAGGCTTTTGCGACCGTTTCTGCCGTGATGTCCGGAATTGGTACGGCTTCGGGCCAGCGGATGAAGCGGTCAATCATTGTGAGAGTATACCGGCAGTCACGGGAGGGAGGAAATGGTCCGACCAAATCCAAATGCACGTGGTCAAAACGACAGCTAGGTGGCAAAAAAGGCTACGTTGGGGTTTTCGTGTGGCGGGTCACCTTGGCTGTCTGACAAGCGAGGCACGAACGGGTCCACTGGCGGACATCAGTGTTGATGCTCGGCGAGACGTACCGCTGTGTAATGAGGCGCTGCGTGGCTCGGATGCTGGGGTGGAAGATGTCGTGGAGCGAGTGAAACACAGCACGACGAAAGGCAGCCGGACCGAAGGGTCGAGGCGCCGCCGCTGACATGTCACACCACAGTGAGCCAGGCACGAACGGATGAGGCACAAGTTCTAGACGAAGGGAACCCGGGTGGTCCCGCAGTGCTTGCACCTCAGGGTCTTCAATCTGCGCCTGAGCTAGGCGTTCCCAGTCCACAAGAGATACAGCACTGCCGATGGAGGTAATGCGTGAAAGCGCGTCAGCAGCCTCGTTATCGGTACCTTTGATGTGCCGAATGTTCGTCGTGAATTCCGAAATATAGGCGAGCTGACGGAGTTCCCGCGCGACGTACTTGGAGGAGTTCGTACGGAAAACGTACGCCAGAGGCATATGGTCCGTAAGAACGTAAAAGGACTGGTCCTCCAAGAAGTGCCGGAAGTGCTGGATGGTGGCGTAAATGGCGAGCAGCTCACGACCAAAAACGCTGTAGCGCGTCTCGGCAGGTTGGAGCTTCCGAGAGAATAAACCCAGCGGGTGCCACTCGGAGTCGATTCTCTGTTGGAGAACGGCGCCGATTGCAACACTGGATGCATCTACCATGATGCGAGTGGGCACGTCGGTTCTCGGGTGGATGAGAAGCACCGAATCGGCGACGGCGTGTTTATCAGCGTTGAAAGCGGCTTGAGCTTCTGGAGACCAGGAAATAGCGGATGAGGAGCTCTTGGTTGTGCGAAGAAGCTCAATCAGTGGATGCAGCAGGTCGGCGCAGTGGGGTATAAAGCGTCGCGAGAAATTCACCAGGCCCAGGAATTCACGAAGCTGGCGGAGGCTGGTAGGTTCGGGGAAGTCCTTCACAGCTTGAACGTGAGAGGGTAAAGGACGAATTCCCTGCGCCGAGATGTGATGGCCCAGGAACTCGAGCTCGGACGTCCCGAAGACGCATTTCTGGGCTTTGACAACCAGGCCAAATTGTTGAAGGCATTCAAAGAGTTCTCGTAGGTGACGCTCGTGATCTTGTGGAGTAGGACTCGCGACTAGGATGTCGTCGATGTACGCAAATACAGCCGGAAGGCCCCGTGTTACCTCGGCAATGAATATTTGAAATGTTTGGGCTGCGTTGAGTAGCCCAAAGGGCATGCGCACATACTCAAACAAGCCGAAGGGTGTAGTGATGGCCGTCTTCGGGATATCGGCAGGCTCGACAGGGATTTGGTGATACGCTTTGACAAGGTCCACTTTGCTAAAGATTGTGCACCCTTCCAAGTGGCTTGTGAAATACTGGGTGTGGGGTAGCGGATAGCTGTCGTGGACAGTCTGAGCGTTGAGCGCCCGGTAATCGCCGCACGAACGCCAGTCTCCACTTTTCTTAGGAACCATATGCAGTGGAGACGCGTGGTTGCTGGACGATGGGCGGATAATACCGAGTTCCAGCATGTGCTCGAATTCACGTTTAGCAGTCGCCAGACGCTTACCGAAGAGGCGGCGCGGCCGAGCTGCGACTGGTGGACCACACGTGACGATGTGGTGGGTAAGGCTGTGCTTGGGCGGCTGCTTTAAGTTGCAGGGTCTCGTAACCTCAGGGAAGTCTTCGAGGATTCTTGCGTATGGGCATAAGGGAAGCAGCGTGCGGATGCCAGTTGGAGCGACAGTAGAGCACGCCCAGAATGGAAAGGCGCGTCTTGCTGTCAATCAGGCCATGGTGACGCATGCTGACGTCTAGGTCAAAGTGGGTGAGGAAATCAGAGCCGAGGATGGCCTGATTGACGTCGGCTACTACGAAGACCCACCGCAAGGCGCGCCGCAAACCAAGGTCGAGGGTGAGGGACCGCAGACCATACGTGGCGATAGAGGTAGAGTTCGCTGCGCGAAGCGTAGGTCCAGGTGGCTTAGAAGTACGCTCATCCTTGGTGGCCGGTACTACTCTGACCTCAGCACCCGTGTCGACAAGGAAGCGCAAACCAGAAATGCGATCCATGACCAGGAAAAGGCGGCCAGGTTGTAAGGCGAAGTCACATGCCGCCATCAGTGATCTCGCGTCGCGTTTCCCGACCAGCTGCATGGGGAAGTGCAGTGACGAGCGCGGTGCTGAAAAGTGCGATGGTACCAGCAGATAGACGAGCTTCGAGGGCTGCGCGAGCAAGAACCTCCCGGGGAAGACGAACGATGGCTAGGACCTGGGCAGGAGCCGTATCGGCGATCAGAGGACGTCCTAAGCAAGCGCTTCAATGGAAGCGGCGAGTTGATCGATCCGAATCTCTGAGCGGGACACGGCCGATGACTCTGCTGTTGAAGCGAGGATAGCGGCTGAGGGAGAAGTCGCGTCGTGAACTTTATCGGCAAGCTCGGCGGCGCGGTCGAGGGTCAAGTCCCCTGCAGCAGCTAAAACGATGCGAGTGGACTGTGGCAAGCGCTGCAGAAATAGCTATATATATATATATATATATATATATATATATATATATATATATATATATATATATATATATATATATATATATATATATTGAAGTAGAAACCCGGTAGCCAAAACTGGAAGCGAGCTCAGCGGGCAATCGCCCACGAAGGTGTTGTAACAGAAGCGAAGCGGGGAGCAGAGGAGAAGGAAGCCACAGTTCGGGCAGAGCAAAGCGTGCGAACCTGCCTACCTGTTGCAGTTTCTTACAATGGCGCTGCCGAAAAACTCCCAAAGATCAGGCGACCCCACCTACGGAACCCATCTCCCTCGCTGCGATCCGGCCTCAGGGACTGTACTTCGAAGCGGCAGAGTCGTTCCATCTCATCAAGCGCCTTCATCCGAGGGCAGCGCGCAGGGGCCCGAATTGAGTACGAACACGCCGCCAAACGCACCTACCACCGCTGAACATCTTCACGCCATCATCGAGTTGACCCGACGATTTGCAGACTTCACCGGATCTGTCTCCGCTTAGTTCCTGAGTGGGGTGGCTACATCTTCGGTGGATGCCTGTGTCGTTGAGTTCCATGGCGTCCGCGACGACCCGGCGAGCTGGCTGCAGAAAATAGACGCCTTTGCCGCTCTCCATGCGTGTCCTTATAACGTCAAGCGGTCATTCGCTGAAGCTCCTCTACGCGATGCTGCCGGAGCGTGGAATCTTTGTGACGGGCACTCATACTCGACCTGGGTAAGCTGGAGTGAGGCACTGATAGCCGCGTTTGGTGATTTGCCGGGGGCTCACGACGACAGCCTGATGCAGATGCGTGCTCGCTGCCAAGTACCTGACGAGGATGTTGCCACTTATATCTGTGATAAATTACACCTGGTCACAGCCTGTAACCTCACTTGGGGGTCTCCTCTTGCGAGGAAATATGTCTTAGATGAACTGGAAGACCCTGCCCGTGCTGCGGCTTTGACCGTGCAGCCGTCGGATTTGCCCACAGAAACGTTCATTCGTCTGGCTGCAGAACTGGAGGACGGTGGAACTCGGCGGCTATCCCCCGCTACTTCGGCGAGACTGCACCTAAAGAACCGTCAACGCCAAGGGACGGCGTTCTTAAGCCCCAGGGATGCTTTTCGTGCGGGCACCTTCGCTAAGAACAAGGCTTGTCAGGCGCCACCACCACAGATACGCTACCAAGCACATCCCCTGTTCATGTTTCAGGTGCGTATAGATGGCATCGGTGACGTAACGGCCCTGCGTGAAACTGGGGCTGAGCGCACTGCCATCCACCGACGCCACGCCCCGGACGACGTTACGAAGCCGTGGACACACCCACCGCTACATGGCCTCGAGGGCTGTGCTTTGCCCGTGCTTTGCCTTGACCTGGCCATGAGGACAGGTGCTGGCGGTAGATCTTTCACGGCAGTGCCGGTCTTTGAGAACCTGGCAGCAGACGTCGTCCTGGGTGTAGACTACCTCCTTTCAAACGACCTGGAGGTAGGCATCGAGCGTGGGCAAGTCGACCCATGTCCCACTACCATCGGACAGTCCTCTCCAGCCATTGATGAAGGTGAACCAGTATTTGCGGATGCTCTGTCCCGTTTTCTGGAGTGCCACAAAGCACTTTTCGCCGGCGACACAGCGCAGCTTCCTGGCACTAACCTCCTCGTACACACAATACCAACCTGCGATCACCGGCCATTCTGTATACCACTTACTACGTCGCTATGCTGAAAAGGAGCTAACCGTGATCAGCAAGCAGGTTCTTGAGATGCTCAACGCAAGAATCTTCAGGCCTTCGTCCAGCCCTTGGGCTGCTCCCGTCGTCTTCGTGCGCAGAAAGGACGGAACGGTTAGATTATGTGTTGACTACTGGGAGCTGAACAAGCTCACCGTATCGGACTCATACCCGTTGCCTCGCATCGACGACGCTCGACACGGTGCACAAACCCAAGTACTTTTACCTACGCGCCGGTAATGGCAAATTCCCGTTTCAGAAGAGGACAAAGGCAAGACAGCCTTTCGTATCCCGTCAGGACTTTTTGAATTTAATCGCATTCCATTCGGATTGCGGACGGCACCCAGCACTTTCCAAAGGGCTATGAATTCAGTCCTGGGGTCACTGGAAGATTCAGCTTGTGTCGTACATTTGGACGATATTCTTGTTCTTGGGTCAATCTTGATAATGTTTTAACACGTCCACACGAGGCTGGTTTTCGACTGAACCGCGACAAATGCCGATTTAGGGCCACCTTCATCCTGTACGTAAGGCACAGGATTTCCACCGACAGGATAGAGCCACTTGCTGAACGATTCGCGGCCTTGGTGAATTACCCCTTGCCATCCTTCCTAAAAGAAGTGCAATCATTTCTTGGCGTTGCCTCGTTCTTACGCAAATTCGTCCCTCACTTTGCTTCTTTCGCTGCCCCCCTTAAGACCTCACAAGGAAAGAGGCAAGATTTGTTTGGGGCGCAGCTCAACAAAAGGCTTTTCCAACGCTCGAAGAACAGCTCACTCGTTTCCCGGTGCTATGCCATTTTAACGAAGACTGGGTGACACAAGTGCACACCCATGCTATCCAGGTTGGCCTCGGGGCTGTGCTAATGAGCGCGATACTACCGTCAAGAAACACATCGTGTCGTACGCTAGCCGAAAGCTGTCTGACACCGAGCGGCATTACCACTGAAATGAGCTGGAGTGCCTCGCCGTTGTCTGGAGCGTCGAATGACAAGTTCCGGCATTACTCGTCGGCCGCGATTTCACGGTGGTGACGGACAACGCCGCATTGACGTGGATGTTCACCAAGCGCCACCTCAAGCACAAGTTTGCAAGATGGATCATTACTCGGCAAGAGTACACGTACCACGTACGCCATCGCCCAGGGGCGCTAAACCAGCTCGCTGGCATGCTCTCACGTCACCCCACTGGTGAATGCTCGAAGTCCCGCCGTGGGGACAGTTGGATCATGTTAGTAAAGCACAGCGTGCCGATCGCGACGTTGCTGCGATGATTGGCGTTCTGGGCACCACATCAGGAAACCCCAACTTCGTTCTTCGCAACGGAAAACTATATCGCCGTGTGTGGTCCGAAAGTTGCAAGGAGGAACACCACGTCATTGCAATCCCTGTGGCGTTGAGGGCTGAGATTCTGCGCGGCCTTCATGGCTCCCACGAGGGCGGACACATCGGGCAGCGCGCAACTCTCCGGAAAGTACAGGAGCGCTCTTGGTGGGCGAGGATGCACAGCCAAATTCGCTCTTGTGTAGCCAGTTGTGAACTTTTACAGCGATACAAGAAAATTCCGGGAAGTCAGCCACGCTCACTCAGCCCCATCACGCCTCCAGAGGCAGTATTTAACACCATTGGCACAGATCACGTGGGGTCTTTGCCCACCACGGCTGACGGAAACCGCTTTATCATTGTCGCCGTGGTCTACCTCTCTAAATATGTCGAGATAGCCGATGTGCCGTACCTAGCTGGAAGTCACGTGATCGAGTTCCTGAAAACGAATTTCCAATGGAGACATGAAATGCCCAAAAAAACTAATATCAGACCGTTCGACGAGGTTCCGCAGCCGCCAGATACGCTCTTTACTTCGCCGAGGGGAAGTCGAACACCATTTTCCGTCCTCCTACCACCCCCAGGCTAACGGCCTTATCGAAAGGATTAACCAGACGATTCAAGCACGGCTGGCACCGTACGTGGACACCAACAAGGCAAGGGAAGCAGACTGGGACAGGCACCTGCAGTCGGCTGCTTATTTGGTCAACACGTCCTTCCAATCTTCAACGGAAAAAACCACGTACTAAGTCGTTTACAAGCAACTTCCGAAGTTGGACGTCGCGGCCAGTTTGGACACTCCCGTCAACGTCGGCCGACCTGTCGACCGGCAGGTGGTGTGCCGCAATATCACAACATGAGCACGGAGGAACGCTATCGATGCGCAGAGGAACCAATAGAATTACTACGATCGCCGAAAACGACGTGCACCGCAGTATGGTGTCAATGACCAGGTATGGGTGCAACGACGGACTCAGGCTACAGGCCAGAAGTTTCTATTTACGTTTGTCGGGCCATTTATCATCACGGAGCGCTTAGGCGCTAATACTTAGTGAGTGGGCACTCCCTCCGGCACTGCAAACCTTGACACGTGGAAAGGAGACAACTTCGCTGTCCATGTGTCGCGCATAAAAAAAACACATTGGACACTTTGATACGTTTCGGCCAGGCTCGCAGTCGTGGCCGAGTGTGAAGGCGAAAACCGGAAGCTAAAACTGGAAGCGCATTCAGCGGGCAATCGCCCACGAACGTGGTGTAACAGAAGCCAAGCGGGGAACGGGAAGAGAAGGAAGCGAGAGCTCCGGCAGAGTAAAGCGCACGCGCAGTCTCGGCTGTGCGAGGTCACACTGACTTGCTTTCGATGTCGAACACCTAATTTGAATTTTTCTCTACACCGTGCACGCATAGCGCCATCCGCCATCTGCAGCTTCTGTCAAGAGGAGGAAACACTTGACCACTTCCTGTTGTCTTGCCAGCGGTTCTCTTCCCTCCGAAATCGTTACCTGGAGCCTCCCCTCCGGCGCCTAGGTCTGGCCTTGTCGTTGCCTAATTTATTGTCATTTGGGGCAGTCGGGCTTGGTCGGTGCAACGGGGATGTTTTTCGCGCTCTTCACTCATTTATTGCCGAAACAGGTCGCTTGCATTCTTAATCAATAGCTTCAGCCCATTTTTAATCGATTATTGAAATACTTGTTGGTACAGTAGTATTGCATTTCTTTTGGTTCCGAAATTGTAAGCATCACTGGACCCTATTTTCCCTTCGTTTGAAACTAATTACTAAGCTTTTTCAGCAGTGAAATTACAATGAGACTTGGCCAATCTCCGAGAGTGGGTAGGCGCCATTCTTGTTCCTGATCCAACCAACCAACCAACCAACGAACCCGCCTACCGCTCGCAGTTTCTCCCAATATATATACATATGCCTGCAACAAGCACATCCATATCTGACTAGGCAAGCGAGATAATCAGAAATTTGAAAAAAAACAATTTCACCTTTTTCCTGACTTAGGGGCCAATTTTCTCAAACTCCCGCCTTAGAGCGTTCCTACACCACAAAAGAATTTTAACTCTCGAGGCCCCTCTAACTCTCTACGTTTTAACTGTAAGTTTCAACTTTCTAGGAATAGCAGTTTTGGCTAATCGTTGATGAATCACTCAGGGAATCAGGCACTTCCTTCTATTGGCGGTGAGATCTTTGAGTGGCGCCCCCTGGCTCTGACGTCGGCTTAGGGATTCGCGCCGCTGTCGTCTGCTACACTCCGCTTGTGAGGGGCAACACTAGAAATCGCCCGCTTCGTTGCTGTACTGCGTTAAAGAGCGTATTTCTAGCGACTCATTTATTTTGCCAGCTTCTGACGCATCTGAATAGTTTGAAGCTGTATCCCCCACAAGTTTGCAACACACGAAGAGATAGAGAACAACTTTTTTCGGAGTATCGGTCAGAAGATCGTGTGTAACTCGTCCTTTCTTGCTTATTCGCGAGAATCAGCGATCAGAGCTTCTCGATAAGTATTCAAAATGCGTAGGCTTCCCTGCAGTATTTTTGAGATGCTCCTATGAAGACTCAACAGTCTAATACTACGTACCAAGCAGCGGCCTCTACACGCTCATCGCGCAGCAGGCTTTCTTTTGTTTCTTTCGTTGTTGTCTTGTATCGGATTAATGTTTCTTGCTTTTTTTTCTGACCAACGTATTAATTTTCCTGCGCCGTCACCAACTTCTTATTAGGAGGTTTCGGGATGTTTGGGAGCCTCACAAAGGTTGTGTGGATATTTCCTTCATTTTGTATGGCATACATTGCCTTCTTCACAAATTGGCTTTCATTACGGCTGCGTGCAAGAAGGTGCATATCCGCAGCGTGCTTTGTTTATTCACATGCAAATACAATGAGAAGGTTTGTGCTACGCCACCGCGATCGCGCACTAAACAACGTGGTCCACAGTACTCGGAGGCGGCTTTTGTGGTCCGAATTTCTATCGTAATTATATCTTTATCATAACGAACTGACTCTCAACTCGAACAATGAATACATGATTACGGTGTTGAAGGCACGATATACTCGCTAACTAACGTAATAAATAGTATACCTGCAAATATTACAAGTCTCGAAACCGAAGAATTCCAAGTAGCTCTTTATTGCTTTTCAACCTTTCCAGGCGCAAAGAACAAATCCTATTCTACTCGGGACGGCGTTCTATGATTTGAAGAAAATTACTTTTACTCTCTTGTCTTGGACTGAGGACCCGGCCCACTAACCAGATCGATTTATTTGTTAAATAAAGTTTTCCCCTCCTCCCCTTACTCCTCCTCCTCCTCCTCTTGAGTGCAGTTATCCTATAACTCATATCCGAATATCGGGAAGATGTGGCTGTGCAAAATGTTCCGAAATATCCCTCCAGGTCTTAACAAACATATATGTGTTACTATAAATTTAACGAAGACGTGACTCGTTTTGCTCAATAAACCTCCATACTGGTTAGATGCCTGGTATAGAATCAGCACGCGCTTATATACACACTGGGTTATTTGGAACTCAACCTACAGTTTTTGCAGTCTATAGTGCATGTCGGCAAACTTTCATGCCTTGACAACGTAAAGTGATGTGACAAAACGCGTTCGAGCGTTCGGCAAGGTTGCAAAAACTGTTTTACCTTACATATGATTACCGGGAATCGTGATGCGTTCTGCCAAAGCCGACAGCCCTGAAGGCCTAGAATTTGTTTTGGACTTCCATTTTCGCTGTTGTCGGTTATTAGCAGCTGACTGTTCCTTTTGTTCGAATGCTTACATGAGAAGCTGACGCCTAGCTCCGACTCTTCGCGCTCCGCACAGGACCGGCTTCGCAAGGAATGGGGTGGCGCCGGCAATGTTTCTCCTGTAGCGGTATCCAAAACTATACTTTAATTGACACCATGAGCTAGTGTATGCGATTTTAAGCCTTTTATTATAATAAAAAGTTACCCACACGCCAATTCTGGTGCGGACAAGCATCAGACGTGGACTGAGCGCAAAGAAACAGCAGAGAGAGCGATCCTGACTGAAGCAGACGACAAATGCGAGAATCCCTAAGCTGACGTCATGGAGGCGCGCTTCGCAGCGCCGCCTGTGTTCGCGCTCACCGCCAATAGGTAGACATTTTATTCGTACAACGTCAAACTGAACTGTTCAACTCTTCATTGTCATAAAATCACTGTGTGTCATCACAATGTAGAAGTTTATCAATATTTTAACCAAACAGACCCCGCTATTGTGGCAGAACCTTCTTCACAGCCTTAATGAACTTTCAGCTACCGCCGTTAGGCTACAAAAGTGGCTTAGTGTCACCACAGAAAAGCTGTAGTCTCACCACAGTAATATGTAGAAAATTCGCTCCAACACACGCTACGAAGGTGATTAAAAAGCAAAGCTTTAACCGACACCCACAACAATTGCCCGTGCTACGTCACCTGATTCCACACACGTGGCTCTAAATAGAGTGGAACCAGACATTGTGCCGGCCGTTACCTAGAATTCGCGGGGGTGGTGTCCCGAACACCGCAGCGTCGGCCGCGGCCTGGCTAGAGCTGCGCACGCCGCCGCTGTATCCCGGACGTGAGTCGGGAGAAAGAAAACGGAGAGGAGCGTCGTGAGACCGCGGAACAAAGCCATCCTGATTTACTATCCTGGGGTTACATAACCACGCGGCACAAGAGCAGACATCCAAACTATTCATCATGTGAGCTTAGTGATTCCCATTTATGCCTATGAAAACTAGTTATTTTAGTAAGTTTGAGAATTGGGGGAAACCTGAGGGAACTTTTATAATCGCTTTTTATCAACCATTTGCTCCTTCCACCTTTTGTAATACCTTTTTAAGCAGAAACGGATTGGTATTCCGCTATTGAGAAAACGTAGTCCCTTGAGTGGCAAGCAGCGCGCACAAGTTACCGTTTCGGGCCCTACATTTTGTTTTCCAGCCCTGCCAACCAATCAGTAAGGTATCTTTGCCACACGACCACTTAATTTCGTCGTGTCCGGGTTGCCCAGGAGGTGCTGCCGAACAAGTTAATCACGCCATGGGAAAGAAGCGCGCAATGAACGCGAAGCTGCGCCGAGGCAGGCCCAAAACAACCTTCGCAAAAGCAGACAAAGCCGTACGCCGATACGCCGCCGGCGAGCAGGCACCTTCGCGCGGGGAACGCTGGCTAAATTCGCCGCGCCATCTACAGTGTGCGCCATGGGTGAAACCCTCCGTCCCTTCCCCGCCGCCACCACCCCCACGTTGGGAGTTTATTGCCCCGCACGCCCTGAAAGAACTGTTGGCTGGTCGAGGTAGAAAGCTTTGCCTTCAAAATCGTTTAGTAGAATTAAAATGATTCTTTATATTTCTTCGCATCATTGGATTCCTCACGGTTGTTCTAGTTTATTTTATTTTATTTTTATATTTCGCAGCGTGTCCTTTTTCAGACGATACATTGCACCTTTATGCCGGTCATTTAATCTTTTTGCATCTTTGACGATTCATGAAATTTATTACGTGCATAAAGCACCCTCGCTGGCCGACCCATTGATTCAGTTTGCGCGTTTGGGTTGGTTTCTTCGTAACGACAGATAGAAGCACATACCCACACGGCGGGCTGGCCAAGAATCCCCGTTTCAGGAGAGAGAGAGACAATCTTTAATAGAAAAGAATAACCACTGGTCACGATGGGGGAAAGGAAAGGGGAGGGAGGGTAAGAGAAAATAAACAAATAAATGCTTGTCGTTCTCAGTAGACTCAATAACTGGGCCATTTCTTGGAACCTGCAATTCATGGGCCAGTTCATATTGATCGCAATAGGGTTTGCGCACATACACCAGTTCGTTCGGGGGAGGACCCGCTCAAACAACCCGTGCCAGACCGCTTTTAATTGAATAAACCGCTATTTCATATAATAGTTGTGCATCAGTTTGTTTTGGATCGGGAGGGGGTTGGGCAGATTTAAATGTACGGTGTGTGGCGAAAGCTGGGCAACACCAAACTAGTTAAGGCCGTGATTTAGTTTATTCGGGGAAGGTAGTACTCGTCGTTATAGTTGTCTTCGTCGTCCTCATCATCCTCGTCATCAACATCGTCAGCCGACTAGTCACACGCTCCCGCAGCCGTTCCCGTTCGAAGAAGACCCTTGCACGCCTATGCTGTCTGTTGCTGCGGCTGCTCCGTCCAAATCTTCTGCCGCCTCAGCCACACGCCGAAGCCCGAACAAGGAAGACAGATGCTTTTGAACATGCCTGCATCACCAGTCATTTCCCCGATGTCCCCAGAAGTAGTGCAGGCCCAAGATCCCAACTTGCCAGTCTCCTCAATCATGTCTCCGACGTCCCCGTTGACCCCAGGAGTACCGCCCAAGAGTTCAACCCTCGCGGGCAAGACGTCGCCGCTGGAACACATTCTAATATTTGGCCAAGGTCGTTTCCAGAGGCTGGTATTGTTGTGCACGATGTTGGCCGTCTTCACATCCCGTGTGCACGAGTTGGCTTCCAGTGACTTTGCGCGTCCCGTCGACCATTGGTGTAGGGCGCCGGCGGCCTACGCCGACTTGCCTCTGGAGACCTGGAAGAACGCCAGCATTCCCCCGGCAGACGGCACAGATGATCGTCACAGCCACTGCTTTCGCCTCGACCCCCCGTTTCCCGTGCCGGAAGACCTGGGAGCCGATAACCGAACCGTGGTACCCTGCGACGCCGGCTGGGAATACGAGAAAAGCGCTGGAGAGCGTTCAATAGTCGGTGCCTGGGACCTCGTGTGTGGCCGTCGTCGGATCCTGTCCCTGTTGTCGGCGGTATACATGGCTGGGGGCGTGCTGGGTGGTGCCGGTGCGGGGGTATTGGCCGACCGTGTCGGGCGCCGGCCGGTCCTCTGCATTATGATAGTTCTCCTAATTCTGGCCGGCATCGGCACCGCGTTTGCCCACAGAATACTGGCCTTCGCAGTCCTCCGCTTCGTCCTGTCCACGGCGGCCTCGAGCACGATCGTCACGTCGAGTTTGCTGCTCTTCGAGGTCAACGACACTGACCACCGCGCACTGTTCTGCGCTCTTTCCATAACCGTGGCTGGCGTTGCGTCTGCGATATATCGCGAGCTCGTCATGGATTTCATCAGCCACTGGCAGATGGCGCAGATCGCGTACATGGTCCCCGCGAGTGCCCTAGTTTTGTCGGTGTACCTGAAGGAGGAGTCACCGTGCTGGCTCCTGGCAACCGCGCGGGTGAGTCAAGCCGAGGGCGTCTTGCTGTGGGCGGCGCGTGTCAACAAGGTCGACCAGGTCGCCTTCAAGGCTCGCCTCGCTGAGCTCCGGGATGAGATAAAGAAGCAGCAGCAGCAGCTCGAACACGGGCGAGGGGGAAGTTTCGATACCATTCTGTCGACTCAAGGTGCGTCTCGCTCTTTCTCTGCCAACTGACTGACTATTGGATGGTTGCTGTTGACAAATGGTAGTACGTTGATTTACTAGCAAGTCTTACCATATCAACTAATTCCAGCTTTGCACATTTTGTCAAGCCATAGGGTGGATAGGTTTCGTTTAAGATAGGCTCGTTTTGCGTTGTCTCTGTGATTGATACAAGAAAAATACAACAGATTATTTAGTACTTCAAGTCCAAAGTGAGGTTTCCGGAAAGATTATTTACCCTTTTGAGTAACACGGATGGCCTTTCTTAATAAAGTTGGATTTGAGTAACAAGCAAAATTATTACGCATGTGTAGCTTTCCCGCTCATGGCAGTCCTTTGAACAGTGATTAGTCTGCAATTTTTTAGCGAAATGAAAACTTCTTTTGCACAGCTAATATTTGGGGTGAATACTTGCTTTGTGCACAGTTTCAAGTCGCTCACGTTGCGCGACTGGGTTCCTGAGCCATGGGAACTACCCCATAGAAATGCATGGGGAGTTAGATTTGAAAGCAAATTACACAAAAAAATCTTCAGAAACCTGAAATACTCTTTTAGCGTTTTAATCTTCACGTTGACTTCTAGCTTTACGCCAAATATAATTTTCCTAAAGTGGTTTTTCTACGTTCCCGAGAGGTTCTAATTTTGAGCGAGAAAGCTGAGTATGTATACAAAAACGGGCGACCGGAACACCGCTAAAATAACTTTTTTTAGAAGTCGTTTGCATATTTCTGCCTGTAATACGCCCACATTTCTAGAGTCGAAAGATTATGCGCGAACAGCCGCGATATAACGGGTGCACAGAAAGCAGAGTGGCTATCTCAGGGTACCAGATTCGCGGCAGAACGTCTTCATGATTCCAGTTTTATGATGCGAGAAACAAAGACGGCGTCTGGGATGCACTGGTTCGCGGCTAAAATTCACTAGCATGGAGGAAGGACCAGTTACCTAGGGGTATCAGACTACGTCATTATTTAGAGTTTCTCATGTGTTGTGCCACATTGATTTTGCCGTAGGGTCAGAACACTGACTTCTTGCTTTACTTACTCCCCGAACCATGTTGCAATACTAATTTTATGGCACACAAAAGTGTGGTTATACATGGGGTTTGCAAGGAAATCTTTCGTCTCGACTGGCCAGTGAGCTCATGGGTATGCCCACCTGCCAAGCATAGGCGAGGTTAAATGACGATGGCAATGTGGTGAGAACGAGATCAAAGAGCAGGAGGATTGAATGGTAAGACCGAGATGGAAACGGAGGAGAAGAAAGGATGTAGCTACAAGCAGCAACATCGTCATGGGCGACCAGTAAAGAGGCTAAAAAGTGCGTGGGGCAAAAGGATGTCATGAAAGGAATGGAAAAGCAATCAAGGTTTATCGGCCCTCCGTCGTAAACCGAGTATAAATGGACCCTGCAACACTCTTCATGCAGTGCAAGTAAACCTGCGCGACGTTTAGATTAAACTTTCAGGAACACCGGAGCCAAATATTACACGTGCATGTGAAGCGGTAAGCGCGCAAATCGCCGTGAAAGACGCGGAAAAACCAACCGCTCTCTCTTCAATTATCCTCATTATGCACCCCTGGCATGGCCTCTGCTACGTCAATCCGGCCATGGCTGTCCTGGCTGTCCTATTGGCTGTCGCCGGTCAACTTCGCGGCTAAATTTTGGCATTTCCTGTGACGATCAGCTGTCGTCGGCGCTGTGTATGAACCTCTTCTATGCTTTTGGTGTTTCTTTTGTTTTGAGTGCACGCGGAGTTTGCGTGACAAACTAAATATTCCACTTTCAACGAGCCCACTCGACAACAAACGTTTATTGCTCCGAAAACGCCCTACCAGCCTGGGCGCTTGCTTGCGAGCAGGCCACCATGCCTGCTTTTTTGTGGTACCAGACCATAAATAGACCCGTCTACGTTGCGGGGAAAAGGACGAAACTCCCCGGCCTGTGACATATCGAAGGCCACCAAACAGAATGCCGCGCGTCGCCCCCCTCTCCGGGAGAGAGCGCGCAGCTTTCGTCGCGTTGTCCGTGGTTTAGTTGAGACGGAACATTTATGCGCGATTTTTCATCGCGCGTAGTTTCGGTGATAGTGAACGGATTTTCATAATTCTTGCGGGAGGAGATTGCTGGGACAATAGAATTTACCCCAAAATACATTCCGAGTAGTCGATGGTAAGTGTTGCAGAATCCCTTTAAATTTAAATCTGGGAGTTCATTCTGGTTTCCTGTAGCGTTCGCCCGAATTATATGTTTGAGTCGTCATTATTATTATTATAACTGCGTCTATAGGTAACCGCCTCTTGCCAGGACGAGAGCTCACTGACAGCAACGACGCACTTCCTTTTGCAGATGTTCACGTATCTGACCTGTTAACGAACAAGAGCTTGCGGAACCGGTCCATCGTTATTTTCGGCTGTTGGTGCATAACATTTGCCATGTTCTTCAGCCTCAACACAAGCGAAGTTATGCGCACAAGCTGGGTGCCACGCTCCTCCCTCCTGGCGATGAGGATTATCGAGCTCCCTCTGAACGTCTACGTGCTGAGGCGCATCGGCCGTCGGCTGTCCTTAGCCTACAGCATGGCGGCCCTATCTGTTATCATCGGATGCCTAGCCGTGGTAGACGTGTACCGCGGGTCATACGCGCTCCACGGTGGGGTCACCGTCTTGTGGCTGCTGGTGTTCGAGTTCACCGCGACCACGCTGTTCGCCTTCTCGGCCGAGCTCTACCCGACGGTGGTTCGGGGCGCAGGCGTGGGCTTCTGCTACGTCAGCGGTCGGATGGGGGCCATAGTGGGGCCCTTCCTCAACGACGTGCCCACTGCGGAGCTTCAGGGCGTGGCCTTCTCCGTCGTCGCCCTCCTCCTGATGTTCCTCGCTTTCCTGGCGATCTCCCTGCCAGAGACGACGAAGCTCCCGCCAGCCAACACCATGGGAGGCATGATGGCCGACAAGTGGAAGCTGCACTCACCGCTTAGGTTGGCCCGCAGCCACAAGGGTGTCCACGGCCCCACTAAGTGCGCAATGTCCAAGGGTATCGCGTCGAATGACAGCGGACGAAGGCGCCGTGGCAGCATGGGCTTAGCGCCGGAGGACGACAAGTGCGCACCCTTACTCGCCGGATGAAGCGGCATGCGGCCCCGGTAGATAAAGACTGCGCTTTGCCAGCTTTGAACTTTGTTTTGTTGCTAATGGGCACTGAACCTTTGATTTCTGTCACTGGACGCCGGAACTATACGTTTCCTCGATTATCGTCATTTCTCGATTTAATGCTGCAGCATTGCGCGTCTTGTTGATAGAAAAATGTGACCAAGGCGCACAGCTCTTCCTAGCGGTGGCCAATTTTCTGTATTCGACAGCGCCGCTTTTTTTCACAATGGGTCAACTATTGCTTGCGCTTTAGCAGAAGTGAAACAAAAGCAAGGAATGGGTGAAGAATGTCATTTGAATATGTCCAGTCCGCTGCGACAGCGCACAAGTTAGAGCAAACTCCAATCACTCCAAAAAGCGTAGGAGAACTCAGTTACCCCCGCACCGTTTTTAAGCTCAATACGTCATTTCAAACACGCAAAGAAACAATATGGCATAGCGTGGCATTCTAAAGGTGCGTTCAACTAATGAGTAAGCTCCCAGTAAGCTACCTCTCTTCCTAGAAAAGTGTACATACAACCAGAAACTTCGGAATTGTTTTTTAGTTGGCGGTGCTGGGGGAGAGGGGGTGTACAAGGTAATGGCTGATTAAATATTGCTATTAATATGATTATTACCACTTAGCAATTGTAATACCAGATGAGCTGCCGAAATCTGTCGCCTGCTGTTGCCCGCGCCCCCTCCTGGCGGGATTTAAGAAATCAAATGGCAATATCAATGAAATTTAGGTTCCACTCGGCAGGGTCCACCTTCCGTTTCCAACGAGATTCTATAAACGTTACAATAGTGTGCCTCGATTCACTCACGTCTCCGCCGTACGGCAGCGCTGGCATCGAGACACTCTACCTGAAGCAGTGAAATGCGGTAAAATTAAATTGACTTTAGCAAACCTTTATTGTGTTTTCTTGGGATGAACCAAATGTGAGACGAACAGCATGAGAGGTGAGCGGGAAGGAGAAGGGAGGCATTTACTTGGCAGGGGTGCCAGTCGATCATCGCCTTTCGTCGACATTTGCAACGAGAGGAGCAGATACGCGACAATATTTTTATTTATCTGCGCGATAATATTTTTATTTATTGTGGGGTACCTAAGCTGAGACCTAAGACCCACTGAGGGTCCTCGGACTAATGATACAATCCTGAGGATAGCATACGAGAACGATTGAAAAGCACCAAGATATCGGAAGACACAATTCGACTCGTCGCACGAGTATCAAACAGACCAGGAGGCCTAACGGAACAGAAACTCTTAAGACTTTAAAACGCCTTCCTTATGGGCCACGTAAACTACTTCGCAGCAGCGGTAGGCTGGGTCGGAACCGAGGAGGTCAAAGTCAACATTCTCATGAGGAAATGCATCAAGAGGGTACTTGGTCTCTCTATTAGCGATACAACTGAAAAGCTTCAAAAGCTGGGTGTACACAACTAACTAGCAGGGATGATCGAAGCACAAAGGGAAGCCTAAAGGCAAAGCTTCCTAACAACGAGAGCAGGGAGAGCCGTACTCCTCACTACGGGGGACATCCCGAAAGATTTTTACGAATACGAAGTAAAACTGTAAGGGAAAACGAGGGAGGCCTTCGAAATGAGGCGGTTCACAACGCGCGGTGAGAGAATTCTGTCTTGATTCAACTGAAAAGAAAACCCGCTACCGCTCACTGATAATTAGTAAGCACTATCATTAATTGGATGAATAATTGCGGTTTTTACGAAGGGCCTCGGGGGTAAGCATACGCACTGAAATTGTCAAGGTAAAAATCATGGCATACTGTTGAAAAACACATGCGAGCATGGCTAGTGTCACGAGGGAAAATGACGCACTGCGCTGTGCCACCGCACCTGCTGTGTAATGTTTAGTGTGAAGCACTTTCACTGCCGCTATGCAATTTGGCGGCGGCGATGGCGACGGGCACTGCCACGGGCACGGTGACGGCGGCGTTGTAACCGAGCGAGGGACGACAGGAAGAAAACTGCAGAGCAAAATTGGCCGCGTATCTGCTCCTTTTGTTGCAAATGTCGTCAAAAGACGATAGACTTTATTGACTTTTGTCAAGTAAATGCCTCACTTCGCTTTACCGCTCACCTCTCATGTTGTTCCTCTTGCGTCGCGCTCCTCCCAAGGTAAAGACGGCATAGGTTTGCCTAAATCATTTTAAATTTCCCGCGTTCCACTGCTCAAAACCAGGTGACCCGATGCCAACGCTGCCGTACGGTGAAGACGCGCGTGAATCGAGGTGCCCTACTTCAACGTTTATTGAACCGCGTTTCTCTACTCCACGTGCGTTGCAAGCAGAGCGTGGAATCTATCTATTGGAACCTTTCGTGACTGTTGCCGGTTGATTTGTTAAACCGCCCCCAGAAGCTATAGTGGCGAGGGCGACAGCAGGCGACGGCGGAGGGAATTTTAAATGCAGAGCATTTCAGTAACTCACGATGTCACCCGCGTTGGCGTCCGTAGTCCGCACGCTCACTGCGCATGCGCGTCGAGTCGAGGCGAAAGCGAACACATCTCTCGCGAGGGGCATTGGATTGGATTCGAACACTCTCTCGCGAGGGGCATTGGATTGGATTCCATTGGATTGGCTTGGATTGGCTTGGCTTGGCTTGGCTTGAATTGGCTTGGCTTGATATGGATTTGGATTGGATTGGATTGAAGTGGATTGTGTTGGATTGTGTTGCGTCATAGCCGTGGCACGTTGCGTCATAGCCGCGGCAGACGCGCTTGGGCCGGCGCATGTGCAGTACTCTCTCTTCCGCGGTTTCCTCTCCTTCGGGCGCGCTGCGCATATAACCGGTGTGCCGTTCTCCGGCCAAGCAACATCCGCGGTTGGCTCAAACACCTAGAGTCCACGCCGCTTTACAAGTACGCCAACGTCGTCGACTGGGACCGGCTTACGCAGTCCCCTCAACGTATATAAGCGGCGGAGCGCGCGTTCGGAATTCAGTCAAGGGCGTCTTTGCATGGCTTACGCTTGACGTGACGCTTTGCTTGACTGGAGTAGATGCGACGCATTTACTCGAGTTCCCCCCGTGGGAAGATGCGGGCGGCTTTTTTTGTTTGCACTTAATGGAGCATTTAATCTCGCACAAATCGAACATGTACGATTTTTTATAAAGGAACGCTGCAAATATCACTTCTGTGTTACTTTGTTGTCTTATATTTGCGTAATGACTTGTTGTTCTTCAACAATATTGACAAGTATGAACATTACACCGGACTTTGAAGGGCACATTTAGCTGCGACTATATAAGACTATTCCGCAGGCCTTGTTTTAGTTGGGCCGGGTGGCTGAATCGGGTCACAGACAGGCAGGCAGACAGACATACAGAGAGAACAAAATTTCTAAACTGAAGTAGCCCAAGAAAGACTGCCGTCTTTAAAAGTGCGGCGAAAGGGTTCCGGGGAGGGAGCACACCACACAAAAGGGAGGATTTTGGAGAAGCGAAGGCCTAGCTTTGCCTGTACTGCCAGAAAAGGCGTAGTGGCGGCGTCGTGAACTACCGAGGACGCGCTGTAAACATGGCGGATGCTTTTTGCAGAGGCCGCTTGAGATCTTTAATAACATGGCTGCCCTCGCACGGCGGCCGCCGGCTCGCTGCTCCTGCTGGTTCCCGGCTGGCACACTAGGCGCGTGTTTACTTGCGCCGCGCTAGTGAAGTGATGTTACACCAGGTGACCAGATGTCCTCGACTGGCACAGACTACAGTGAGCAGCAAGTGAGAACAAATCGTTTATTGACATCCGCAAGTTTACAGAGGCCAGGGCAACATTTCATTTCGATCGCTGCGATTGTATGTCGCTTTTGTGACATTTTTTTTGCCATAACAACTCGTTCACTTGCGCTAAGATTTCGAACAAAGGGCACATTGCTTCCAATATTCTGCTGCTCGTATTTTTTTTGGACGTCGCAACAACTGACGAAGGACACAGATGCTTGGAAATTCTCTCGAATCAAAGCGATAGTTATTGCGAACACTATCGCTTACTGCGAACATATGTACATTTGAACGTAGCAATTGAAATAAAATCCGTGAGCGAGTGTTTGAGGCACGGGGTTTTTCTCTCTGTCTCGTTTGGGGAGTGCGACAGGCCCCAAGCACGCGCTAAGCAGCATCACAAGTTGCAAGAAAAAGAAAAAAAACACCTACGTTGTTACAAATATTTATCTGGCTTTCTTTACCAACTATTTGAAATTTTTAAAAGTACTCCGTTATGCTCTGTTGCGTGAAAATTGCTAACTAGTTCATTTACAGTAATGCTTTTTGCATGCCCCATTATTATACTTGATGTTGGCATAAACAGTAGCTTTACCGTTCAACAATAGGATGTACATAACGTTGGTATCAGCTGTTTATTACGCTCTAGGGCGGTTACGAGTCTTGTGCTGTAATTAATAGTCATGAATGAAATATTTCACTTGCTGATGATATATGGAATGTAATTAAACACGCTCGGTCTAAATAATTTTACCTTCATATTTACGCAGTAAAAATGCGACATGAAATTTAATTTCCATTAGCAAGAGAGGATAAATATGATTTCAGATCCCAGCTGCAAATAACGTATTACGCACCCTGTGTTGACTCGCGCTTGCACGTCGAAGAGCCACATTGTTTGTTCCATTACCCTGATTAACACCGTGTACAGCAGTGAGTTGAATTTCACCTTGTCAATTTTGTATTCTTTTTGTTCTCATCGTCTTATTTTTTGTATGCATTCCCTTCTGTAATGCCTTTTCAGGTGTAAATAAATGAAATGAAATATTGCATTTTGCCAGTAGTAATGTGGATGGCCTTATACTGTATTGACAGTAAAATTTTAAAAGCACTTTTTATGCTTCAGTGATTCATAAATGTAAAAGAACCATGCACATCAGTAATCAAGACTTACAAATATGATTTGACACTGCAATGCATGGACTGCACTGCACAGTTTGGTACACTTAAAGTTCTTATTCTCCGTGTAGGTTCAACCAATAATATCTACTATCTCCCATTCCTTACAATTTAGAACAAGACCTGCCTGCGTGCACTCTTTATGAGAGTGACACCATGATGCATTGATTGAATAGTTTTCACCCACTTGTGCAACAATTTGCAGTCGGTGGCTACATGTAAAATTGTGCCCTGAAGGGAACTGGGATTTTTACACGCTTACTGAGTGTAGCAGTGGCCTCCCTTATTATATTCGATACAAAAATCTCTTGCGAGGTATTCGCAGGCAACCCATCCAACTCGCTAAAGCAATCTGCCTTTGAGGCACAAAGCACCACACCTCCTCCGTCCTCACTATTGCCATACGCTTATCCCTGTTTTTCGATAACCCGGCCTACTGCATCTCCAGACCTCCAAGACAAACTCTGACCCCTCACATTTCTTTCTGTGCAAAGGTTTAAAGCCCACCTGCAAGGTCCACACATAGCTATTAATAAAAGAGACACCTACTCGATCATCAGACATAGAAGCATAGTGTCTATCAGAAATGAGCTGCTCCAATAAAGTTTACTTTATCTCAGCTTCTTGCACGAACTTGCTTTAGGCTGATAACAGGAGCTGTACAGTTGGTCTTACAGCAGTTTTTTTGTACGAAGTGTTGTAAATGTACGGAGAAAGTGAAGTCCTCTTGAGCAGCAGTGAAAGGGAATGGAAGAAAGTAAACCAGAACCTGCATTTGCTTTCTTACATTTGCCAATGTGTACGCATCGTGATTTATTAATAAACGTTGAATTTCGGGGATAGAGTGAGCTTAGTGGCTAGCTACGTAACAATATCACATCGCACATTTTGATGCGTCTCAATATTTGCAGTATACCGAATACTCGCCCGAAGTTAAATATTTTTAGACACCTAATATCGTGTTCTTGAATTGAATAACTATTCCATTCATACTCAGAAATATGCACATCACATGTATGAACGCATTCATATATGCTGACCTTCTTTTAAACATTTGGTGAAAATACCTGGCACTTTGTAACATTTATCTGCAGCCAACATAACACATTTTCTTGTGCTAAGAACTTGATGTGGTCACCCTCTGTTGTGTGCTTCTTTGTTCTTTGGTTGTATCTGTAAAAAAACGAGGAATGAATAAAACATGTAAATTGAATTGGAAGAACGAATAGTTAAGAGAATCGTGTCACACAAATTCAGAGAAACAACTATACGTGGAAGTTAAATATACATAAACACACCAGTCTGGCGCATGGCTGTCATATCTTGCAAGCACAAAAAGTTGAAATGGCCTGCCAGTCCTTGGTGCAGTTGTTGCGTGCGCCAACAATGTTGAAGGTTCAGCCAGAATGTCTAAATGAACACCGACCCCTGAAAAAAAATAACGGAGTATTTTTGAGTTCACTGCGTGTGAACCATGACGCAAGCATCAGCTGTCACAAGGCATGCTAGTATGACCTAACTCGGATCACCACGTCTCTATGAAGGCAAACTTTAGTTGTAGCAAAGCGCTGTTGACTAAATGCTCACTAACGCGTCGAAACAGAAAGGCAACTTTTAGGTAAAGCCTGGGCGAATTACTGTCTTTTGGTAGCCTCAAAAGTCCCATCCGAAATAAGCCACACCTTTTCAGGCAAATGCGCCCCCACCTTTTCGGGTTCTAGATAGTCCGAAAGGCTCCACAGCGGCCAGGAGAGTTGAGAGGCTGTTTCTTAAGGGTTTTTCTTTTTTTTCAAGTTTTTTTTTTGCTAAATCTGCATGCACCCTGATCAAAAACTCCGGGGAATGCAGGTTTTATATTTCAATAATGTAATAAGAAATTATTCCAGTGGAAGTCATGCACAAATGAGGTATTGACGGCGACCACGGTTTCGTTTGCACCGTCTTTCTAGCGTAGTGCATAACACTCACCTTCTGTTGAAAGATTCAAATATTCTGGCCTCGACAGCTGTCCTCCGATGCGGAATTTCGCACATTTGTCACTCCACCAGCACTCAAGTCCCGTGTTTTCCTGTCCTCTCAACAACTGATGGACGCAAAACCACATAACAGCAATAACAGTCACGAAACCAGTGCTCCGGGCACATAGAAACGGTGGGCTGTTGCAACGGTTTCAATTTGTATTGGCGCGCCTTTGTGGTTGCGAATGCAGAAACGAGGTGGTGCACCAGTCGGCTGTTCGTAAAACGTTTCGTACATTTTTGCTCAACGGATGTTTGATGCGGAACTTGTTAATAATATTTTTAAGCAATACATTGTAAGCGAACTTTGTTGCCTCTCTGAGTCACGGAATGAATGTTTTGTATTCTCTACCAAAA
Organism: Haemaphysalis longicornis; assembly: GCF_048455015.1. Lineage (NCBI taxonomy): Eukaryota > Metazoa > Arthropoda > Arachnida > Ixodida > Ixodidae > Haemaphysalis > Haemaphysalis longicornis. The sequence continues at coordinate 4,149,831 of NW_027526296.1, forward strand.
GTAACCTTACGGTTGCACCGTCTGGTGGACTTGATGGTCGAAAACTGCGCTGAAGTTTGGTCACGTGGGGCGTCTATTTTTACGCCACCTTCAGGGAAACCAGGGAACGTCCAAGCTTTAGAGGCCTGAGCATACTGTGCCTGCACGACACGCTAGTCTGTGCGACGATTGACGAAAGGGTGAGGGGGAGTCGTGCGCGCGACGATGAAAGGCGTTCACTTCCTAAGACGCAATTTGCGCTCCGTTCCTGAGACGCACTTCGCGCCGCCTACACAGAGGCTCGCCAACGCTGCCCTCGAGTGGACCCCCTAGTCAGTCCTGCCTCAGGCATGGTGTGTGTTCGCTTCCTGAGACTCAGTTTAGGTGCGCACAAGTTTCGCATTAGGGGGTATCATAATTGCCAGCCACGTTTTTTTTTGCACAGTCAACTGTTGCTACCAGAAGAGAACGTTCCCGGCGTATGTGCCGTTCTTCTGTGTATTTTTGTGATGTTTTGAAGCAAAGTTTTCTAATCACCATCATTATCATCAGCCTACTTAGGTTCATTGCAGGACGAAGGCCTCTCCCGTGAACCTCCAACTGTTCCTGTCCTCAGCTGCTCGTCTATATCCTTTGCCACAACTTTTTTTATTTCATCCCTCCATCGAGTGTATTGGTCTTCTCCTCCTCCTCCACAGATGGGTCTCTCGCTATACACTCTGTTGCCCTTCCGGTCCATCAGTTGTCATTTCGTCTCCCTACATCACCGGCTCAAGACATTTTATATTATATTGAACTATGATATTATCTACTGGAGCATGATCCCCCATCTACGAAGTTTGTTTTGAGCGACAGTGTTGCCGGTGTCTTCCTGGGCCGGCATGGAACGAGCATGCTTTACGCGCCTTCGATGTTTCCTCGTCGTTGGCAGCGCCATGCGGCGGCGAGCCTCGGCGGGCCGTGATTACAAGCAGCCCACAACCACCGGAGAACAGCAACAAAGACATACACTTTCCACCACTTGCAGCCCCTTTAAAGGAAGCAAGAAAGGCAACCAGGACAACCTACCAAAATCCACAACTCGCCGCCATCCTTGCTCAGTTGAATGCTCTTCGAACTGAAAATCAGCAACTTAAAGCTGAAATCGCTGAGCTCAAGCGAGCGCATGTCCCCAAGCGGAACCCCCTAAATAACCTTCCGTCAAAACGATCTGTGGCGCCGCTCACAGTTCGCGGCCGCAGCCCCAGCTCTAAGCGAACCCCTACCTCTCAGGCCAAAAATGATCCGCAGATGACCCAGACGTTGCAAACAATTCGCACGGAGATCCATCACGAACGGCTTGCACGGTTGGACGATGGCCTTCGCAGGCACGAATATTTTGAAGGTCAACTCAACCAAATCAGAGACCTTCTCCAGGAAGTCCTTAAATCAATGCATCCTCCGGAACCCATCCCCGAGCCCCAAATAAAAGTTCAACCTCGATCCAAACCATGACTCCCACATCCCTCACAGCCCTACAGTGGAACTGCCGAACCTTCTCTTCAGCGACAACAATTCTGACCAGTAAAGTAAAGCAACTCAGACCAGCTTTCCTACTCCTTCAAGAAAGTTTGGATACCCCGAAAATTTCTGGCTACAACGCTTTCGTAAATCCCTCCATATCACGAAAAGGAGCCACCCCCGGGTATGCAGCAATATTGGTCGACGCGAAGATTCCGGCTGTACAACTACAGGTTCCCGCCTCGAACTCGAAGATGCACGAAGTTGTGGCAATTGTCGCCCAGCCACCCCCATGCTAAAAAGTTAGTCTTGGTGTCCGCCTACTATCAGCCATATTCTGCCTCCACCGGCACCGGCCCCTTAACATGGCTTCAATACCTTATCAATGCACATCCACATACAACCATTCTCGTCGGGAGTGACTTCAATGCACATCATACGGCATGGGGATACTCAACAAATTGGGCTCGTGGAACAAAGTTGGTTGAATATACTGAAATTCTAAATCTTCAACTAATCAATAATACAATATACCCTACCCGCATCGGTCTACATCCATCTCAAAAAGGATACCACACCAGACCTTACGTGGGTCTCGCCAGGTCTTACAAATTAATGGGTATCCTGCTCTACAACGTGAGGTAGTGATCACTTCCCTATTATCATCACATTTCGCGGTAAACGAATCCGGGACGGGCGGAAGAAGAAACAGTCCATCCACCCTAATTGGTCTTCCTTCCGAGATCATCTGCTTCAATACGATCCCCCTACATCACTTGCAGCAATGGCTGAAATTATACGGAAATCTTCTGTTGCTGCATACTACTACATGCGATGAAGATTCCCCTACCTTTGACAATCACCTCGCCAACCTTTGGAAACGAATGGAGTACCTCACCCAGCTCTACCACTCTACTGGAAAAAGGCACAACATACTCCGACGTATCCGACATCAGTTCAAGCTCATTAACCAATACCAAAAAGAACTGCCAAGCGACAACTGGGTAAATCTGTGTCACACCTTCGGGAAAACACCAGGTTATTTTTCTTTATGGAAACTTTACCGCAGCCTTGGAAACAATTAACGCAGTAAGACACAAATAATTAGCACTATCATGCTGAGCAGCCCGAAATCCGTGGATACCGAAAAGTTGCTGCTCAAAAGCTTCTTTCCACACGTATCACTAACTCTCCCACCCCCTCTACCCGAATTCCAGATCCCGGAACCGTGCTCCGACCTTGAAAACCCCTTCACAATCGCTGAACTTTCTACAGCTATTCGTCAAGGTAGACGGAAGTCTGCCCCCGGACACGACGGCATACAATGGACCCACCTCCGCAACCTTCCAGAACCAGCACAATATAAACTCTTAGAACAAATCAACGATTCCTGGGAAACCCGGCAGGTACCTCCACATCTCAAGCTATCCCTCATCTATCACATACCGAAACCTAACAAAAAACAGACCTCTCCTAACGATTTTTCCCATCTTCGGCCAATCTCCCTCACACCTGCCCTATGCAAACTCATCGAACGACTCAGTAACAATCGAATAGTGCACTACCTTGAGTATGTAGAACCATACCTTAACCCAGGGCAAACTGGTTTCCGCCCGAATCTTGGCACTACCGAAAGCCTATGGCTGCTGCGACGCGTAATTAATCGCTCAAGCTGTTCGAGACTCCCGGACTATGTACTCGCACTGGACCTCCGAAAGGCCTTTGACTGTGTCAGTCAGAGAGCCATCCTCCATAAACTTGCTAAGGCCTTTCCTAGCCAACGAGCACAGACATGGGTCCGAAACTTCCTAGAAGCCCGCCCCATCAAGCTTCAAGGAACATTTCGAAGTTAGATCCCTCGTACCTTCTACCTCGACAGCTGAGTTCCTCAAGGCTCGATCCTCAGTCCCACACTCTTTAATCTAGCCATGACTAAAATCGCCCGATACCTTCAAAGAGACACTAGTGCGAGGTTTACTATTTATGTGCACGATATCACAATATCGACCGAGTCAAGGGACTACCCGAATGAACGAACTATAATTACGGCCCTGCAAAATGCAGTAGAAAGAATTGAATCTACCCTACCGGATCTCGGGCTTTCCTTAGCCCCTAATAAAACCGAATTTCTGTCAGTTTTTGGCCACAACCCAGCTCCTGACTTTAGTCCGCCTTGCATCATCGTTGGCACCACATCTATCACCGCCAAACTCGACCACATTCGCCTACTAGGCATCCCCGTCGGTTACAAAAGTAGTCTGACTATATGGCTCAAAAATTAAAACAGAAATGGAATTCGACTCAACATGTCATACGAAGACTATCTAATAAGCATGGAGGAGCAAAGCAAAAAGCAGTGCAGACACTTTCCCGCGCCGTTGCAGTCGGTATTCTTACATATGGAGCCCAGTCTTACACATTGAATTGTACCCAACGACGCGCTCCTAATGTCTTTCACAATGCGACTCTTCGTACAATCACTGGCTTACCACGCCATACAAAAATCTCTAACCTCCAATCTGCGGCTGCCCTTCCACCAATTGAAAAATTATTCAAGAGCAAACCAACCAATACAACTTCAAGCGGAAACTTACCCATCAAGGTGCCATACTCACGGCCTGGGATAAGCAAGATCACACCCCCTTACCTGATTTCCCGATACCTATTCCTCCGTGGCCACGACCTCTCCTGACCGAACCAACAACAACTCACCCCATCACCCGCACAACGGCCATTCCTATATAAAAACGTTGTCAGAGGCTATTCAGCACAAAACAACCCGACGAAATCGACATTCATACTGATGCCAGCCTGACACCACCAAATGTTGGAACTGCCTGGGTTTCCCCAGATGACCGAACCTTTATATTAAACGGACACTCCAAAATTCCTGTAACCCCCACGGAAGCGGAACTACTCGCCATACCCATGCTCTTGACTACTTGATGTACGACCACCATCAACCTATAGCAAAAAAGATCAGAATATTAACCGATTGCTACGAAGCATTTCAAGAACTTCGACGACCATTTTCAACGCACCCTTCCGTAAACCAAATTATCCGGCAAACAATGACCCTACAACTGCATGGCATTCAAGTCCGCATAGACTGGACTCCTGGCCATGATTTGGCGGCACCAGGGAATCAGGCAGCCCACGAAGCTGCGCAGGAGGCGTGCTCTTTCCTATCCTCCGCTGACTTCGCCGTCGCCCAGCCTTCAGACCTTCCTGAATGCTTGGACACGACCGAAAACATCAGCGTACCCCCCCCCCCCCCCCGCCATCCGCATACATCGGTACAAACACGAAAAAAAAACTCCGACGCAAGCAACTTACGCCGAAGGATCACGTTTCCAACAGACCTTCCCTTACAAGAACCCAAGAAATATTTATTAACAAATTCTATACAGATGCATCATTTTCAACGGAAACAATTCGCAAATGGTACTACCCCCCCATCAACCCAAAATGTCCATACTGTCAGCAAGCCGTCACGGCTGATTTGCACCACCTGGTCTGAATATGCCCTAAATTATCTCGATACCGGAATTTCACTTGCCCAAACCCAGATCCCTCAACCCGTATCGATCCCCTCACAATAGATAAACACACCCTTAACCTTATAATACGGTTCGCCACTAAGAGCGGTCTAGCGCGAGTTATATAGCGATGGCCTAAACAAGTGAATGAACCATTAAATGCTGAATAATTTACCTGTGAAAAACTGATGCCGCCTCCCGAAGACCACGAACTCATACAAGCCCCCTTCAACCATGAATCCTCCCCTCCGAACTCCCCCCCAAGGCCTTCGGCGTTTTCTTTTTGAATAAAAGATTTAACAACAACAACCGGGGAACGTGTATCTACCTCATTTTCAGCAACTTTAGGGTTGATCCACTACGACATCCCTTGACTTTACATTTCACAGATCATAAGGCGGTCATAATCAAAGCGAAACGCCAACCACAGCTCGACGTCACCTATGTTGAATATGATGATGATAATGCCTAAAGATAAAAACATACCACGTACAACGTCTCTCGCTCTCTCTCTTTAATGCATCTCCACTGTAACACCCGCCCCCCCTCCAATAAATTTACACCATCTTCCCTTATGGGAACCCTGAGTAGTATGCGAAACAGCCATAGGGTCAACGCAATCTCCAAATTCGTAGTTCTGGTGAGTGAAAAGTGTGGTAGTTACCGTGGAAACCAAACGGTAAATATAACGGTAGCTACGTACCTCAACCTCACCGAAACGATGAACTGAAAACTAATGGGCACTTGAATCGACCCCATGGCTGCTTCGCATACTACTTAGGGTTCCCCTACGGGAAGATGGTGTAATTTTTTTAATAATACGTATTTCACTGCAATGTCCATTTATTTTTTTTATTTTATACGTTCATATGAGCTTTTAGTTTGAAATGCGCCGTCCGAAGAAGCAGTTTCTGCCCATTTGTGCCGTCGGTGGTGGGCAATACAATCATGGGACCAAGGCCAACTGGAAAAGAGAAAGCAGGTGATGGAAACCAACCACATTCAAAGTTATGCCGCTCGGTGTTTCCACCTCTCCGATCCCCTCTTCCCACCCCTGAGCTGTGGGAGAACCTGGTGACCAGCGACCGTCTGGACGTCCAGCAGCTCCTGGCATCCACAGCGAAGGCTCTCGACTCACTTGATGGATTCCCGGACTAGGGAACCACTCCCACTTTAGAAAGCTCAAATAAACGTTTTCTCTCTCTCTCTCTCTCGAAACCTCCGTTCACTTTCGATACAAAATTTCTTAGGGTCACTAATGCTGGATTACGGGGCTTGAAGGCGAAAACTTGGCGATACTTATTAACAACTGATACATTGTACTTGCGATAATTCCTAACTAATATACTGCAGTTGCGTGTTTGTCCTGCTTTCATTTATTTATCTTGCGGCATAAATTTTAGCATTACTTCGACCTGCTTCTTTTCTGCTATACTGTGTTTTCGTCAGTTTCTTCTCTTTCACTTCGTATTGAACTCGACATCAAGAAGACTGGCACACACCACAGCCTGCCTATAATCAGGGTTCTGAGCAGCTGGTGTGCACCTGTCTTTCTCATGTGCCATCATGTTCACGAGTAAGGCTGCACGCATTGTCCTACAACTTTTACTTTTCTAATTCCCAGTTTAGTGAATTTTCAAAACCGGGCCTATTCGCTCGTACAAGCTCCCTATTGCGGGCACATCACCCAACTGGACATGTGCTCCGAAAAAAAGTAATAGCAACAACCACTGCTTTTCAAATTTGTTTCCTTTATTTCTTAATGTTTCTCACATTTCTTATTCGACGAAGCTCTCTACAGTCGTTTTTTTGTGGACTTCAATCCACTCATTACCCTGTATTCCTTCACCCTCCTTCTGCCGTAACGCTGTTTTTTTCGGTCTCAACTCTACCCTTCATACGCTCTGTGTGCTCCACTTCATGTTAGACGACGAAGACGCTGGACAAAACCCGTTTAAATGCGTAAATATCACCTCCGACAATACATACACGCCATTGATCATATATACTATCATGCCAGTAACGTTTTCGCCAGAATGGTGATGCACGCAACGCCCTCAAGCGAAACCGTCTGCCGCGCTGACGATAAATGAAGCGCATGGTCATGCAACGCCACATTGGAGTTTTGCTAGCAGACGATGACTGAAGCACGGCCACTCGATGGAAACCTCCTTTCCATCGAGCGGCCGCGACTGAAGCGTACGCTCTGACTGAGGACGAATAAGCGCATGGATAAGCACCTGCGAAAGGCATGTCCGGCGAACCACCTTAAAAAAGGCGAAAAACATGTCTGTAGTAATCCTATTGCGCACATACCAACAGACTGTAGACTGGTGGTGGTCGCTGGGGCAGTCGCTACCAACGCTTCCGTGAAGGTGTCCCTCGCGTAAAACCGTAGCACACACAACACTTGCTCTCCGGCACTCATGAAGCGAAAGCGGCCTCAAAGTCGCCGTAAGTGGGGTGGGACGCCAGATGGCTGCACAGCAAACCCACAGTACTTTCGGGGGACTAAAAATGGCTTGAAATTCCTCCGCCGCTAAAGAAAAAATGCTATCGGCGTAGATATATTCCTGCTACGGTTACCGTGAACAATGAACCATGCCGCAGCAGTCGCCAATGAACCATCAACAACGAGCCACCATGAGAGTCACGAGTTCAACTCGGCCGTGCAGTATCTATCCCGAGCTTCCTCCGAGTTATCGTGTAAATCAAACACATCTAGCCCATTCGTGTGCGCAGCGTAGCGACCGGAGCCCCACCCAACCATTGCTGCCATGGCGTCCACTTCGCCGGTGGGGTACCGTCGGAGCCCCGAGGTCACTTCCATTTGATGCTCCGGTAGCACTTAGCAGCAAAAAATGAACAAACGAAATCCCCAAACAAAGTCCCCAGGCCACTGAGAGTCAGATGCTGCCACAGTTGTCGGACTGTTCTCTCCCAACAAAGAATTCGCTCTAGCCCGAACGATAGGAGTGGCCAAGTGACAAGATTTTCCCACGGCAGCCATACTCATGCACCGCAAAAACACAATCGAGGAGAGATGACTCACCTTCAACGTCTAAAACGCCCTCGTAAAATATTTGAACGCGCTGATGACACGGTAAATTATGGCGATGTCTGATGCTACGCCCGCCGTAAGCACCTAAACAAAGTCGGTCGCGTATGACAGAGTCGGGAGAAGAGCGCATTTCTTCTGCTACAGTGAACTGCGTCGCTTACTTGGTAAGGGCTTGCGCTGAGCTGCACTGGAGCCATCCTCAAAACACCTAGCAAACACATTTCAGTGGAAGAACAGAACACAGAGGAAATGGGAGCTGCCTGCGCCGCATTTAGAGGGCGGAGCTTTTAAAGAAGAATGGGGCCAGGCCGGAGGTTTTAAAGAAATAGCTGCGTTATTCACTTGTCGCAACGTAGTGCATATTGCAACTCGATTCCAGACGGTGCCGCACGCGGATGGTCGCACAAGCCGTGCTTTTGCAACGTGAGCAGTCTCAACTGGTCTCGCTAATTATTCCAAGTGCGCTCCTCGCGATTTCCGTGGTGTCGATCGGGCTTTATAGGATGTTCTACTATTCATTCTTTGTTAACTCGAGCAGCTAGAAACTCGGGAGTGAGCTATCTCGGGCCTTCTGGAATAGCACCCTGTTACGGGCTTACCGCGTTTAACTTGGACTGAACAAAATGTTCTTACGGAACACATAGGCGGGCAATGTTGACTAATGCCATCGTTGAATACAGAAGACGACGAGGACGACGAATGAGTGGCTGTGTCTTTGCGCGCGCTATCTTACGCCCGCCGTGCACATTCTGTAAATACGTCCATTGCATCTCTTTGTAAATAGAGTAGCACTTCCCATCAACCATGTATGGTATCATCACTTCTACCACCATGCAACAATATTTTCAGTTTCCTCTTAATGTGCTCTTAAGTTGTATTTGAGGCTGAATTATTCAGATTTACTGAGAATTTAGCCTAGAATACTATTTTCCCCTGTTTGCATTCACGCCTAGTTGTCTTGGCCTTCTTTTGTAATTATATTTTTTTCTTCTTACGTATTTTTCCTGGTTTTCGTCCCTCATCTTAGCAATTGTGTGAGCTACGTTTTTTCCCTCCGTTACTGACTGCCAAGGGCTGTGCGACAAGCCTTAGCGGCCTAGGTTGACCTATAACGTACTCTGTATAACTTTTGTGAAATAAAATATATTATTATTTTAGTCGAAGTAGTCGCAGGAGGAATTGTAGTACAGTAGTTTATTATTGTTATTAATATATTTATTACAACGGGAGTGCCATGACGAACGTAGGTGCGTAGACAGATGTACAGGCATACAGGCGCGTATACAGTTTTATACAGGTAGGTGCGTATACAGATGTTTTGCTCGGAGCCGGCACACACCGAAGTGTTTTGCAATACAACCGTGGCGCATGACTTGTGAAGTCGTTCGGGTACCCTGTTGTAAAACAGGGCCGTCCAAGATAGGTTCGTATTGCAGCGCTTATCCGCAATCGAACGAGTGCGTAATGTTGGCTTGCACAGCGCCATAGTCGCACGCCTCGCACCGGCAAGGCCCTGAGTGTCGACGGGGAGTGCGCACAATGATGCAAAGAAAAGCACCGCTGGACGAAGAACGCGCCAGAATTTTCCCGAAGCGAGACAGCTTCCACACGCATCACTCGCGCGGAGCAGTGGACGTCGGCTCACTCAAGCCCGACACTAGCAGGGTAAAGAAACATATATAGCCCCACGTCATGGTGTTCACGTGACACGGTTCTACCAATCCTCTCTCGTCTTCCCTGCAGCGTCTATTTTTGGCGGCGTCGCCGCAATTTTCGCGAATGATCCTCGCGCTGAAGACGCCGGATATAAAACAGCGGACGCCGCTATCGTATTGAGTTCGAGCTCGCAAAGAGAGGCAACACTTTGATCGAGAGGTGGTCCCTTGGACTTCGAAAGAATGGCTCTTCTCCCATTTGTGTATCGAGACAACTGGGGTGCTCCGGCGTTTGCACGGCGGTTCTTCGATGACGACTTCGGCTGTTCGTTCTTCGGCGGTGAGCTGGTCGACCCCGCGTTCTTTCACCGGCGTTTCTATATCCAGCCGAGCCACGGGGGACGCTCGGACTTGTCGAGTGGCACCATCCCGGGGCAACCCGGCCCCTCGGTCGCCTGCACTGGTGACAAGTTCGCCATAAACGTCGACACGCGCCACTTCACGCCCGAAGAAGTGACGGTGAAGACGCAAGACAACTGCGTCATTATCCACGGAAAGCACGAGGAGAAATCGGACGACAACGGCTGCTACGTGAAGAGAGAGTTCACGCGACGCTACGTCCTCCCCGAAGACGTCGATCCCGAAACCGTCAAGTGTCACCTCACGCCGGGCGGCTACCTGGCTTTGGAGGCACCCCGTAAGAACGCACACAAGAAGGATGAGGTCACGCCGATCCCCATCGAAGTTCGCCACGAAACCAGCGGTGCTGTCAGTAACGGCAAGTGAGCTGGAAGGCATGCACAAACTTTGTGGAACGTGTCTGACAGCTGAGTAACGCGAAGGCCTCTTATAAAAAAAAGTTGTTTGCGTACTCCAAGTGAAAGTTATCTTGTGTGTGCAAATGTCTCTTGCGCTTTTGGGGAATATAAGCTCTGCATGTAATCGAAAATGTCTGTTTATAGAACGGCTCTAATCTTGCTATGTGCGGATGCTAATAAACATTCGTTAGTCAATCTCCACTCAATTGTGTGGCGTTTCCTCTAAGAGAACGCGCAACCGCAACCTCATGCGCTTGACTGGTATGTGAATGAACCAAAAGGCGGAGAAAGGTTGTTGCAACGTTTTCTTGATTATACCCGCCCAACATTCGCAGGTAGCTGAATTCTTTCGGCATTTTCGGCTTGTAGTTATATAGCTGCGCTTGTTGAGGCCGTAAGAAGGGATAAAATACAATTCAATAAATTTACCTTATGCTGTGCAACATACCAGAAAACACCTGGTATTTATAACCTGCTTGCAGCTATACTACATTCACAAGTCTGTGACACATGGGCGCCGGCAGGAGGTTGCAAAATGGGCACTTGCCTCCCCTTCAATCCATCATCATCATCATCATCACCAGCCTATCCACGCCCAGTGCAGGGCGAAGGCCTCGACCATTAATATCCAATTACCCCGGTCCTTTGCTAACTGCGACCAATTTATCCCCTTAAACTTCTTGATCTCATCTGCCCATCTAACTTTCTACCGCCCTCTGCCACGCTTGCCTTCTCTAGGGATCCACTCTGTTACCCTTAATGACCAACGGTTATCGTGCCTTCGCATTACATGTCGTGTCCACGTCCATTTCTTCTTCTTAAGTTCTACTAATACGTCCTTAACACGCGTTTGTTCCCTGACCCACTCCGCTCTCTTCTCCCTTAATGTTACCCCTATCATCTTCCGTTCCATTGGCCGCTGAGTCGTCCTCAATTTATGTTGAACCCTCTTAGGGAGCCTCCAAGGTTCTGCCCCGTAGGTGAGTATGGGTAAGATGCAGCTGTCATACACTTTCTTCTTCCACCCCATTACAGAACAATTTCCCCGCCCCCTCGTCCTGTCCTCCTTTCCCCTCAATGCAATGGGTCTGCCCCCCTCAAGACAAAATCCTGCCAAAGCCCATGGGTGCAGATTTCTGTTTTCTGTTAGAACTTCCTGCTCAGAATAAATTTCTTGGGTGAGAACGTGAAAATTGGCAAGCGTAATGCCTTCCGTGTCCTTATTTTAGTTCCGCATTCACAAGCAACAAAATGTTCGAACATGCAGAAAAGATTCCAGCGTTTAGATTGCAGAAAAATAGCTATGGATAAAATGAAGGATAAGACAGCAAAGGAAAGGGAGGCACGTTGAGCAGAGAAGAGTACGTTAGCTAACCCACTCATGGGAAACAGGGAAAGAGGTATTGAAACCGAAATAAAGGGTATATAAAAGTCAGGGTGCAGAACTGAACCAAAAACAAGAACCGAACCGCTATTTTGGGGGGGAACGGAACCCGAACGTCAATTGTTATTTTTTTCCCACGCTGAACCGGAACCTGAACTGAACCGAAAAAATGAATAACGGTTATCGGTTCCCCACGGAACGGTTCGGCCACCCTTTGGGGATAATGCGCCGTCAATATCATCTGGGGCTTTGCTTTTAGCACGCAAGATCAACTTCGTAATCTTTTCCCCCATCTCCTTTTTTTGTCCCTGCACCCTCCTTCTATTATTGAAAGGCTCCCTCACCCTCACAAGCTTCTCACTTTCAGAGATATCACAACACTATCAGCTCTTTGCTTGTGGTCGCAACGTGGGAAGGGAATCGAACCATTTTGCATTAATATGTTGCTTACCGTAACGCATCTAGTGTGCAAGGCTGAGGAAGACACACTTTCGGCATCCTTCAGACGATATGAAACTCCGGCATTGTCTTTCCCTCCCTGCAAAGACTGCTGCCGTGCGCAAGGGTGAACCCCAGCCCTAAACATGCCTCCTTGTTGCATTTCATAATTTGCTTATTCCGGCCTCTCTTGCAGTCATGGAATGTGTAAATACTTCACAAGTGCAATCCCCCGGAGTGCTTCGACTAAACCTCTGACAAGGATGCATGTTCGATCACCGCCCCCCACAGCCGTTTTCATGGTACAGACAAAAAACGAGAACGCCTGTGTTGGTATTCCCAGGTGGCCAAAAAATTTTCTGTCGCCCTGCATTATACGATGTGCCTCATAGCAGAGCCGTAGCTTCGGAGCATCAAACGCGCCTTTTTTGCAGTTGTGTTTACGCAGGAAGCTAAAAATAATCATACGCACTCCCATGACGACGTCCAGTAGGGCCACGTGCCAATAGAAATCGTCCACAGGCATACAATTCCTCGGATGATACTACCTTGTCGTAGTCTTGCCATGTTGAATTTCTGATCAAGTCATTGACAGCTGCAGTAGGTGCATTATCGCGATGTCGCTGTTTCTTCACTTCAAAAGCTCAATTACAGATCCCTGCTTTATTCGCGTCCCACATAAACTACTGCACCCTTGTTTTGGGCCCCACTACTATTGGAAGCTTAAACTCTATTTTTCGCTACAGAAAATGCCCTCCTCTCCTAGGAAATGTGGCGTACTCACACACAACCGCTCACCTGACAGTTTCCGAAAAATCAGATTACAGGTGCGAAATATGCTGTTGATTTCAGGTTACTTCATTCTTCCTTTTCCGAATAAAAATTTGCAATGTTTCTGAAAACCTCTTTCTAACCCTAGAGTTCAAGAGAGCGATCCACGCACCCGCACCCCTGACATGTGGTTTGTTCCACGACAGCGCACGAATTATCTACTGCAATCTTTAATACAGCGAATGCCTTGCATTCTAAATAGCCTGGAAGAGATGGGTATTGGCGCTTGCATGCTGTCTGGAAGGCGATTTGCGCGATTATTTCATTTATAACTCGTACTATCTGTCATACTTTTTGTTGTACACTGCACCTTTTGTATTATTCTTTTAATTGTGATAGTGTGCCCTTTGGCTTAAACTCTTAAAGGTACAAGTCGGCACTGGTTTCCCGGAGTAATTCTAGAGGACAGCGGTGATTGGGCCCCCACAGCCATCGCTGGAGATCGGGGGGTCTCCCAGGATGCAGGCCAGTACCACGAAGGAGTCGGGATCTCGCTGCAGTCAAGAAAGGGCACACCCATAGCAGGTGATCGATGTCGGCGTCTTCCGCAGGAGCCGTGCCGAAGGGGCAGTTGTGGGTAAACGCGGCATGGTATCGCGGTGGCCACTCCCGGGTTACCCAGGAGAGAGGGGCACCCCAATTTGAATTCTACGCAGCAGGACCTCCTCCCAGCGAGCGAGCCCGCTGGGAAGGTCTGTTGATGCTGGTATCTTTTTTATCGACGCATTCCACGCCATAGACGAGATTGTGCAGATTTCCTGTTGTCTGCCAATATTCTCTTGCTGTCCTATCGCACATGTGCGTTTCCAACGGCAGAAGTTTTTGTAACTTGTACGAGTGTATGAGTGGTAATTTGTTGTTTTCACGGACATTTTCGGAAAATGTCTAACTCTACTTGTAATTGTCTTTCCACTGATGTGTGTGCATTGTTAGATCTGTTTTGTAATTTGATCGAGCATCACTTCTATGCCTCTGCTACTTCACGTGTCTCGCTCTCTGTACGGCCCACTAGGCACATTCCAGCAATCTATGACGATTTTTCGCCTGGGAACCCCCAACAATTAAATTTAGTTGCAAAAAAAAACTACTTGATTTCAAAACAAAAAGAAAGATCCTATCACATGATTTTAAGGTATTTCACGGAAATTGTACAAACGAAAAATTTCTGCTCTTTCTCGCTGCCGTCGGCACTCGAACAATATCAAGCGTACTTTTACCCTAGACACCCCTTCATTTTCCAAACTTTTCCCATAACCACGCTTATCATCCCCGAAGTCATCGAAGGTGGCGAGCGCTGTGGTGCCCAAGATAATAGTTGGTTTCCTACGAGGCGTAGGGCAGCAAGTTTCTGCCGGGCGTTTCTCGTCGTATACGTTGTCGTCGGAAGTTTGTTACAAGACATTCTAGTGTGTCGCCTCAATTCAGCTAACAAGGTCATATTTCGTGTTTTGTAGCTAGTAAACTACACAAGGTTTGCAGCATGTTTTCGAGAAGTGTGGTAAAGAACAGACTGGAAGAAAACGCATAATTTGGAAGGAAATACAAAAAAGGCCTTGCGTCATATTGCTTTTCAATTTACAGCAAGATACCCGACTTACCTGTAATGCCGCACTTTTTTAAAATTCAACCATATTTTTTTACATCAATGAAAATTGTTCCAAAGAAGAAAAAAAAATGCACGAATGTTACTTAAAGCTTCCTAGCTGGCTTAGAAGAGAGAAACAGGACCCGACATTTTGGCAATGTTTGAAAATGCCATGTTTGTAACTTTTATTAGAAACAATTTTCCCGCAAGCAAAAAAATTATGCAACTCTCCGTCTAACTACGACAATGGTAGAAGGCGAAGCTTTCTCGTGACGCATTCATTGGTTGTCGTCTGAGTTTGGACTGCGTTTCGACCGCGTCGAGATGAAGCAATGATGAGAAAGGGATCCCCTACGACTTAGTGATGCTTCTCGGCCTCCATAGCATCTTGCGTGCACACATGGTCTGGCTTCATGGCGACGAATTCCCTCAACCTCACTCCAAGCTGTCCAAATCAGAAGAAACGACTCTTCGTCGCATCCAAACGAATACCTTCGTCCATTCAATTCGCTTACACCACATGTCTCCCACTCAATTTCTCGCCCAATACACATTTTACTCATGAGTCTGGCACACTAGTCCACATATAATTAAACAGCGCATAACCTCGACCTCCCACCCTTTCCTTCACGCTCCCCCTCCATGAGCTGTGGGAGACCCTGATTACCAGCGACCACCTGGACGTCCAGCAACTACTGGCATCAAGGGCTTCGGTCGCCCGGTCAGCACTTGTATTCCCGGACTAGGAAACCACTCCTACTTTATAAGGTTCATTAAAGTTTCATACTATTACTATTACTCGCCCGGCGCGGAATTTTCTTGGAGAAAGCGTTACAAAACTTGTTCAGGAGCAAAGAACTCTATCAGTTCCCGATTGGTTTACGTTTTTTAATCACTGACTATAATACAAGTAGAGATCCAATGACAACGCGAAGTTGGAGTTACGGCTGGCCGGTTTTTGTGTTCATGTCTTATGTGTTGTGTTGAATGACTCGCTTTATGTCAAATTCCGGCAATAACAAAAAAAGAAGGGTGCAATCGGATGTACGCCGGCTTCATTACGCCAGGGACCAGGTTCGATTACGGCCAGCGCAAGGGATTTTTTTTTTTTGTTTCACTGAACCCACGATCATTAATCATCATCGTCTGATAAAGTTGGCTTGCCTTCAGGACGTCGTCGCGTTACTGACGCCATCAGTAAAAACACTAAAGCTTCGCTTTAAAATACATTGCTAATTTGAAAGTATTGGATGTCTTACGAAAAAAAACCCGCCCGCATCTTCCCACGGGGGGAACTCGAGTAAATGCGTCGCAGAGGGGTGGGGGTATCGCGTTAATGTTGCGTAATTGGGTATGGTTTGGGAATGCTTAATTGTTATTTCGTCTTTATTATTCTTATTTATTGAATGAAGGAGAAGCGAAGGCAAGGAGTGTAAAGTTAAAGTCTGTCTTTATTGCTTGGTGCCGTCAAGCAAAGCGTGAAGTCAAGCGAAAGCCAAGCAAAGACGCCCTTCACTGAATTCCGAACGCGTGCTCCGCCCCTTATATCCAAACCGCCCGCGTTCGAGGGAGAGGAATACGGGGGAGAGACGCGCATGCGCAAACTTCCGTACACAAGCGCGCGAACTTTCCACGCACCCACCACGCCGTTATCACGTGTACACGCCCTGCCACCGTTACTGTTGAGCGCGACGCAGCGCACGGGTAGCTACGACGCATGCGCGCACAGACGCGCTCCCCCCGCACCGCCGCAGCTGTTGTTCAGAGGGACGGAGCACACGGGGTACACGCGCTCCTCCCGCACCACCGCACCTGTTGTTGAGAGCGAGGAGGGTACGGGGGAGAGACGCGCACCTGCGCCTCGACGCGACGCGCATGCGCAGTGAGCGTGTGGACGGCGCCGACAACATCAACGAGTGACATCGCGAGCCTAAGAAACGCTCCGCATTTAAAAAATAATCTATGACGATAGCAGCAATAGTTTGCCGTTTTAGAAGTGCAAATACTGAATTTCGTGTGAATCGTCTAACGAGGCTGTGACCCGATACGGCTTCGGATTTTTTTAACAGATAAAAGCCTTTTTCTGCTGATAAATTGTGTATCTAATTCCATGCGCGAAATGATCTAAATATATATTTTTACCAAAATTGAAAATAGCGGCAAAACGCACCTGTTCTATCTCTTGTGAAAAGCGCAATCTAGCCCCTGGGACGACATAAGGGCTGGGCGAGAAAGTGGCTGTTGAATCGTCGCTGCTTCTGTTTTTCCTGATATCTGGATCGATTGATTAAAGTTGTCTTCGAAATAGCACCAAATAATGGGGAAAATTCAGCATCTTGCCTTTTTTAAGCATTTTGTTTTTCTTGTAGTTGTTTTCGATTTAAACAAGAAACATTGTTCACACTTTGCTCATAATTCAACTCATCGAACAGGTGAGGAAGCTTGAACCTTTTCGCAAACCGGTTCGATGAGTTGAATAAATTCTCGAACCGGTTCAAATTTCCCAACCGGTTCGTGAACCAGTTCACTACGTGATTTATTCGAACCGGAACTGAACCGGAACGGAATGAATTCGCCCAAACCGTAACCAAACAGGTGTTTCGCTTTGACACCCTGATAAAAATAAGGAGCAAAGAAAGAGTAAAAGCAAGTACAAAAACAAAACCATGGACGAAAGGAATGCTTAACATTACAGGTAAACCGAACAAATAGCGGAATGAAAGATGTTGCACGCTCGTAATGTGCCTTCATTCGTTCAGATAAGCCTTTGGCCTTTGAAACACGAAGTAGCGGTTTTTCAGCCATTTGGGACTGCGATTTGCAATGTCTGTGACATAAAATAATCTGCGTTTAGATTGGTGGTTGTCGAGCTTCGTGAGCGTGGTTGGTAGGTGCTGCCCCTGCTTTGGCCCATACAGCGTAAGAAAAAGATTTGTTTGAGCAGGTTACATGTTTCCTATTCGGTTTTGTCGGTGCTAAAATATTAGTTTGGAATACGTATTTCTCTGTATTAATGACAATTACGGTGCGCGCTTATTATATCCTATGTTTAGGACATGCTAGAAACGCCACATCATCCCGTACTGCAAATCCGCCCAGCAAACACTGCTGCTCCCCCCCCCCCCAACAGGCCGCCGAAGACTCGTGCGTGAGCCTTCAAAATAAACTTCTCTCGGTTTTAATGGTGAAAACAATTGGTCTTCAGGGAGGGAAGCTGGTAGAATGCCACCCGGAAAGGGCAGTGGCTCGTAGAGCGAGACCGGGCAGGAGAGGCGGCCGGCACGTAGTATGCGGATTCAGTCGTAGTCGTAGTGCGAGCGGTTGAGAGAGGGGGAAAGACCCTATCGTGTCTCGCTCCACGCGCGTAGCGACGAAGTCATGTCACGTGACTGTGCCGGACATCCAGGTTTCCGCGAAACAAGCTCAGCCATCCACCCGCTTTCGAGGCATCCACGCAGCGGAGCTTTGTCCGTTGGAAAACTTTTCAGACGCAGTACACCAGCTTTTTCATTCTGCCGATGAGGAAGCTATTAGGAATCGTCGCAGAATTCATGCAGTACAACACTCGTTGCATAATGACAGCTTTGAGTGTGATATTATAGGGAGCTCCATCAGGTTTTTCTGTCAGAGCTTTGTCAAAATGCAAATCTCCGCTCTGGTAGGGTTGCGTGTAGGTTGACCAACAGTTTTAAGAATCACACACCAGAATCTGTTGCCATATATCCGTTCTATATGTCTTTACAATGTAATAATTACATGTATATGCCTTATAGAGTACCTTTAAAAATAGAACAGCGATAAAAAATTGCAGAACCTGTATATGTCATTCGTTTTCGTGTCTTGTGTAGTTTTTTTCTCTTTAGGAATTTGTGCCCTAGAGTACAAATTATCGTAGAACATCGTATTATTAGTGGAGAGGAATGGGTAATAAAATTTTACAAGAACAAAAGCAAATTGCAAGAATTGAGAGTGCGTTCTCAAACCCAAACATCGTAGGTCCCACGAAAGTACATAGCAATTGTTGAGCAGCTACTCTGACGGGAATATTTGTAAGCACTTGGTGAGAGCTTGCTTGCAGTCGTCCCAGGAATTCTTGCTGTGGTGCTCCTGAATTGTGACACGTGCAGTGTCACGCGCTGGGAAACTTCATTAGCACCTGCGTAAGAGAAAGAGGGAAGAGGTTGTGAAGACATGTACCTAAGTTACTTTGCGAACTCTATGCCTTCAGAGCGCGAAACGTCGTTAGGGACACACAGCGTTACTGTCACGTAATGCAGCCTGCACGTCTAGATAGACACCTATAATTGATCGTTAACAAATAGGGCGGTGTATCAAACTAGCACCGCTTTAATTGGAGCATCAACCCCCTCTTCTAATGAACATAACAGGCACCTTTCCTGCCAAATATACCGAGCTTTTGAAGTGACATTGAGGTTACCTATTCGTCGTTGCAAATGCGTGGGGATAAGCAACCACGCGTCCATGTTGACTAGCAGCACGCGAATTGATACGTTTTTGGGGCATCGCAACGACCGGTGGTACTGCCCTTTCTTGAAAGTTAGCACACCCGTACATATAAAACGGAAATTAGCCTGAAAAGGATTTTTCTGGCTGAACTTAGTATTTGAAACTCCTCACGGTAAACGGCTTACTCCCATGCTTGGCACTATGATGGCGGTAAAACAACCTATTTACTCTGGTGGCCAGGAGGCGTCTTAAGAAGGCGCATTTACCCCGATTGTACCACCCCCCAAAACGACGTATATGGCTGTGAATACCACGCTAGTCAAAATGGGAGTATGAAAAACCCCCAGCCTCCTCCTTCTCCTTCCCCTCTTGCCCCGCCGCTGCCTCCACTACGCCTACTTACAAAATAGCTGCCAGTTTGTGTCGTGTGAGCTGTAGTGTCCCCGAAAATTCTTTGTCGATGCGAAATTGCGGCCGCACGAATGGCTGAGATGTGCTTCCCGCAAACGGAAACCTATTGTGGAACTAGCCTTGACTAACGTGCGCCGCACTGCAACGTCTCCTTCGAGTCACCCACCTTCGAGCCGACGGACTACGCCAGCGAACCAACACGAGGCCCAAACGCAGGGACCGAAAACGGAGAGTGGTTTGTTGAAAACAATGCGGTAGTGCCGCTACGAGCCGGTTCACTGTAAGCATCGTACGTTTTTATTCTAGTCAGCATTTTGGGTGACGTGTGGCCATTGAAGTGTCAAATTAAACACATTGTGTTTCCGTCGTCACTGTCCAGGCGAGCGTTGTGCGTGAGAGGGGCACCATGCCCTGCCGAACGGGGTAGAAGCAATAAGGATATCACCTGTCTCAGCTTCAGTTTTGCGTGTGTGGGTGGCGAGCAGACTGAAAAGTTTCCGTACTGTGAACAGCGACCGAGAAAGTAAGCTAGTAAGGCTTGTAATTGATTTTGTTACGCTGAATTCGTGGCTTATCATTTGCAGGACAGGCTTAATTAAGTTGCCGAGCGAGCGCCGCAGAGTGAATTTCTTGAGAAGTACGAGCGGTGCCCGCCGGGCTTGGTACGTGGTGGAAGATAGCCACGTAAATCTGGCGGCCCCATTGGTTTCACTGGGGTGCTAGCCGGTCGGGGTGCCGTGGGGGGAAGTCGACAAAAGGAGCACTCGGTGTGCTGGGCGGGTGCAGATTGAACCAGCAGGTGAAAGTAGCGGGAGAATTCTTGTTGTATCGACAAACGTGTTTTGTTTGGGAGCACTGAAAAGTTTGTCCAGCGGACGCGTCAAAACGGTAATCCTTTAGCAAATTTAGTAGGGGAATGAAGGGGAGGTGCAGGGGGGTAAAATCTCAAGCCGGCAACCGTGTTGTTGCACGCTTTAGGATTTAACCCCCGCAATACACGAGAGGGGAAGAGGGAGATGAAGCATTTGCAGAAGTAGGTCGCACCAAAGGTTGCATTCCGTTTCCAACAACACTCCGCCTTGACATCCCTACTCTTGATCAGCCAGTGAACGGAGGTGTCTCAGATGAAAGTGGAATTTTGCATAGCTTGAAATATATACATTACGGAAAGTTGAGCGCAGGTGCTAAGTGCCGCGTCATTGCCCTGCTGTTTCCTTGTTTTTTTTTTCAGGTAGGCTGTACAGCATGACCTGTATTTGTTGCCGTAGATGTAACAAGCTACGTTATCCCTGTACTAATGGCGGTGCTTCCACGGTTTCGTGGCAAACATGCCATGGGGGGCCCCAATGCAGTCTTTTGAACTAAGTGCAAGTGACCTGCGCAACTATCAACGTCTACCGGGCTCATTGTTTGCAAATGGCCTTCATTTTTTATTTGAAGTGAGTTGTAGTAGATGACCAAGATACCTTGTATTATCGATGCACGTGTTTCGTTGATTGAGCGTTTTTAGATTGTATTGTTATCTACGTGTTCAAACGCATTTTTGTATTGATGCAATTGTTGTGCAATAAATTGTCTATGTACAGAAAACAAACGTTCCACGTTTTTCTTTGAAAATTTGCTCAAGAAAGTAGAAATTATGTTTAATACGGTTCCTGGACATTCCTAAAAGAGAATAAGATACGGGCTATGCGCCTAATAACAACTCCCAAATACAGTCATGAATTCCCCTACACCGCTTCTATAAATCTCTTGAAAAACATCAAAAATAATAATGCAGCTGAAGAGTGCGCCGAACGCGCCTCCTTTTGGGAGGAAGTAATATAATTCCGATGCTGCCGTTAATAACTCCCATTTTAGTTGGAATAGAACATTACTCTGTTATACCAACAAATAAAACTCCGGAAATAATGCCAGTAAGGCGATGCCCCCACTGCAAGGAGTATAGCTATACCCCGACTTTAGAAGTACAGCTATACTAGAATACGCCGACTTGGGATAAGAGTTATACAGAAGTCCGTGTACTTTCGTTTCGGGTAATTTGTGGCCTGAGTGTAAGAGAACCAGCGGCGTGCGCGAGCAGGGCCACAGCAGCAGCAGCAGCGCCAGCAAAGCCGGCGGAGAGGGCACAGAAAGATTTATTCGCTTTGGAACGGATCATGTTCGCGAGTATCCCAACAGACGTGCCTGTCATTATTTAAGCACAAATGACGTTTGAGCGAGCGCGTAGAGGGTATTATGTGCGAACGTAAACTCACCTGCACGTCATGTTGAGCGGTTATGACCGGGGCTCCGTCACCAGCGCTCAGGCTGCAGCCGATCACGCCCTCGTCTTCATCGATGGAGCCCGACCGATGCACTGCGATATATCCAACCACGAGAGCGCCGTAGCTGCGAGCTTTGGCCGCCAGAAGCTTCTTGTCGGCAGCCCCACGACCTCCACTCACCGGGGCTCTGGTCGTTCCGTTCGCTGCTTTGCGCAGCCACGATGGGGGGTCGAAGATGGGTAACTGGCGGGCGAGCACCTGCCAGGCGTAGCTGGTGCCCATGCTCTGCGCCAGGTACTCGAAGGTGGGCACAAAGAGACACCGGCGCGTCGCCCAATCTGCGGCCAGGCATCCGCGCTTGTCGCCGTAGCAAGGCAGCGTGTCCCCTCTGCGCAGACGGCCGCGAACGCCTTGCAACATTTCTTGTGGAGGACGATTGTTGCAGTGTCATCTAAAATAGGCAGTTTTGTAGGATACAGATGGTGGTCTTATTATCGCCATCGTCACTAGGAGCAGCAGGTACGTAGCGATCGCATTTGACCCGCACAAAGGCTTGTTGCGTAGCTTCGGCTGCAGCAACGCGCTACAGCAGGCAGCGGGACATGCGGCTGTTGCTTGTCAACTTGCGCTGTTTTTACTTTTGTCTACTCTGGAAACCAGCATGTAGATCCGGGGAGGGAAACGAGGCTTAAAGGTCAGGGTGCCTGGACGACCTTTTTTCCCACGAAGTGGCCGAGAAAGCGCCGTACAACACCAAGCTCAACCGCAATCATTGTCTAATAACATATCGACATCATTCGGGCACGACACCGTTCGCCAC
Organism: Haemaphysalis longicornis; assembly: GCF_048455015.1. NCBI lineage: Eukaryota > Metazoa > Arthropoda > Arachnida > Ixodida > Ixodidae > Haemaphysalis > Haemaphysalis longicornis. The sequence continues at coordinate 4,172,586 of NW_027526296.1, forward strand.
AGCATGTGCGCTCTCCTATCATTCCAGACCCTGGCTTCTGGGATTATCTTGACAGCATGCTTTTATCTTGGGCCAACGCCAACCCCGGGGGACGCAGATATTGAAGTACTCATCACCTGGCTTTCCGAAAAATTCCCGTCTACTTCAAACAAAATCAGAACAACCAGCTCTCGTCCGGACTTCACTCCTCAACTGGCAACATATTCGTTTGTCTATGTCATCTCTCAAGAAACCTCATCATGTGTATATATGTTGAACAGCCACGAAGTACGCTTGGGGCACGACATCGTTCGCCGCTACATGTTCACTGCCCTTCTATTGTTCCAGGTTTGTTACCTTTTAAAACAAACGTTTCTTAATCCCGCCGAAAAGGTTCGCGGTCATGGTAAATTTGACCTTTATTCGATAAAAATTTCGCCGTTCCCTTGGCAACACATCACGCACTCGCCAGGCTGAGCTTTGGCTCTTCTTCCTTTGTCTTTCATATCGGTGACATGGAACTAATACTTCAATGTCAGGTCAGTTTTCGGCATCCGTTATCTCCTCGCCAACCGACCATTCCTCCTCTTTGTGTACGCGTCTTCGTTCTTCACTTACTCTCCTGGGGAGATGTGCTTCGAAATGCACCTATTTTTTTCTTGGGGGCGGGGGGGAAGACAGGGGGAGATTTTAACTTTATAGACATTTCATGGCCATTGGAGAAAACGACCCACAGTTCGCCGCACAGCGAACCAAACGAGCCTGGACTTCAGTCTCAATCAAATCATACCGTCCCCTCCAAGGTAAAGTGACATAATGGGTCTGCAACCGTTTGAGTTGGGGGGCCGATTTTAATGAGGCCGACATGACGGAGGGCAGAACGGCAAATAAATTGCGGGGGGAGGGGGATAGGCCCTTGCAGGCAAAGAGAAAAAATTCAACAAATTGAAAATAGTTGACAATAACTGGCAATAATTTGGCTAAGTGGCTAACTCAAACTGGGCGTGATCAATTATCTGTTCCTGTCTTCCTTACCTTTAACCCGCGGCGTAAGAACATTCTTACATCGTGCTCTGACCCCATTTGAGGTCAAAACTGACCTGTCGGCTTTCAGAAAGGCGGTGACAGGGTAAGGAGGAGTGGGGGGAGGGGTTCTGACGACGTGCTGGGGCCGCATAATACTGACCCGCGGGCCACAAGCGGCCTGCGGGCCGTAGGTTGCCGACCCCTGCACTAGACCTGACCTACTACAGACATCTTGCCATGATGTCAGAAGCTTTACCGTTCTTGGAGGCTGGAGTGACCCCAGTCGTACCTATTAGACATTAAACATTATACTACGCATTATGCATTACGCATTGCCTATTACGCATTACACTGCAGGTGCATAAAAAATACCCATCAAAAGAGTTTATCTACGATTACAGGAAATGAACTTTTGAAGCAGGAAGCTGTGAACTAGAGGATTTCTATAGGAATATATACCTTCGCCGTTCTGCTAATGCGAACTGTGACATTTGTGAGAATGACATGCTGAACTTCAATTCAGTTCAATTCAATTCAATCTTTTGTGTTTTGGGAAGGAGGGAGATGGAGCTAAAAGCTGTGGATCCAGCTTGACAGAGGCTCCAACCCCGTATAAAATGGCAGCAGTGTCGGCAGTGCGGCACCCGTCAAAATGCGATCAACGTAACCAAAAACATTATATAATGCATATCATAAATAGAAGTGCATAAAGGTGTTTTTAGGATTAAACATAATGTTGCTCAAAAAATATCGAAAGCGTATACAAACACAGGCTACAAACAAAAAGGCTAGGTGCTTTCTCAATACCAAAAAAGCTATTCAGCATCAGAACAAAAAATTATCGTGATAAATCACAACGTAAAATGCGGAGCGATTTGTTAGATATTTTCTCAAGGACAAAAATGGTATTGAGCATCAGAATAAAACAATCATTGTGAGAAATCTGAACTTAAAAAACGAATACGGACCGAATATTCTTGTCAAGATTGATTCGCAACTCTTTGTTTAATGAACATTTGGAATCACTCCTGAGTCGAAAAAATACGTCTTTACAAGACCGCAAATGGAAGTAATCATTGTGAGGCCTGCAACGGGTACCACTTACGTTTGTAACAATACGTTCCGGCGTCGGGTGAAGCCAAAGTGAAACTTTTTCCACCGACTTATAATTATTCTGCAGTCTACCCTCAACAAATTTAATGAGCACGCCCGTAATTTAATAGAGCTTGCCAAATAATATAACGAGCCAGTAAATAGAAGTATAAGCGTGAAGATGCCTTAAATGACTATGGTTGTTCCCTTTCCTCCCAAGTAACGGTGCCATCTTTAGCGCCACTTTGAAAACTTGCGTGAGCGCGGTGCTCGCTCACCGCGGTGAGGTGAGCGCTGTGCTAGTCAACTAACCAATGAAGTTATTTTTACCTAATGAAAGAACTTAAGTTACCGTCTTCTTCCCCCTGCGATGACATTAACACTAATTATTAAAAAAAAACATTTTGCCGTCCAGTGAAGTACTTTTACTGATATTTTACAATCTTTATAGTACAGAATCATTTCCGATGAGTGGAAGGTTGCGCATGTTGTGCCGCTTTTTTAAACGGACAATCGTTAAAGTCCGCCTACTAACGCCCTAGTTCTCTCACAAGTGCCCCATGCAAATTGCTCCAGCATATAATTTCTCTAACCTCATGAGTTATCTGAAAACAAATTTTGGTTATCTACATCAAGGCGGTTTTGGCAAGTTGTCTTCTCGCAAAACTCAATTTGCGGATTTGCTATACGGCCTTTTTTACTACGTGTAAGACAACCCTCAGGCGGACACAATATTTCTGAAAATTTGCAAGGCATTTGAACGGGTTCCCCATATTCCCCATATTCCCCATATTTCTTCTCTCTATGTGCGGCAAGATGGGATACTAACGAAGAGGTTGCGTACACCATAAACCAGTTACACAGAAAAGAGACCCAATTCAGTCGAGGAGGAATTTTAACGGAACCCTGTAAACCCGTTATTTCAGTACGGAAATAGAATAAAACAGGCGTTACCTTTATAATTTGAGCGCCTTTATGTTGGCTTTATGCCCATTTGTGGAGCCACCGGATGGTGGCTCCACTGCTGTGGAGCCACCGGATTACATTCTTGACCGTATATATTTACTTTTTGAGGCAGGGGAAGTCATTGAACGTTTCCTGTGTTTTTCTGTTTGTCTGGTAGAGCGGGATGGTTTCAGAAAACCGTAAAGCTTATTAGCTTTCGTCGCTATACCTTGTTAGACAACGTAGAGGCGCTACGCCTAAACGGTTCAGTTTATTTGTACAGACACTACCGACTACACATAGAATTTTAAATAAAAGGTTTTATTTCGGCGCATGCTGAGCAATAAGCCCGCCAATAACCTGATAGACCTTACGGAATAATTTAACGAGCCAATAAAAAATGTTAAATTTTTGAGCAGGCTTGTTTTTTTTTTGCATTTGACAAGTTTACCCGGCTTGTACGGGAAATAACTCTACGGAAACTTCTTATGAAGGACTTGCTGTTCATCGACATGGTGTGAACTTCACGACACGATTTTAGATCTAAAAATGGACGAAAACCATAAAGAAGACACGGCAGGCGCTAACTAACAACTGGTTTAGTTGTCACGACGTGTAACGGTATATATAGGAAAACAAAGAAGATTGGCAAATGAGCTGTGCGCGGAACTTCACGAACCACTTTGGAAGGCTACGGGAGGGCGGTGTCAAACTAACTGATTTCACAAGGATACAGAGATATATACGTATCGCTACCACAATCGCCCCCTTTTTTACTTTACGTTATAGGCCTACAACAGTTCACGGGGTGTTTAGTCCTGGCTTCTGCCTAGAATGGGGTGGTTGCAAAAATGCAACGAGTTTTTTTTTTTCCTCTTCCGGTGGTGTAGAGACAATAATTTACGCCTGTTAGTGTTATTGCGATTCAGTGCACCGCTACTGTGTGCGCGCGTAATACAAGTTTGGTGCACTGAAGTGAAGCTCCCTGAGTTGCGGTGTACCCAGCGCATTTCGAGCTTCGCCACGAATCAACGCTTAGCGTGACATCCGCACAGCTGCCAGAAACCTGTGAGTCGTGGCTGTTACCGAACGAACGGGTTCCTGCGGCGGCGTGATCGATTTTGTGCCCACATTCAACGAACGCGTCCTCATTTTCCGCCCTCTCTTCGGCACTGCGTACGCCGGCTATCACGGGGTTGGTTAAGAGTATTGATACTTGCATTGATACTTTCAGGCATTGATACTTTCAGGCATTGACTTTCAGAGTGCATTGATACTTTCAGGCGTCGTGCCCAAACTCCTCTTTACGGTTGGGATTTCTGGTTATAAATTTTAGATGCGACTGCATCTCATTCACTCGCCTTGTCCCTCCATACGGCGTTGTTGTTGTCCGTCCACACCCCTCCCCATTCTCCTCGCCGCGCGAGCTGCGCTCTCCGCCGCTCACCCCCTCTCCTCTCTGATAGCGAACACTCTCTCGCGAGGGGCATTCGATAGGATTCGATTGGATTGGCTTGGCTTGGCTTGGCTTGGCTTGGATTGGATTCGGATTGAATCGGAATGGATTAAAGTGGATTGGGTCGGATTCTGTTGCGTCATAGCCGCGGCAGGGGGTTCACGGCACGTTTCACGCGATGGGAGAATCAACCTAACGGAAACAACAACGGAACCACCTATGCGTCGCATCTACACAGGAGTTCCCTCGAGGGGAGGTGGGAGAAACTTTTTAACCATCGCTGAGCCGAAAGAGTTCACTCTTGGTTCTTTTTGAGAACGGTGCTCTGTCTGATTTCATGCTGTAAGGGAAGCGGGGTGTGCATCTGGTATCATCGCTGCTCTTTTCTCGTCACGCATTAAATAAATAAAGTTTTGCTATTGGCTCTGCATCGTCGAAACGAAGGCAACTCTTCTGCAAACCGCTGGCCCACCACGCTACAACGGCATTGACGGGAGTGGGCTATAGGAAGCTTTGGCCAATGTAACAGTGTTTATCGTCGCTGCAGAAACCAGAGGTCACAGCAATTTATTGCCTCGCTATGATCATCTTTCGGGGTTATTACGGGGTTACTTGCGCTGCGCTTACGGGACGTCAGAAAGCTACTTTTCTTTTGCTGGTGAATGCTCACATTTTGTAAACGTGCTTTTGCAAGACACGGGCGCTCGGTATGCTCATAAAAATAACCCATTGTCGGACATGCCCACAAGAATGAGCATCTGTCCACTGCTTTCTGAGAGCCAGAATGCGAGCATCTGTTTCATAACGTCCTCGTTCGTGATATTGGTTCCTCATACGCCCATGCACGATTTCGCCGCTCCCAAAACACTGACAGCTGTCAAAACTAGGCGACAGATGATACACAACCGAGAGCAATGGTTTGCTTTTAAGAGCATATCCCCCCGACATTTTGTTTATTCACACAAAAATTCTATTGCGACGTAACAATAGACATCTGCACTGTGGAAACACAAAGTATAGATGTGAAACATAGACCCATGGAGCTGTCTGTTTGGGGAGTTTTTGTGTCTTCCACAAATAAAACGTGCCACTTTTCTACAGCAAATTTGTATTTCCTTGCTTATACTACCGCAACATTGGAGTTGCTCAGGCGCCTAGGCAATGACAGAGATGCACTGGCATGCATGACACTCCTGTCTTACCACAAAGGCGCAGGCCTGATAGCTTTGCCCTGCTCCAGCTGTGAATTATATCGACTAGCACGAACCTGCGGACGGTTCGACCGACCAGCCAAGCCGTCGTCTGCCCTGCGATCTTGGCTGGCCACAGTGGCGGAATTTCCGGTAGCACGGCCGGCAGCCATCGCTCGTTGGGAAATGTGTCACGGCGCTTCGTCAGGATCTGCAGTGCCCCGGATATGGGCCGGACGACGCCGTCTGGGCCGGCCAGCATTCGCCTTGCCGAGGATAGCAGGCCGCCGGATGGGAGGCTACGGACAACCGCGGCAACGGCGCGGTTCTTCAACGGAAATCATGGGTGGACTAAGAATACTAGAATTCAATGTAAAACAAGTGAACAGACCGGAGCATTTTGATACATACTTTAAATAGGTGGCAACCGCAATAGTGCAAACATAACCGTGCAACCAGGCAAGAAAAGAGCCGCACCCTTGGTCTTCGTATCTAAGCTGTCTGGCGAAGACGATGGTGTCCCCGCCCAGGGCGGCCGGGTCGGCCCTGACCGCGTTCTCCGGCAGGGCGCCGCCCCGACCGGCCGACAGCCAGGACAGGACAAGGCCCTCGGTCTCCAGAAGATACTGGAAGTGGCTGCTGGGCGCTTGGCCCGAGCTGAGGCTGGACACGCACGTGGGCCTGCAATGAGGTTATGTCAGGTGGTAGTAGTGTCCAACCACGCGCGTACACCTTTTCCATGGTGATAAACAATGCACGCAAACAGGAGGCACTAGTATACATCATCGGTCTGCACGCACAGGGTCTTTACAAAAGCAAAACAATGTCGCGGGCCACGAAGATAGAGATTCAGTACCCAGCTTGGTTACGGAACATCTCCGCCGCATCGTTCTTACGACGGCCGCATATAGCTAAGTATAAAGTGTCATTACCTAGTTTCTTGCCTTGTGTCAGCAACAACAGCACGTTAAATGGTGAGCACCGAGACAGGGGCCAGGGACGACGCGTACGTTGCGTTGAGTGCAACAAAAAGAGACAAAGAGACACTGTACAAGGCTCTTCTACGAAACGTGCCGCCGTTCGCTGCGACAGTGCACAATGCTGCAGGAAGGGAACACCAGGCACTGTATTCGTTGTACTGAGCTCCCTTTGTGTGTTTCGCGCAAAGTTACCTGCAGTAGTAGATCATGTCCTTTTTTTTTAAAATCCTTAGATGCACTTATTGGAACTTCTTATTCCTGCTGTCTCCTTGAACTAGGCGGAACAGTCAACCCGTGAATTAACATTTTGTTATCACTGTCGTTGTCGTTCTCATCATCATCATCCTCTTGTTCTCTGCAGGGCAACGTACCTGATAATATAGCAACTGCATTCATCCGGCGCTCTTGAATGCATTCTTCGGTCCAAAGTTTTCTTATCTCGCCATTCGTTCGCGTCATGGCTCTTCTTTCTCGTAGTCCTAGAGTGCCGTCTTTCGGTTGTGACTGTTACAATGGTTGGCCACCGGATGCCAGTTCATCGAATATCACTCCATGAGAAACTGCACTTCTTTCTAATTTGAGCTGGGTAGTTTTCCACCCCAGCTCGCTGCAATACGAGCTGGTTTCCTACTTTTAAGCATTTCTCCTATCTTTATTTTTCCCACGGGTCGTTGAATTGACATATGCTTTCTGTAGTGGTTTTAAGGACACTGCCTTGCGCGGGAGGGGAGGTGAGACGCTATGCTCTCTCAACGAAAATGTTTAATCTTGGGGTTAAGGCAACAGACGAAGACACCAACCATACGTATTATTGAATAAACTCCTCCGATACTGATTATTTTGTGACAAGATACGAACAAACCATGTGTGGCCTCGAGAGGTGCTCTCGCCCCGATGGTAGGTCATTCTACAATTTAACTGGCTTCGAGAATGACTTAGGAAGTACTGAAATGTCTAAAACACACAAAAAACACAACTCATCATTGTGAGTACACATTGGCTGTATACCTTTTTTTAGTAACAGAAGTGCATATTGGCGCAATGCTGTTGCCGGATAATCTTCAGTCCAACTTGAGCCACTAGTACTTCAGCCTGACGGGTTTTCGGAGTGACCATTTCGCCCGTGTTTTCACGTCTGATTGCGCACATTACCGGTTGCTCTTATGCGTGTACGGGGGGAGAGATATGGGAGGGGAGGGGGCATGTGCACTCCAGCACGCTCAGTCTTCTCAGCGATGACGTGACCACCGTGCTCGGGGAAGATTTAAACGTGGAGGTCTCATTGCCAAGTGCGACCAGTCTGCTGTCCTCCGTCTTAAAGGAAGTTCTGTTCGTCTGTTACGCACACAGTAAGATACCTACGACGAGGGAGGGAAACGGACAGCCCAATGCTTGCCCGCTAGAATAAGGCCGAGTGCTTCCAAGCTTAATTAGGTAAGCTAGGCAGTGGACTCAACCGAAAATGAGAAACAAACTTGTTTTGTTTCGTGCCCTCCATGGTCTAAGCCCAGCTTCACTGGTCATGCCTCTACCCGGAGTGGAAGGACAAAATGTTTTTCATTCTGCCGTCGGGCAATTTCTGGAGGCATTTCGCTGCTACAAACGCTGGACGGTGGCTTTTGTGCGCAGTTGGCCAGTTACAGCGTTCGCTTTAGAACAACGTCACCACGTTTCACGGCCCCCGCAGGGGGCACCTTGTGTACTCAAGGTGTTTTGGTGAGTAGCGCCACCGCGGTCCCGAGCTCCGCAGGGGTGCCTACTGCCGTAGGCACTTGGTGTCTTGCAACACCACGCAACCGAGCACATGTGGGTTGGACCCACCCACGTACCGGCTGTGCGTGGCTTTGCCGTGTCCAGGTAAAAGGGGGACCTGGTGGCTGAGCCAAAGTTGGGGTTGTTTTGAACCTTTACGGCCCCCCAGCAGCAGCAACACGCCACTTCGGCCCCCACTTCTCGCAGACGGTGCCCCCTGTCTGACCCGCCCAGGGGGAATCAGCCAGTCGCCTTTCCTGTCCTCCTCTCAGCTCTTTCACTTTCCTATTTCCTTTCCTAGCACTGTCCTGTCATCTCATTTCTTCCTTATCTCTAAGTTTTTCCAGGCGGCGAGGGGTTAATCCTGTGCAAAGACGTCACCGTCGATCCCGAGCACAGGATTATAGTGTCAAGGTACGGCTAGCGTGTTAAGTCACGTTCCCTTGTTGGGCTCGGTGGTGCGCGGCCGGCCTTGCTACCGAATGTACACCTTGTATTTATGGCTTCTTTTTCCATCCCAAGAAAAACTGATCCGTCCCTGAAAAGGGGCCGCACCGACGTACTGAGCATCAGAGCAGCTCCACCTGTCGAAACCTTTAACAAATACCTTGCGGTACACTCTGGAGAAATAAATGCACCCCTAGCAAAAAAATCGGTGGTCCTCATTGCAAAATGCCTCGAGAACATCGTTGGGAAAGACTACCATGCAAAAAAACTTGCCTCAGGACACCTGCTGGTAAAAGTACAAAGAAAAAACCATAGTGAAAACCTCATGAAACATGACACCCTGGCTCAACTAAAAGTGACGGTCACGCCACATCGTAGCCTAAACACAACCCAAGGCGTCATCTCTGAACGAGAACTACTTAATGAGAATGAAGACGATCTCCTCGAAGGGCTCAAAGACCAAGGTGTAACAGCTGTGCGGAGGATAACTATACATCGCGCAGGTAAGGGAATCCGAATTAAGCACATTGGTTTAACTTTCAACCGTCCAACACTTCCCGAATAGATCCATGCTGCATTTATTTCCTGTCCAGTGCGTACATACATACCTAATCCGCGAAGGTGTTTCAAGTGCAAGAAGTATGGCCATGGAACTCTGTCGTGCCGTAGCCGATCCACCTGTGCTCACTGCGCAAGCACTGACCACACCAGTGACGATTGTAACAAGCAACAAGTGAAATGCCCAAACTGCAGTGGACCACACTCTGCCTTCTCACGTACATGTCCATCATTCAAAAAAAAAGAAATTTATCCAACTGAATGTCACTGAGAACCTAACGTTCCCACAAGCACGCCTGAAGCATCCCTTGCTATCGGGAAAAAGTTACGCAGACGCAGCTCGCCGGGGTGTGGGGCGTCGCCTGGTAGATGCGGGCACCCAGTACAGTGAGGCTGACCTGGTCCCGTCGCAGCCCCCCACTCAGCAGCAGAAAGTCGCTACCGTGGCTTCTGCTGCTGCTCTCCGACCTAGTGCTGGGCGAAAGGCCGCCAGCACGACTCCTGTCCAGGTCAGCTATGTTGACCTGGCCTCGTCTCAGGCACCTGTGCAACAGCAGAAGACTGCTCCTGTGGCTTCTTCTGTTGCAGCTGTGCCCAGTGCTGCGGCTACGGCCTATAGCACAAAGTCTGGTTCTGACAATCATTCAACTTCAGAAACCGCGGTTGAGGCCATGGACGTCTCTCCAAGTACGTCTGCTCCTGAGGCATCACAGGAGTGCCGCGGTGCCACAGGTCGTGGAAAACCGACCAAACGAAAGGCCAGTAAAGTCGCTGCCCCTGGAAATGACCGCAAAACCTAAGTGAACCTGCTCAGAAGGGCCGTGAAACACGGCCTGCTAAAGAGAGGGGAAAAAATGATCCAGAACATGACCCTTTTTTTTCTTTTGCACATTTTCATGGCTGCTGAAGGTGTTATGTACTGGAATTGTAGGGGGTTGTTAAGAAATCTAGACGATATTTATGACATCTTCACCAATTACAAACCACAAATACTATGCCTCCAAGAAACACACCTGCGCCCATCACAGACAAACTTCCCAACACAGTACATTGTTTACCGTAAGGACAGACAAAATTGCATCCAGCCGTCTGGTGGTGTGGCAATAGTACTCCAAAAATCTGTGGCTTGTCAGTAGCTCCAGCTACAGACGACACTCGAAGCTGTAGCTGTCAGAGCCATAGTTTTTGGCAAACTAGTGACAGTTTGCTCTCTCTACATTTCACCCGACTATCGCCTTTCCAACGTCGAATTTGAAAACCTAATCAATGAACTACCTGAACCTTACATCATAACCAGTGGTTTTAATGCTCGCAACCCCATCTGGGGATCTGTGCGAGCCGATGCTCGAGGGCGGCTCATTGAAAGGTTTGTCACAACATCCGGATGTTGCATCCTTAATAAGAAACGCCCCACATATTACAACTCCAAACACCACACATACTCAGCAATAGACCTTGTAATTGGCTCTGCAATCGTACTGCCTATGCTTGAATGGAGTGTATTTAACAACCCGTATGGCAGTGATCATTTTCCTGCAAACCTAACTGCTGTAAACAATGACTCTCAAGGCAGAGAACCACTTCGAACATTTAAATTACAAGCAGCTGACTGGAAAACATACGAAGAACTTTCCAGGCTACCCCCTACAACAATATGCAATTTAGATGTTGAAGCAGCAAGTTCATTGATTACAGCCCACATTCTTGACTCTGCTCATAAAAGCATTCCAGAGACTACTTTTAAAACTGTCCCAAAACCCAGACCATGGTGGAATGAGGACTGCGCGCGTGCACGGTCTGAACAGAACAAGGCGTGGGCACTTTTACGCCGCTATCCCACGGCCGACAACCTTCTCAAGTTTAAGCAGGCAAAAGCTAAGGGGAAGCGTACGCGACGTATGGCAAAAAACGAAAGTTGGACCAGGACTATATCATCTATATATTTTATACGAATTCTAGGAAAGTCTGGACTAGAATAAAGAAGCTAAAAGGATACAAGAGTCATCCTATTCCCCAAGTAAGTAGTGTGGGTAACTCAGTAAAAGATCAAGCAGATGCTCTTGGGAAACACTTTGAACATGTATTCAGTTCTTCACATTATACACAAACATTTTTACAGCCTAAGAAGGCAGCAGAGCGTCAGCCCCTTCGTGTGAACCAACGCTCGAATGAGGGATATAATGCTCCATTTACCATGCTTGAATTGATGAGTGCACTCTCGACATGTGGTAAGTCAGCCCCTGGAGCTGACCGAATCAGGTATGACATGATCAGACACCTACACAGTGAAACCCTGCAACTCTCTCTAACAAAATATGGCAAACAGGTTGTTTTCCAAGAACATGGAAAGAGACTATCGTTGTACCGCTTCTAAAAGAAGGAAAAGAATCCTGTCTTGCTGCGAGTTACAGACCCATCGCCTTGACGAATTGTTTATGTAAGCTGCTCGAAAAAATGATAAATCGGCGACTATTGTACTTTCTCGAGTTTAATGGTCTCTTAGACAAAAATCAGACAGGCTTCAGGTCTGGAAGGTTAACTACAGATAGCCTGGTTGCATTTGAATCATATGTGAAAGACGCCTTCATCCATAAGCAACACTGTTTTTTGTGTTCTTTGACATGGAGAAGGCGTATGATACAACATGGCGATACGGCATATTGCTAGATTTGCAGTCATTTGGCCTTACTGGCAATATGCTCAATGTTATTAAGGACTATCTCTCTGATCGCACATTTCGTGTTCGTGTGGGTAATGTGCCGTCTAGAACCTTTGTTCAAGAAAATGGTGTACCCCAGGGGGGAGTGCTGAGCTGCGCAGTTTTTCTTGTTAAAATGAGTTCACTAAAAAATGTTCTCCCACGAACTGTCTCATACTCCACTTATGTTGATGACATTCAAGTTAGATTTAAGTCCTGTAATTTATCGATATGTGAACGCCACATCAACTTAAGTGTCAACAGACTGGTTACATGGGCTGACAAGAACGGGTTTATGTTTATTGCTGATAAAAGTGCTGTTGTGGTATTTTCCAGGCGGCGTGGTGTCCATCCCCCTCCTTGTATTACATTACAAGGTGAGCACATACCAGTAAAAAATGAACACAAGTTTCTGGGTATTTTACTTGACCACAAACTCACATTTATACCGCATATTAAATTACTAAATACGAAATGCCTGAAAACAATGAACTTTTAAAGGTACTATCGCATCAGTCATGGGGAACGGACACAAAGTGTCTGCTTTCACTTCTAAATAGCCTAGTAAGGTCAAGAATTGACTATGGATGCATTGTATACTAGGCTGCAACCACAACAGCACTGAAAATGTTGGACCCAGTATACAACTTGGGGCTTTGCTTGGCAACAGGTGCATATCGAACAAGCCCCATTCCATCCCTTCACGTTGAATCTAATCGGTGGTACTTGCAGTACCAACGCAAAGCTCTGATGTATGCTGCAAAGATTACTTCTATGAAGGAACACCCTTTAAACGCAATTATGAAAAATAACACTAATAATAAACTTTTTGAAAATCGACCATCCATAGCACCACCCTTCCCTTTGGCAGTGTCACGCCTCTCAAAGGACCTACAAGTTCCTCTTGCTCAAGTTTACTGCACCTCCATTCATGAGTTGGTTGCTCCATGGGACATTTGCCCAATTCAGTGTGACATGTCTTTGAGAGAACTGCAAAAGAAAAATGTGCCAAACTTTGTTATTACTCAGCACTTTCTGTCACTCAAGGACAATTACAAGGCAGCTGAATTCTACATAGATGCCTCGAAGACTTCTGCAGCGGTGTCTTGTGCTGCAATTGTCCCCATATTCACTTTGTCCAAAACAATGAACACGAACACTAGTATATTTACTGCAGAGGCATATGGTATCCTGCTAGCTTTGAACCACATTCTCCATAACGAAATTAAGAGTTCAGTTATATACACAGACTCACTGAGTGTTGTTACAAAGCTTTCATCTCTGAAGGCTAGTAAAAACCCAACTTTTATTGCTCTCTGAGAGCTCTGTACTTGGCTTATAGTCTCAAGCTTGCTGTCACAGTGTGCTGGGTTCCGGGCCACTGTGGCATTGCTGGAAATGAAGCCGCTGACCAAAGTGCTGCAGCTGCTGCCCTTCGTGAAAGCATAGATATTAAGCTGGTTCTATATCAAGACCTCAAACCTTATGTGAGGAGGAAGCTGCGAGAGCACTGGCAACAACAGTGGGATAAAGACATAAGCAACAAATTACATGTCATTAAACCTAAAATTGAAAAACCTCCCTCTGAGAAACATGCTAGATCAATAGAAGTGGCCTTATGCAGACTTAGAATCGGCCACACACACATCACACATTCATACCTGTTGACTGACACAAACAAGCCACGGTGCCATCGATGTGGAGGGCAGCTATCTGTCCTTCATGTGCTTATTCAATGCAAGATGTGCAACATTGAAAGGAAACGTCACTTTAATGAAGTTTACACATATAATATTTCCTTGCACCCTTCATTATTTCTTGTAGACCATCCCATGTTCTCTTACAAAAACCTTTTTGGCTACCTTGCAGACGTAGATTTTTTAAAACACATATCTTATTGCCCATAACCTCACCTGTGCTCATGACGTGTTGCAAAACAGTGGCGGGACCTGAGGCTTTACACCTTAGATGCCTGCACTCACTGTGTTTTAATGTGACCCTATATAGGCACCCTTTCTCTTAGTATACTCATTATGTTTTAACATGGCCCTATACACTATTTCTCATACAAAATTCTTAATGCAGTGCTTTTATTAGAAATCTTTCTCATCTCATTCACGATCGTCATGGCGCTCTTTGCCTTTGTCGGCCTTGCGCCATTAAACCTGAAATCATCATCACCACCACGTTTCACGGCGATTGGGCTATGGTCGGCAGTGTACCTGGCCTGGTGCCTTGGTGCGAGACAGGGCGTCCACGCACCTCCGCGGTCGGCACGCCCGGCGTACAAGAGCGACTTTCCGTCGAAGACCGCAGCGACCGAATCCCGTGGCTGGTGGGCCCCTGCTGACGTCATCCAGTGAACTGCAGGCAGAACAATATAGGGGGCGTGTACTGTCTCTCAGGTTGCTACGTATGATTCAGGCTAGGAGCCTGTACGTCTTGTTGGCGTTAACGATTCCGCTCCTGGGGAAGCAAAATAGTAATAGCACTATTAACCCGACCGCTGTTGTGCGAGCCGCATAAAATGGCGACAGCGTCTGTCATAGCCTCCTTTCAGAGTCGCGTGATCATGTTAGGCGGCGATTGGAAGAGTAACTCGGATATTGCGAGATCCAGCGCGTTCTGCACTACTCATGAACTGTGCCGAATCTCAGCCAAGGTACATGAGTGAACGAGGCAAAGCGAAGGCTGCATTTACATTTTAAGGACATTAGTAGGTGATAGTTATAGCCGAAACACTTCCTTACGACTATAAATTTGGCGAATGAATTGTATTTATCGGCATTATAACCCTAGTTCTCAACAGCACGCATAGCATTTTTTGAAGTATATATAGTGTTTTTAGACCACTAACTTCCGGATGCCCATATCTATTGCCTATAAAGTAATTGTGACGCGGAAAGCGTGTCGAAAAGAAGAAGCTGATGGGGAGCTGGCAGAAGCGACTGGCACCTCTTGAGCATGCCTGAATACTTACCTAGTTTACTGCAAACTGCTTCGTTTTGAGTGTCCCATAACATGTATTCATGAAAACGTGCAGCTAAAGATATTCGGGATAGCTCAATTTAAATGTTGTTCAAGAACAATTTGGTCAAAATTTTACATTTTTCTACCTTTCGAGGGAAACAGAACGGCTTTTGTTTTTGTGCAGTTGATTAGTGAAGAATTTTGAACAGACCACTTAGGTAGTCCGATTAAAGGGGTCGTAAAGAAAAAATGCATTTGTGTTTGCCTATTTTTGCCTGCTTGAACGACCTTTTAAAAACATAAATCCCTAATATTTTCACAATTCAGTGCTTCTGGAATTGAGGAGGCGCCCTTGAAATTTTCGTTTTGGGGCGCATCGCAAGCGACCATGCACGCGTCGTTGGTAAGCAGCGCAACTAGAGACGTCACGTCAAGTACATTCGAGAGTTCAACGCCTTCAACGTTCTTTGTGTATATTGTTCTGCAAATCTGCAAACCCGATATTTAAAAAATAATGCGTAGTTTATATGTTGCCAAAAACAAGTTTGATATCCACGTGAGCAGTGTTGTGAACACTTCACTTGTCTGGCAACCATTGCAGGAGACCTCAGACATATTGGCTGTTTGTGCAGTTTGTAGCCAGTTTCCCTGCTGAATTTCACGTTCTTTTGCCGAATTCTTTTCGGAATCTTACCTTTTTTGTATGAAATAACAAAAAACCGCTCAAGCAAAAAGAAAGTGCCCCGTGGGGGATTCCAACTTGCGGATTCCGGGCCAGCTCAACCTTACGGCGAGCCTGGTCGGACACTTTATTCACTACACTATAGACAGGAGAAGCGCGCGCGCCGAAAAACTGCTGCGCATTTGGAACTCGAAAGAGTGTCGTGTTTTCGTGAATTCTAGTCAACCCAGAGCTTTAACCGCCAGCTTACTGTCGCACGTTTCTACAGTAAGTCAAAATGGAGCGTACACAATCAAATAAACAGCGTTAACGGCATTGTTCATTGCAGGAAACAGGAAAGCAATCGTCGAACTGCGTTATTCTGGGACTCGGCGACTCGGCGCTGTATCGCTGCTTCTCGCTAGTTATTTTTGCGCTTGCTGAGAAATGTTGGATGGGTTTTAAGTTGAGACTACTCGAAGTTCCTTCGATAAACGTGCTTATGTAAAAAATTTCATTTTAAGCGTGCGGTCATTTATCTCGTCAGGTCAGAAGTCTCACGTTCGTGCAACTCACATTACAGGCTACGTGACACAGACGTCGGCAAACTTCTGCAAGAATATCGGCTAGCAAAACGACAGTCTAGGCTCGTGCGAAACAGCATAAACAGTTTACGGATGCCCAGTTTAGGTTCGCGCTGCTGAAATGCTCAATGCGACCAATCATACCCTACTATTTTATGTGCCCACACCACACACACCGAGTCACACCCCACACAACGAGAATGTAGTGACAGGCAAACTCGACAACACTCTATCACGACAACTTAGGCACAGGAGCACTTCGAAAGACTGGACTGGCGGCCTTGCGTGGCTGGCTATGTTGCAAACTAACGTCCCCACAAAAGCGTGGCTAAGAAATAAAGCTTGTGCAAACGTACGCCTGACTGGAATTTCGGGCTCGTCCTCGAGGGCGGTTGGGTCTTCCCAGAAGTAGTACTGCGCCTCGGGGAGCTCGCCATGAGGTGAATGGGTCTGGTTTATTGGTTGCAGAAACTCCGACTCGTTTAAGTATTCCACCACCATGTGACGACCCGCTGTAATAAAATAAAAGCAAGAGCATAGGAGAGACTTGGAGGTTGTTCCGCAGCCCATCTTTAAGGGCTTGTCTTGACTCTCGTAGCGATGGCAAAATTTAGTGGGATTGAACACAGTTAAATACAGTTTGTCCAGCGTTAGCTCGGTTGTTGTGCCCAGAACGCACAGTGAAGGCGCGCATAATCAGTCGCACCACAAGGAAAAACACACACTTTGCTCGGCGCAGTAGAGGCTGTAGGCGTGAACGCACAGTGAGCTTAGATGCAGCCAGCGCCTCCTTGTAACATTTCCTGATGGCATTCGTCCTAACATTCCCTCTACCCCCTTTTCTGAACCCTCCCTCATCAGTTACCACGGCATTACTATCTATTACCTGCTCTCCCGCCGAATCTAACCTAAGGCAGCTATTCTGTCACATTAGAGCACAGTCACGTCTGGCGCCAACTCCAGAGGGGAGTCTTCCCCAATCCGACCGTCATGACGCCTATCGTCCCCAGCCTTCACCCAACCTCGGCGTGTCCCTCATGTGGCGCTCATGCCGACCTGGCCCACATCATCTGGGCATGCCCCCCGGACCCTTTCCACAAAATCCCTTCTGAGGAGACGTGGGAGACCTCGCTTCGCAGCCCCGACCCGGACCTACAGGTACGCCTGGTCAAGAGGAAGGAAGACTTCCCCGAAAGGCACCGGCCTAGGGTCACCACGAGCTCACCTGCCTAACTCAAGGAGAAGACGTCGTTGTTGAGTGGATGTTCGGCCCTTACCCGCCGCCAACTCAAGGACTTCGATTCTCCTGGGTTGTTTCCTCAGCCAATAAAGTTTTTTCTCTCTCTCTCTCTCTGGAACAAACGAGTGATCGGACGCTTTCCTTCTGCGCAACAGCGCCGCCCGCTGCGGTGATCTTTAGTGAGCTTGAAGGTCATATTGACACTACGAAGAACTGGCGGAACGAGGCGTTTTCTGCGTTTGTAGCTGAAGTAATAAAGGTTTGGGTAGGAAAGTCATAAAGACGCTTTAAAATTTCCGTCTGTCGCTTTCTACGGGTACAGGCAAGAGTCCAGAATGATCGCTTTGACAGGAAAGGCCCCTGGGCTGATAGACCCGCTGGCAGCATCCAAATGCTGCCAGCGGTAGATCCAAATGCTGGTAGATCCAAATGCACGCCAGCTAAGAAATACGCCTGCACAATATGTTTTTGTTAAAGCGAAGATTTCTATGCCTCACAAATGGCGTTCGGTGTCGCGCCAAAAACGCTGCAGGAAAGCCAACTTTACACAATCGGTTTCACAAAACACTGACGCTTATAAGCGAAGGAACATCATGCGCCTCAGGAGAACGGGCTTCCTGTAATTCTAATCGAACCTCGGTCACTGGCATCATAAAGCCGACGTCTATCCGATTGCGCCTTTGCTACACGGTTGAAGCAGCTTGGTGTTTTAGCCACCATGTTCTTAAAGGAGCACTGACACCAATTTTTGGCGTTAATATTATTGCACAGTTCGCTTCCTTCACTCAACAGAGTATCCTGGCTGAAATATGAGCGGCCTGCGAAGCGAAGAACATAGTTCAATTGGATCACATTTATCGCGCCGACAGAGCAGCGCGCGGAGCGGCACTCAGCAAATGGACATCAGCGGTACATCACTCCAGGAGAGGAAAAAGAAGTAACGCGACAGCGCTCGTCAAAAACTCGTGACGTCACTTCACGCGCGCGGCCCCACGACCGGCGAGCGGGCGCAACACCCTCTCAAGCAGGCGTCGGTGACGTCCGCACAAACCCGTGAGGTCAGGCCGGGATTCTGTCATATGCGCCGTTCGGAATGAAAGCGCGGGGATTTGAAACAAACGATTTTCGGGCCGTTCAATGTAATTAACTATCGCCAGGTAAAGTATTTGAAGTGCTGTTTCTGGATCGCCAGACCATTATGCATCTATAAAAGCAATAAAAGTGTAACATAAAATTTTCGTGTCAGTGCTCCTTTAAAAGAAAGGGGCATTGATTTTTACAGCGAAGCTGCATACCTCTCGTTGGTGGGAGAATTTGTGGCGTGAACACAAAATGCACCGCGGGCAAGCTAACTTTCACTCGTAAAACAGCCAAGGTAACCAAAAAAGAGGCAAGGCAGATTGAAACGAATAAATGGAGGGAAAAAAATGAAAGATGAAACGTCGTTAGAGATGTAATGGCTGAGAAGATGAACACCAGAAAGGAAAATTTCTACGATAGTTCCTAGGGCAGTGCTTTGCTTTTTGAGGCTAGAGAAGGTTGCCGGCGAACTAAGAGTTTTGTGGGGTATTACTCAAAAAATGATGGGGTATGTGTGGTCTGCGGAAAATAAACAGAAACTATGCGGCACATAGTGTTAGAATGTGAGGGTATCCATCCAAATCTACATGAAGAGAATATTGGGCGTTCAGAAGCCCTAGGATTTAAGGAAATCAGAGAGGAAGTTAACTTCAAGGCTGTCGAGGGGACGAAAAGAAGATTAGAATGCTGGTGGACGAAAAGCACAGAGGGGAATATTGCCTAGGACAGTTACCACCTGTAACCGGGAAAAGAAAGTATTTCGGGCCTAATAAGCTTTAGTGCCTGCCCTAAGCAGCGCTAGTATTAAGCCAGGAGTGTAAAACATGGTTATATTAGTCCTTTTTGGTAAGATGATATGTCATCACCCCGCTTCAACGGGGAAACCAATAAGAATTATCATCATCATCATCAGATGATGATAGTCTGCGAAGTAAAAGAAACGGGGGGGGGGCTCGGCGGTACGCGGATTCGAACCCGGTACCTTTCGCATACAAGGCGACTACTGTATCTGTGAACCATCGCTGCGAACCGCTATGTTCCACAGGATGCATTTAGGCGACTTGAAAATCATCACCACCAAATGGTCCCGAAACAATGCAAGACCAAACTAGACGAGCCACAGACGCTTGCACTTGCTGCAGTGAATGTGCAGTGCACATTACCTCCATGTTACGCGTGATTTTAGCCTTAAAACTGTACCTCTTTTGTGCTTCTCCGAAACATGGTCGCACGAACGCATCGAAGTCACCGGGTGCACTGGGATCACGCGTGCAAAGCGCCATGAGGAAAGAGCCTCTGCTGTAGCCATTTAGGCGAAACAACATTTGCGTTCGAATCATCGAAATGCCGTCCCACAATTTAAAGCAAGACATCATCGACTGAGCGGATGTGTGTGGTGTAAAGACCAGTCATGGAATGCTATTCTTCAGTGTTTAGATCGGGCCTGGAACATCAAAACAGACATTGAGGACTTTAGCTGCAAACACCTTGCTTGGGGGAGACACGAAACAGTCACACCATTACCTATCGTCGGTGATTTTAATACTGACGTAGTTAAACCCGCTAACAAGGACTAGTTCTTGTCGTTTGTCATGCATAACTTCGGACTGAAATGATACAAGGACCCCACCCGACCAACCCTGCCAAATAAATCATGTTTGGATTTGGTCTTGACCGAGAATGTAGCAAGAACGGTGGCGGAACCTGTAACGTCTACCACAGGGACCACAAAGCCGGTATCAGTACCATTAATTCAAAGTAAACGTAAAACATGACCCCCATCAGCACGTGTGGTGTTTGATACAGCTGCGCTGGAAATTCATGTTCGCAGGGCGGGATGGGGCCAATTTGTTTCATAGGAAGGCTGCGTGAGGTTGATTGATCTTCCACTGGGAGATGTGCTCGAGTATAAATACAAAATTGTTGACTCCTACGTATTGCACGTTTGAAGGGTGGCTCAACGCATCGTGGATCGGGTTCAGCAATATGGAGGCATTACAGAGACCATAAAGATAAAACACATAGTCGGCTCATTAAAATGTACACTTTGCCCCGATGATAACAATTTTACCGGAATCTTCAAACGAATAGAAAACAGACGAAGCCGTGGCGACTCAGAACCCTGTGTCCGATGATTTTTTTTATGGCCACAGAATTTTTTTTCGGTGATTAGCGGCAGCCGACCTGATCAATCGTCATAAAACATGCCTGCGCAATTGTTGTGGGGCCTCCTGTTTGGATTTATTGTATCGCTTGAATGCTAACATGCAGTGAACACGCTGACATGTTTTTGTACTATTCCATAATTCGTCCCTATAGCCCATATTGGGTCGCCGTAGCGCAACATTTGAAAGCGCATTATATTTCTTGATATTACGGTTAAAAAAATTTTCGTCGCTGACATTGAAGAGAATTAGTTACCGAAGGATACTTCTTTGAAACTTTAAAACTCAAGTAAGACAACGTTATTAGCTTGCCGTTTGCGCTATTTTACTGTTTCCTGCATCACCATGAAATCCGAACAAACAACGTGCAAGAAATCTTCTAAGAAAACGCTCCTGCAGTTTTCTCTAACTAATTTAATAATCAACGTACGTGGAAACCGCACCGTGAAACTTCCTTCATTGTCGCGTGGCCCCCGTACGATCAACGATACCGAAAAAAGAATGGCTGGTGGCACGAACTGGATAAAATTCGAGACGAAACAAACAATTTAGAAAAACCTCCCGGTTAAATATGTGGTCTTGTTGACTTGATAAATGGAGTTCAAAGAGCTCAAAAAACCATACCGGGAAAGAACAGAAGCTCCAACAAAATGCGCACCGCGTGAATGGCCAATTTCGAAAGCATTAAAAATGTGGGCAACAAAAGGCGTATACCTTTTCTTATGGCAGGGAGGAAATAACAGCGAACAGAGAAACAAGTGTAACAATGAATTTTCAGTCCCCATGTAGCACGGGCAAAGCACCCGGTTTCGGAATGTTGTACTCAGTTCCATGCGCGGTTTTGCCACATTAGAGAAACACGATCGCCCACCTCATTAGCTCACAAGGCAAACCAGGATCTTAGAAAAAAACAAAAAAATCTTCGTCCCTACATGGAATCATTCTTGGACAGAGTTTTTTTTTTTCATGTGAAAGCCATACAACGCATAATTTATGAGAAGCGCCAAGAAAAATTGAGCAGCTTCATCATGCACCTGGTTAGTTAACAGTTCTCGCGCAGAAACTGTCAAGAGTTCAAGGGCAGCCCAGACCGCCGGGTATGCGTGTACAGGGCTTAGTATATAACAGTCTTGCTTTTAATTCAGGCTGATATTGCTGGCATGAGAGCATACTGCTGAACAGCCTTATCAAGAACACAAGGAACAAAGGGGTATTACCTTGGTACCCGTAAATTCGTGGGTCACCTGCGCAGAAAATATACAATTAGCAAGCACAGGGTACCAAATTTCAAAACGATGCCGAAACTGCCGGCACCACACTGTAGGCGACACCGAAGAGCAAGCGCTACTGCGAAAGGCATGAGGAGATTGACGACCGCCTTGCTATTAAGCAATATCGGCTGTTCCAACATCGATCCTCAGCACGTTTTTCTTCGCGCGCTGTGTTTTTCCGGAAGGGCATTCTTGTGAGCTATTTTTCACTTGGAGCCTGCAAGTCTGAAAAACTAACTATTCGGAAAATGTGTATACGAATGTTCATGATATTTACATTGGACCAGTGGTTTGTTTTTCTTCTTAGTTTCTGTTCCATTATTCATTGTAAATAGATTTACCGGAAATGTGCTCCCACATGATCCGGCCATAAAAGTTATATGGTTCGTGTAATCACGAGCAGCTGTGTGACAAACAAAAATGCTCCTCAGAATGTGCCTTCTAAAATAAACTCTCCTCGGTAACAGTGCCTTGTGCTGAAAGTCAGCAGCACGTGGTCATTAGGCTGAATTACTACACTTTTCCAAACAAATTAACGTAGATGCAAATTACGAAACCAAGCGCATTGCGAGATTAGAAATTAACATGCCTCTTCGGCACTTCAGCGCCAAAATGGATATTAATTGAGAAATCTCCTAAAAATAAAGTAATAATCGATGAACGGAATGTGACAAAATGTTTGGTACCCTCATATTTGAAGCCATATAAAAATGAATAGCAGTTGACGTAACCGATATCTGTACATTCTGTGTTTGTAGCTTCGATTTCAGTGCCAGCTGCAATCACGCTACAAGCCGGATTATGATCATTTCCAGAATTACTGAAATTAACGTTCGAGATCATTGTTTGTTTCGTGCCACCCGCACTTTTTTTGAGAGAACGGGAATTTTTCAGTACGGCAAATCATTCTGAGAGCTTTCACTTAATCGAAGGAAAAGAATAGCAGAAGCCAGCACAGGGGTACATATTTTAAATCACAAAGGAACCTCAGCTCTTCCCACCAATGAATGCCAGGTTCGGTTAAAGCAGAACGTATACGTTGGAAAGGTTCACAAGCAGCTCAGGGTATAAAAACAGGGTCTGCCAAAGGCATAGTAACCCATTTTTTTTGTTTTAGGTGCTCGTGTTTCCAGGTGTCCCATAAAGTGCAGTTCATACCAGGGAATAGAGTCGGCAATCCTAAGCAACCAAGTGATGTTCTTGGAGTGCATGCTGCGAACAAATAATACATCGAGATATTGCTGTCCGGATTGAAAAACGTTAAGGTGAAAGTTGACATTGCCAAGTTTGATTTAGCAGAGTTTAAGGAAGTATAGAAGTGGTTAACTCAACCATGGCCGAACGAGTCAACAAAGGGTTTAGAAGAGCAAAAAAATTGCTCCAGTTTTGTGTCCCGTGCGTGGTCGGTAACATAAAACTGTGACACCGTAGCGTTCAGTAGCCCCTTAGGACTTAGGCCCATGCGATGGGACTGTACACTGTAAGACGTATATGGCTGCTGATTGTGGTCTTCTGCGACCCTCATACCGGTCAGCGGTCACTCCTCTGCACCCCCTTAAACAGACATGAATGATGTTGGAGACAAAAAAGGGCAGAGTGGCAACACCCGCTGCTCACTGAGACTCTCGACGGCGAAGAAGACGGCGGTGATCACAATGGCGGGGCAGACCAAGAGGCCAAAGATGGTGTTGACGAAGGTGTTGCACTTGCGGGACAGTGCCACGTCGCCGGCGCTCCTGCGTCCCACTTTCCAATTAACGTCAGAGGCATTGTCCAGCAAACTCGGAGAAACAGTCGTCTGCGCATAGCTCAACCTTTACTAAACAGCCGCGCATCCTAACACCGTAATTAGTGACGCCACAGTAATGGTCTTTCCCCTTTTGATTTAACCACTTCAACGCCTTCTTTTGCTCGGCGAATGCAATCAAACTCTTACTAACCTCAGGGCACACCATCCTGCCCTCATTAGGACTTTGACACAAGCAATGTACCAACTGGCCCGTCAGCATACCCTTCTGAAGCCACCAACTTTAATGCTGGGAGTATCAACCAGTAGGCTTTTGAACTCCCAATAATAAGGAAGCGAGTGAAACGCTCTCACTTCGCTATCAATCACCATAGGGGCATTTTTCTGTTGGTTCAGTTTGCCACTTAGTCAGGGCAAACACACACCTACCAAATTAGTCATTCTGTAGCGGTTTTGGCCTTATAGTTTTGCCTGTGATCCGAACAACAGCACCGGGTCACCGAAACGGTATCAATGGAATTTTTATGCTTGTTACCAGATAACCATTTAGTTCGGGTTAGGTTATTTACGTAGATGTTACCGGAACATATCGGCGGAACGTAACGCGAGAAGTCTACGTGGTGTGCGATAGACATCGAACTAAACTAATATACTTCGAGATTGTACTTACCACTTGTCTGGAAGTAATAATTGGGCCAAATTGTGATTCCAGCCGCGGCTTACATCAGCGTCGCTTAAGGACTGGGAAAAGTGCATGCTTGGTAGTTTTCAGCCCAAAGTATTTGTGGTACTCTTCAAGTCGCAGAAAGACACAACAAAGGAGAAACGTTGCATGCAAACAATACTGAGAATTTGCTGTTATCATTCTGGGTCCTTCCAGCCCCGGCGACAATAAAGGAACGCTCCGCTGCTGAGCCAATTCACTCAGAAGCGAACTTGAAAAGTTATGAGCCCTTAACTAAAAATGCTGCACAGAGCCCGGCTTTCTCTATTCCACCCGGTTCGTGCCACGCTAGGGGCGGGTAGGTCTGTTAAGATAAATGTTTAATTGCACACACAGAAAACAAGGCATGACAAATTTTTCTGTTCAAACCAATAATTGAAAAAGGTGATGGTGTGATGGCGCTCAACCGCACCTTTTAATGCTATTACGTGGATTCCAACTATTTGTTGGGCAGTTCTGCTAAAGGAAATTGATTTCCTGTCTTTTCAGAATGAAAACTCGACGAGGAAGCGTCTTAGCCTTGAAGAAGCTACTCAAGCAGTCCTACGCATACAACTCACGCGTTTGCGTTGCCCCAGGTGTAGGAACACTGGCAGTTCCCCGACCGAGCTTGAATATCAAGTCCTACTTACCCCGTTATCATGGCACATGAATACAACTACACCGCTCGTGAACACAACTACAAAAAAACACGCACTAACATTTCTGTTTCCCGCATGGCCTGTTCGTTTTCAAGCGAAGCTTTATTCACCCAGTCGTTTCGTTGGTGGTTGGTGGAGTTCGCCTCAAACCATTCTTCTCATTTCCACACTCTCCCTTTCCTTGATCGGAGCCGTCACTCTTCTGTCGCCGATGGCACTCGCGCGCGCACATGTGGCGCGCCTCATCGCGCTGAACTGAGAGAGAATCCCAGGCGGTGCGGCGCATCATACCACATCGGAGGTGCGTTCCGGAAGAGGTTCACTGGCTGTGTGATCGTCAACCACTTCACCGCTGGATGCGGCATGGGTAGGCCGCGCTTGATTCGCTCCGCCGAAGAGCAGGCACCCATGCAAGATCACCAATGTGAGCGTGAACGCTAATGTGCGCGTTCTCGTCGGGATGATACCGAGTTTCGCAAGCAGAAGCCTAAGCGAAACGACAATGGCAGGCCGGTATTGCTATTAGAGTGGCTGATATAGAAGGCCAAACTACCACACCGGGTCGATCCTGAGTTGGGAGACGCGATTGGTGCTGGTTTTCGCCGAATTCAAGTTTCGCGTGTACCCCTGCTTCCGGTAGGGAAGGGGTTGATGTTTTAGTTCCTTTTCTGAACCCGCATTTTACTGCATGACACCGCAGTACATTAATGGCCACGAACTCACGCATGGGTTCTCGTCTGAAGCAGCTGATGACGCGGACACGCGCGCACACTCAAAGTAGCATTGTAAGAGTTCAGACAATTATACTTCGATTGTAGGAAACCACTCTTGCTATCTTCGCCTGCTTTGTGTACCAGCAAAACAGACGAAAGTTTCCTGATATCGATGGCAGCAACCAACAAAATGTAGTGAGGGTGTATGGCCAAGTGACCATTCCGCATCTATGGCGTCGAGCAGCGTTTCGCATACACGGCACGAAATGATTCTTTTGCGCGCGATAAAATGCAGAAGGTTACGTTGTGAAACTTCTATTTATATAGCAGCAAACTTGAGCATGAAAACTTGTTTGTGTAAAATTGCAGAAAACATAGGCTCTGGGATAAATTTTTCCGTGCGCTGTAAGCTGGAAGTACGGCCGGAATATGTTGCCTGTTTGAAAAAAAAAAGGCATAGGAGTCCTTTGCCGATTCAGGGTGTCAGCGTATTAGACAAAAACGGGGATATGGATGGAGGATGAGGGATTCAAGCAAAGTTATGTCCTGCTTTAACCTTGCAGAGTGTTTCAGGGGTTCTGAAAAATAGGAGCAATGATCGGGATCCTCGAAGCGGCGCTCTCAAGTTATTTGGATTTTTTTTGTACACATGCAGAAATACATGCGGAGTAACTAATACAGTCTTCAGTAACATCACAGCCAAGGGACGGCAATATTTAGTTCAGTTGGTGAGTATTTGTTATTGAGTTCTTCTAAAAGAAAAATTCAGAGGCCGTCCACAAGTTGAAGACGCAATCCAGCGAAGTTGTTTCTATGGTGGGTTTTCCTATGGTGAATTTGTATATGATCGTTTTTGTCTCACGTCGGCGTTCGAAGCGGGAAACCCACCCACGAAGGATTGTCAGCTGTTCGACGAGGTGGGACTTCCGAGCGTTAGCGCAGTTATCAGCCGACTACGCAAATTTTGACAGAGGCATCGACGCTGGCGAGCAGAATATAAGAAGTGGTGCCAATAAAGCGGCGTCACCGCAATGAGAACTGCGGGCTAGTCATTTACATTTTGGTTGTAATAATCCTATCTGCTTTGTCCGCAGTGGATCATAGTGGCATTTTCAGGGCTCAAATTCCCGTTCTTCCGACGTTACAGGAAGCATAAAACAAAAGAAATGAAAGCACGTTAGGTACACTTACGTTCTACAGCTGCTTGAAGGAAAGTAGGATTAATCGCCTATATGTCTTGCTCTGCGAAATAAAGCTGTTTGGAAGGTGTCTTACACTAGTTTTCCATCGCCAACATTTGCTACGCTTACATTTGTTTTTTTTTTCTATAAATATTGGTGGAAGTGTTTTAAAGGCTGTGACATACCTTCTTCTTAACCTTTTGCCCTACACGCTAGAAAAGCAGTCGGCCTGTCTCATTTGGCTTGAGGCTAAAAAATAGTAAGACAGCGTTTTCTAACTTGCTCAGTTTTATGCTAGACATTAACGACGTCTTTGTAACTTAAGAAAAAGGGGGTAAATAATGAAAACTTTACACTTTAGCCATATGGTGACAAAATACTGGCAAAGATACGCTATCAAAGTTAGCATTACAAATGTAGTTATCATCATCATGCTGGCTGCACGTTAGCATTCAATTGGTACAATGAAGCATAAGTAGAAGCACCACTCTTGGCGGTGCCTTTGGTCAGCGGACGCTAATCGCAGAAACAAGAATCTGGAACGTGATATTGAAATCCCCGGGAACTGTCTCAGGAGACCGAACTGGTTCATGTGCTTTCCTTATTATTTGGTATATTTTTTTTTTTTAAGTTTGCGATAAACTTAACGTAATCGTTACCTGGAAAAACATTCTTCTTAATAAACCAAACCTTTATTTTGTCTTCGCGCCCTTTCATGCAGACTGAAGCTTCGCACTTGAACCAGTCGGTGCCGATTCACAAGTGTGTGGTAGAGATAAGTGATCCTGGTTAGCCTGCTTCCCAGAATAGAAGGCAGGGATCAGTGCAGGAAACCTGTTATCTCGCATTAGAAGCTTCCCGTCTATTTTTCCCTCTTCGGGCAACCAAACGCAACTCAAATCAAAGGACTTCCTCTGTTACGAGGCTGCATGATGGCAAGCCCTTTAGCTCATTTCTTCACAGTTGCCCCGGCTTTGTATTGACAAGGGAATAGACGTAAGGGTTGCTTCGAGGAAAAACTGAACGAGCGAGGAAAATAAGCTAGAACATCAAAAAATGAATGTCACTCACGTCCATGCTCCTCTTCGACCTCTGAAGGAAACAACAGTGATGGTAAAATGAATTAGGACGAGGTCTAAGCACGAATGTGCAGTAGTCTCCCATGTGCACGGAGTAGTGCGCAATTCTGTTAGGTTTCGTTGAGAAAAGTTTGGTGTTGTGCCTGTTGGTACATACTTTAAGGAACGGTGGAACCCAGCCTTGTAGACGCGTACACGAGGAGAGGGTAGGACCCAGCGTGTGTGTTGTCCTACCCTTTCCTCGGGTACGCGTCTTCGTGGCTGGGTTCCACCGTTGAGTTTTGCTATAAATGTTATTACGACCCCGACTGCAACACTTTCAACTATGTCGCTGCTTGAAAAAACCCCGAACGCCCTAAAAAGGATTAACGCGCAGACGCAACGCGGGTGATGAGGCGCACCGTAGTTGAAGGCTCCGAAATAAATTCTGACCACCTAGGAATCATAAACGTGTGGCGAAATCTCGTACACACGGGTGTTTTTGCTCAAAAGCGACATCCTCGGACGGGAAGCGAACCCGCGTCCTCATGCTTAGCAGCACAACTCGTTAGCCACTGAGCTGCCTCGACGGGTGGGCCCATTCCATCTCAATTTTGATTTTAGGAATTAAACCTTTCTACTGTTCCATTCCCTCCAATTCTGCAGGATGCCAAAGTTTTGCCTATTAGCACTCCTGGAGCGGCGGAGAAGGTCAATTCTATTCCTCTAGTTTCACAGCATAAAAACTGATTTTGGTAGCTGTGTCGAGTTACCTACGAACATTACATAAAGTGCACGTTATCAAATGGATGAGAACTGCAGAAAAAAATTAGTGCCTTTCCACTCTGTGAAGAAGGATGACCTGCAAAGCTGGACGCTCCACGGAGTGCACGAAACAAAACACGTTTATCGTAATTTGCGATGGAGCACACTTCCTAGCCAATGAACCAAAATAAACCTAGCCAATGAACCTAGCCAATTAGATGAATAAACCTATGAAGGATTCAAGGTTTGTTCTTGAAGATACGCGTCGTAAGGATCTTACTATTTTTTATATCCGGGTTCAGACTGTTGCCGCGACTGTCGTAATGACTTTAAAAAATGGCTGTCTCCGCCAACCTAGCTGCATGACTTGACATTTTTTTATGTCCATATATCACGATACGGCTTTTGCTTCGGTAATCTGAACATAGCCTAACACACAAACCCAATCGGCTCTACCACTAAGGACTCCAGAAAGGTCCCACTTTGCCGTTTAACGTCCGAGTTTAAATCTCGTACCAGCACAACAGACATGCCATCCATTAGTACGGGCGTGAAACATATAGCTGTGCGTGCACGCCTCCCCTCCAACCTCCCGCTATTCTTCTGTACAAACCTGCGCACAGGGGTTTGTAGTACCAGCTTTGTAGTAGTACGGGGGTTTGTAGTACCAGCAACCGGTCATGTGCACGTGCTTAGAAGTAACAGACGCCGCGACGGTGGGTTTCGGTCGTTTTAGGGAGCAGCCCTTTGGGAGCCGTTACCTGGGCCTCGCGGGAGCGGCGTATGGTTATGTCCGCGTAACCCAGAGAGCGATCGCAGCAGCGACGAAAGAAAGAAAACGGAGAGGAGCGTCTAGCGAAGGGTGAATTGGAGCATGACACGTGTGGCTACGGCGTCATCTATCTCACTGCCTTTCCCTCACACACGTTTCACGCGTCGCCACCCAGGAGTGCCCTCCCCCTGACACTTTCACCAGATGCTGTTCAATTCTCTGCTAATCCAAACCACGTGACGTTTGCGCGGTAGTTTCAAACACGATATGCAACAACATGCTCTCCTTGTGCGGGGTTAATCCAAACGAAGTCAAATTTTCGCGGGAGGTTCAAACACGATTTGGACATGCTGACCGGCGCCGCCGGCGCACTCCGAGGTAGCAGCAGTCTAGCGCACGACACCGTATGTTCGCTGATCACGCGAACGCTTCCTGAGACCCAGCGGAAATGTGCCGCGATCGAAAAGGCTGCAGCACGCGCTGCGCACGAATTTCATATTAGGAGAGTGTCGTAATCGTCGGTGCATTTTGTTGCGCCCATCCGTGCTGCAGTTTATTTTTCGCAGTCATTCGATAATTGAATACCGCCGTTAGCTGCCGACTGCGCAACTTGCCAAAGGGGCATCAGTGGAGGCGAGGGGGAAAATTGTTGTGAAAGAGGTGTCAGCGGTGGTGAGGAGGAGCTGCGGAGCGGTACCAAGTAAATCGATGACACCTGAATGAAAACTGGGGGGGGGGCGGGGGGATAGCCATATACTGCTTTGCAATAATAGAAATTCACGTCGCCAAAGCCGAATGATCGTTTCATCGTGGTGAAATCTTGTGCAGACAATCACTTTTATGATTCCCAAAGGGCCAGAATTCCAAATCCTTATTATAGTGTTTGCATGATGATCGTGGTGTAATTCTTGTCTTTGCGTGGCGCTAGAGAAAGTATACGTTGCTGTCTGCTTGCAATTCCGCTCGGCGATGAGCAGCGTACCGCTACAGCCAGAAGGATGTGGGAGAACTTGGAGCCCGTCTTCTCTATGGAGACAGTATAAGAAAGCTCCCTGATTAGGAGTGTACTTTCCCGTTATGAAACCAGTCACTTATAGCTGAATTAAAGGCTGTAACTTTCGGCGCTGCTACAGGCGAAACAGGCATGAAAGACCGGCCACTCTCTTCTTATGAGCTGAGGATTCGTTCTGCTCGGGATACGCCCAAACCTCCGACACCGGACGCACGAAGTATAGAGCATAGTCGTCGAGGTGCCGCACCAGATTTCTCGGATAGTGTGAGAATGTGTGAGCATCACTTCTCTTGGAGTTACGTCACCGAGTTATGCCGCTGATTTAGGTGTGGCTACGTTTTGTGCTGCTGAGTGTGTGATGCGGCGCAACACGCAAGACCACTAACAGACCATAGTTCGAGCTTTTCATCATTACCATTTTTCACTTGCATTTTCCCCTATTTAATAGTTCGAGCTTTTCATCATTACCATTTTTCACTTGCATTTTCCCCTATTTTACCAGTTATGATAGATATGCTTAAAGTTAAGCAATCCTATTGTTCGGCTTAGTAATGTCCGAAGCAACGTCAAGCTCATTGAACGTCAAGCTGCAGGCACTAATTGACTACGTTAAGCCTCAAAGCAGGACGTTAGGCCATAACGCACGTTCGCATACACACCAGACCTCTTCCGAACCAGCAATTCGGCTGACCATATATCACAACTTTTCTTAAGTTGCTGGTCACGCCGTGTACACTAAAGCTTTATAGTACATCATCACTCTTTTTTGTTCAGCCTCATCTCACCTACCAGCCAATAGGTCGTCAGGCGAACGCAAACCAGAGTCTGCAACGAATGAGGCTATTGGGCCGATACATACCCGCTTGCTAAGACAATTCATACCCATGTTCTCAGGCAATGAGAATTTCTTGCCCGCGTTCCTGGCGTCACTTTGTGGTTACGCAGATTCGGCGACGACGCGTTTTTTTTTTTTTTCACCTGAGACATTTAACGCTTGAGCAAGGCACGGCGTGAAAAAGGCTCGACCAAGAGCCGTATGACCCAGTACACCGCCTTTCAAACAGAATCGTTACGGTGTCACACACCTCATTGTGCATGTTTTGTGCGTCAAGAGAAATTCGTAAGCGTTAAAAACAGGCGAACTCATAAAGTGCAATGTCTAAGTGCGAAAGGGTGACAGATACAATCATGGCGGCATAACTGTGCAACGTTGCAAAATTAGGTTAACGCGCTGAAATGTGAGCGTAACCACCTAATAAAAATAGATCCCAATCCCTTTAAAACTTTCATTCTATTTGGGCGCATTACGTTGTGTTTCATCGAAGGCTGGGAGCTGGAATAAAAAAATTCTTCATTTATGCTACCGAGTACGACGAGATTGACAGGACCAGAAGTTGGAATCTCTATAAATGGGAAAGAGTTGCCGCGTTTGCTACTGTAGATTTTGGCGATCACACGGTTTCGGAATACGATGCTAACCACGCAGAGCACCTCCTTTAGCGCTCCGTAGTTGTCAAGGACGTGTCACACGTCTAGAGCTTCTCTTTTTGGGGTCCACGACTTTTATCTTCGAGTTTACATCACCTCCCAAGAAACTAAAGGCAGCGATTGACCGCTTTGCCTTCTCTTAATGCTGGTTCAAAAGCTAGCTTGGCTGTAGGCGGTGTACTGAAGATTGACACAGCTAGTCTAAAACTGAAGCCCATTCCATTCACATTTCATTCCGAGCTCAACCTGAAGAACTTTGACATCGAAAAGAGTGACATTGACGACCTTGAAAGGCCTTTCCGAGCTGCATATGGTTTACAGTTAAGTTTTTTTAGTTCATAAATGTACCCGTTTAGAAGAAACTTCACCGCAAAGTTTACGTAGCACATTTTTGTACCTTACATCTGTACCTTTTGTGCGTTGGATCTCTCCAAGGTTCTAAAAGTATCTTGACTTTGTTTGTCTTGTCTCAGTGTGGTCAGGAATTATTACTTCCCTACGTGAAATACTGACATTCTGATCACAATGACGGTGCTTGTCACAAGGGCAACGCCCTACTAATGAAATTATCTAAGGAACATCCATGTATTCATTTCTCCTTATGATGAAAAGCTGACCCTAAAGATACCGTGGTAGTCCCTGTACAGCGCTGCTTACTCTGCAAATGTAGAAGGCATCTATGTGGTCGCCGTTCAAAAATCAGGTCAGATTTCCAAGTGCAAAGCACTGTTAATATTGGGAGGCATAGATTAGCCTAACTTCACCCCCTTTCGGAGGATCCGCCGTTTCGCAGCGGGAACCTCGCGGAGGTAAAGGGCCACCTGGAGAACCAGATCTTCGGCACTTCCCGTAACGCTGCCCCTTCGCCCCCAAGTCACAAAATTACAGTGTCTCATCACTTCCCTCGGCCAGCGACCAGCTCGAAGGGTAGGCCCCTTCCAAGCAACGGTTATATATATGTTCGCTACGCCCCCGGCCTCAGGGTGGTACCCCCGTTGCTTAGGCAACGGTCCGGCCACTATATAACGAGCTGCACGCATACGTGCAGTAGTTGCCGCGCAGAATTGACACCCCGGCCTCCTTACACTCTAGAGAACTGCGGCCCACTTATACCTAACTTTTGTGGTAATCACTTATTTTCACTAAATAACTTCTCTGGCGCTCTTTGCCCTCGTCGGCCTTGCGCCATTAAACACCAACCATTATCATCACAGCGGCCCACTACCACCCCCCCCCCCCCCCCACCGTTGGCCTCCTCCCACGCTGGATTACACGGGCACGGTACCTCCCCCAGCCCTTGGGTGAACCAACTTGCCATGCTTCCGCACAAGAGACTCGAGAGTCACATGAATGATGCCTAATTTCATTCCCATTCCATTTCTCTAAGCGTTGTCACCACTCCATTCACATTCCATTCCGGGGGTGAAAAAAAAGTGGAATGATTCTGGAGTCATTCCGATTCGCAACACTGGTGACGCCTTCGCAACACTGGTGACGAGGAAAGCAATCGTATTACTCGCATTACTGAAAAATACACAGGACATGGAAAACTTTTTTTTGTTTTTAATAATTTGTAAAGGCATGCCATTCGCGGGTAAAATTTACGAATGGCAATAGATCATCTACTTTATCGCTCTGCCAAACCGAGAGGCCCGGATTGCAACTCGCGCGCGCGTTTCAAAAGCAGACTGCCCTTAACGGGAGACATCGTGTGCTTTTCTCACATATTACGGGTGTCGCCGCTGCAGTAACTTATGAGCAAAATAAGTTGAAACATCATTAAACGATCCTCGTTACGTTCAAACTACTCGTTTGAACAAACAGCGCAAGGACGCGCACGACAGCACGGAAAAAAGACAGTACAAGCGTTGACCAGCAACTGGGCGTATTTTATTGCGTTCTGTAATATATACGAAAACACAGGCGACGTCACACCTTTTCGATCAAGCAAAAGAAAAAGAAAAGAAAAGGAAAAGGACAGGATAAGAAAACCGGTGAAAAATGAACAATGCACACAGCACAGAGGGAAACAGTTTGATGCTACTATCTCCAACATAGAGGTCCCCTCGGCAATGCTTAACTTCGGGACCTCTTTCTGTACTACTCCAATGTATTTGTGCATTATCATGAAACTAATAAACTTTGATTTGATTTGATTTGATGCTCCGTCTACGTAGTCACGTTCCTTCTGCAGCAAAGTAACAGAGGGCTGTCCTTTTCCTTTCCTTTTTCTTGATTGATCGCAAAGGTGTGAGGTCGCCTGTGTTTTCGTATGTATTTCCGAACACAATAATATACGTTCATTTGCTAATCAGCCTTTGGACTGTCTTTTTTCCGTTGTTTCGTCCGCGTCCTTGCGCTGTTCCTTCAAATGATATATAGCCCACTAGCCCAAACCCAAGCCTTACTCAAAATACTCGCAGTAGCGCATTCTTTACGGCACGCGGAGGAACAGCAGGATGCGGTGATTGGGTGCAGGGGAACTTCCGTCGTCGTTCTTAAGTTATACCGGAGTATAGCCAGTGGAATCCTGCCCGCGGCCCTGACATCATAGATTCGCTGCCCCGAATAAATTTATGGCATCACCCCAATCATAATCTTCATCGGCATCATCACAATCTTAGTCTTCGTCGGTACCCGAGTTCATCCCTGGCCCCGACATTTTTGCAATTCGAATTTGTGGGCTTTCTACTTCTAGGTCCTATTTCTAGGTCCTAGTACCCACTTCTATTGGTAGCCGTTCTGTTACGCTTGTGGCTCACGGGTGTTCATTTCGTCGCACTACATGCCGAGTCCAGGCCCATTGTTTCCCTTAATTTGAATTATCTGTATCGCAGCTGGTGCTATGGCCTAAGGTGCCCGTTTCCCGTCCCCTAAGCGTTATCCCTGTCCTTCCTTCCATGGCAGGCATGTAGTAAGGCTCCAAGTTTGGCCCCGCGCGTCCACACCGGCAGTACGCATTGGTTGTATAGTATCTATCAAAGGTAAAGATAGCCTACCTAATACTCGTTATTTGGGTGTGCTTGCCGTGTGCACGCACGTCCTTCCTTTTCTGCAGCGGGTTTCCTTCTCGTGGTTGGGATCAGCCCTGACAACTTGTTCAAGGTTATTACATTGGTCTACTTAGTTTTGTTGTTACCTAGGCTCCATAGGTTACCTGCTCCATTTCTATTACTGTGCGTGTATTTATTATAATTGAAATTTGGCAGCACAGCCAGGCTTTGTTTGTAGGTAGTGAAGCATTTTCTAGAGGTGATGTCCACAGACAATTAGATTTGACATCCGCAAATCTCAAGTGGCGTAAATATACCTACTTTATTCGCAACCCTGCCTTTGCCCTGTCCCTCTATTGGAATACTATTTGCAGGCGGGCTGTAAACAGTCCTGGCGAAAAGGTGCTTTTTTCTGTAACTGTTTCTAGTCAGAATGTCTAGGCTATCCTTGTGGATGATTGCTCTACGCATATATTATTGCATAGTTAATACAGGAGCCTTACGTAAATCTGCCCTTTTTCTGGTCTTTAACTGCTTCCACTGCTGCTAAAGCACTGTCCGGTAGTTTAAAAATTAATTTATTGAAGTTTATTATACTCCGCGCATGTTTATTACTACATTCATGACAGTTCTGATTCATTGTTCATAACCCTTTTCAAAGTACAGTATCTTGCTTTTTTTTTACGGTGTATGGGCGCGAACTACCCTCACTTTTCTTCGACCCCATAATTTCGATGTTAGTCACTTCATTGTGATCAGCGTTCTTGGCATTTTATGTTTCTACATTTTGTAATATTTTGTTTTCTGTGATATTTCACCAGGTTCTTTTTTTATATTGTACTCCTTCTAAAGGTACAAGGCTCACCGTTATTACTGTCGTGACGTTGTGAGTTACGTAGTATAACCTTGGTGGACTATTTTTTACTGGTTAAAACCATTATTTGTTCCAAAAGGTTATAATAAACTCTTTTTCCGCACCTCAAGCTGCACAACAAGCTAAGTGTGGTACTTTTTACTAGATTTATTCTTTCCCGATTTGTGATCACTGATGTGGACCGTGTTTATGGCACTTAAAAGTCTAGCAAATACTAAGATGGGGAATTTGGATGAAGTTAATACCACTCTTAGTTGACCGTCGGGGCCATTTCGTTCTTTCCGTTTCCTATTTTATTCTTAGCGGTAGAAGGTACTCATTATCGTCAAGTTGCTTCCCACCTCCATAGCAAATTGAACCTGTATACACACCGGTTATACCGACTACCTATTTCAAAGCATCTCCTACTTGATTTTTGCACACCTTTGCGTTTAATTCCCCCATTACCGCACTGAACTGCGCTGATTTTTATTCATAGCCGAATTCACGAACCTGTAGATACTGTGTGCGGCCTAGTCATGGCAATTCAGTGTTGGTGCATAGGCTTGTAGTATATTTATCTTGACTCGATTGAGAAAGTGCTGACGAACGAACGTAATAAGAAGGTTACTGCGCTTAGCTAAACCGCCACTTTGATGGCCATGGCATCGCCTTCGACTCCCGAAGTCATGCACTGCCGTCCTTATGCGAGTGCACCGATCAATTTCAACGTATCGAACACGTATTTTGAAACACAAAGTGACGGCAGTGATTAGTAACGCTTGCCGCAAACATTTGGAAATGTTCTCGAGTACGCTGCAACTCCCCTGCATCGATGCAGCGATGCTTATCAATGTTTAGATTCCAGCAGATGTACAGAAAGTAGAAAAAGAATGAACTCACTCGTTTTTTTGGCAGCTATTCCAGTGTCTTTCTTCTCTGGCGTCGCTTCTTCATGGGGTGAATTATTTGAGGCAAAAATGTCAGTGAAAGTACGCACTAGACAAACAGAATACATCACTAGACGGACAGGATATATGATCATGTTGAGCAAATCACGAATTTAAAAACCGTGGTTTTCTTATACGCTCTCTTATACGCTGTCTTATCAGCTGCCGCCTTGGATCTATTAAGATGGTGAGGTCGGCGAATTTGACAAGGGCAGTTGCAATGCGCCCGGGTCTAGAAATACATGCAGGTCAGCACCTTGTTAGTACTCACGCGTAGCCCTCTACTACAGAATGCTTCGTAGCCCCGATGTAGAACGTGCCAACCCAAATTTAGACTTGATTGTTGTTTGTCTAGGGGTTATGCAACACGTTTTCTGGTCGTATTGGGCCAGACACCTCCGCTCTTTTCGGGTACGCTGAGGCTGGAAATTACTAAGTGGCTTCGTCCCCTCGGCCCTTCACAAAGCACCAAGCAGGCTGATATTCCACGGAGCCGAGGTTGATAACCGTAAGCTGAAAATGACGCAATGACATTAGCTCCTTTAGTTAGTCTTGCAGTTCGCTTTCCAATGCAGCAGACAGCCTGCAGGCAGAAAGCCAAGGATCGTTTGCGAACTGGTAACTACAAAAATATATTTCTAGCTCACTTCAGTCATGTGGTTCCTCAAATATAATTTCTTGGCGCTTCCTGTTTCTGCTTTCAATTATTGACTGACTTCCACAATTTTTATTTACAACTTTTTAGGTGGCTAAGGGCTGGCGGACATAGAGTAAATGGACTAAAACAATTATTGTCAACATGTTATAGTCTCGAAACCATTGACTGCTGCCACTGTGGGAAATGTATGATGAGCAGTCAGTGATGTAACCCGGGGATCTGCCATTACGTGGTAACCTGTTCGTCTTCCTTTCTAAGAGTCTTCTCCCTTTGAGAGTGGGGCGGGTTATTGATGCATCAGTGGCCGTGTTACCTAGCCTTCCAGCTTCTCAACCACGCGTTGAGTGCATACGAAACACTCTTATACGGAACACTTTCTAGAGTCCTTCCGCAGAAGCTACGAAATCGAACCATTTTTAATGCATCATAATTACAACACACCAGCCACATTCGCCCAAAAATAAAATTATCCGAACATATCTCTGCCGTGGATACTGTAAATTAATA
Organism: Haemaphysalis longicornis; assembly: GCF_048455015.1. Lineage (NCBI taxonomy): Eukaryota > Metazoa > Arthropoda > Arachnida > Ixodida > Ixodidae > Haemaphysalis > Haemaphysalis longicornis. The sequence continues at coordinate 4,210,742 of NW_027526296.1, forward strand.
AACATTCTTATATAACACAATCTTTCTGTATATTCCATAGCGACTAATCACCATTAAACGGGTAATAAAATCACAATAGGCTTCCAGCTTCCTCCACTCCTTTTCTTGCTATAAGTATGAGGGTCAGTTCGCTTTCGTCTGTTTTGCGTCCGGTTAGGTGTTCCATCTAGTCTACTAGTCATAACCGCCAAGCAATTATTTTCTTCCTCAGTGGAGTCATCTCAGTGGAGCCATCAGTTGGTTCATGTTACAGAAATAAGATTTAGCGCAGCGAAATACACGGACGGTGAAAAAGACAGGACGGGCGCTAACTCGCAAATGGATTTGTTTTGAAACGAGGGCGTGCAATATACATTTGGCGTAATCACACACACGTGTGCTAAAAAAAAACTAAAAGGCATCCGGTGAGGGCACACATCAACAAACATCAAGAAAGTTTTCAAGGAATGCACACTCTTTTGTGTAGATTAGCAGCGATGGCCCACTCACGCAGTTATCTCCTTTTCACTTGATGTGGAAGGCTTCCGCTACTTCATGTGCCGTGATGTTCCGACTTTGTTTCAAAATTTTTGTTTTGTCTAACACGGGTACAAAGTGACATTCTTTGCAATGGGACGGCAAGTGTGATCCTGGCCTATTTTTCATGGAGGGGTGTGCTCTCGTAGTCTCTCATTCACACATCGACCAGTTTGGCCGATGTATACATTGCCATAGTCCAACGGTATCTGATACACAAACCTTCACTGCAGTTTACAATAGGTTCAGCATGCTCTTTATCGCATGTTTTGGGACGTTTTCTTGTAGGCTCGGTTGCGCACATAGTGTGCCAAGTTTAAGCGGTGCTGGACCTTCTTTAGGTTATGTGCGACTCGGTGCAAATAAGGTATAACTTCAGGGCGTGTTTTTTTGTGCAAAGGCTCTGCGTGAGCTCTTTTCAGGACAGTTTTTGTTTTGAGAAGCAAATCATCAGCCACGACAGTGATCATTGAGCGCGGGAGGCCTTCGGCTTCTATTCTGGTCATCTGATGGCCAAAACGTTTTTTTATGGCTAGCTCACATGAATTGTAGATCGCAGATTGGAGGCACAAAGCCGCTATAGCTCGCTTTACCGGCTTGGAGTGTGAAGAAACGTAAGGAAGCAGTTTCGTGGTGGTTCGGGGTTAAAATTCCCAACAAACGTGGGCGTCTAAAGGGTTAAGGTTAATATCTAAGCACTGAGGACTACTCTAAAGGCGCAGCTTATGAGTAAAAGTTAAACTCTTCCCGTCCCGATTAAACAGGCCTAAAATTTCAGTCACAGTGTTCGGGTAAGTGGCTTTGTCGTGTTTCTTCAAGAGGACAAGGAAATCGTCAACGCACCTAAAAATCTTTTGTCAGAGTTAGTTTAGTTACTTAGGTCACGGTCGACACTCGCAAATAAAATGCACAACAGTACTGGAACTTCACACGAGCCGGTGCAAATGTCTTTCTTTTGTATGAAAAGCTTGTCGTCAAACGAGGTGCACGTAGGTAGAATGTAAGTAGAACCAAAACGTTAGTGACGGAAATACCTGCTGCATTTTGGAAGGCTATATCACCTTTTGCTTCAATGCATTCAACAACCGCGGGCAAAAGTTCACTGTGCGGTACTGAATAAAACAAATCTTCTACATCAACCGAGAAGACGTAGCGTATGTCCGTGTCACCCGTATTGCACTGATTGCCGATGTAGAATTCTTGGTATCAAACGTCTCAATTATACACAAACTGTTAAGCTGCTTCAGAAGGTAGCGACTGACAAGTGCTTCCCAAGAATCGTTCTCGCTCACAATGGTCCTGAAGGGGATACCAACTTTATGCGTTCTGGCAGAGAAAAAAACGGTTAGGCTGCTTTTCTTACTATCTCCAATGCCCTTAGCAAGTTTCGTAAGTTCAAGGCTCTTGTAAAGGGCGAGAGCCTTATTCTTGTGTATGGCGCCACTCACGTTTGTTGGAATAAAGTTCTTGTGCACGTCCAGGCTGCCCTTGTCACGGAACGCTCCGGAGGTCATCGCCACGAATCGTCCTTCCTTGTCGCTCTGTAGAAGCCTCAGGTCATTGTTATTGAAATGGGAGGCATCTTCCAACTTGTGGCAATGGGGTGTTACAGAAGGGACACTGCGAAGTAGGCTGTCCACGCCGTCCAGAAGGCAGCTCTCCCCGTCGTCCTCTTGGGCATTCTTGGCTACCCGCCTATTCAAGGCTAGGAGCTCATAGGCTGGCATCCTCTTTTCCACACTGTATTTGGGCCCTTTCTGAAGAAGGCCGGCTATTCCCTCAGGAACATGGGCATCCCAGATGACCCTCAGAGATCCAGCTCCACTCTGCCCCCAGTGGCCGTCGGTAGGTGAACCAAAATGGTCCGCCACCAAAATTTCGTCGTTTCAGCAGCAAGGCGGCTGTTGATCTGGAGGTTCCTGCTGGCAATCCATTCAGGGTTCCCTATGAAATACAGCACTCGAAGCCAGTCGTACAAAATTAGCACGTGACGCCTCAGCTCTAAACGTAGGATTTTGCACAGCCACTTCACTTGTCCAAATGATGGCTTGACACATCCGAACAGCGCTGTCACTTCTGGAGGAACGAGTCCTTTCTTGATACTATAGGTCATAAGCCTGGCACGGCAATCCGCCTAGGTGATGTGGCTCTAGAAATCTGCGCTCTACAAATCATGTGAGCATGTCAATGAAAAACGTTTTGGTCATCAGATGACCAGACTAGAAGGCGCAGGCTTCGTGTGCTCATTGCTCACGGTCGTGGCTGAGGCTTTGCTTCGGAAAACAAAAACTGTCCTAAAAAGAGCTCACGCAGAGCCTTTGCACAAAAAAACGCGCCCTCAAGTTATACCTTATGCGCGCCGAGTCGCACATAGTCTAAAGAAGGGGGTCACGAGGTATGAGTTCCCGGTTTTGTTTTCAGCACCGCTATTACTTGGCACACTACCCGCCGTGGTGGCTCAGTGGCTAAGGCGTTGCGCTGCTGAGAACGACGTCGCGGGTTTGATTCTTGGCCGCGGCGGCCGCATTTCTGATGTAGGCGAAAAGCGAAAACGGCCGTGTGTACGAGATTTCGGCGCGCGTTAAAGATCCGCAGGTGGTCAAAATTAATCCCGAGCCCTCCACTACGGCACGCCTCATCGCCAGCGTTGCGTCGGCGCATTAAACTCTACAATCAATCAAACTTGGCACACTATGCGCGCCAAACAACCCTACAAGGAAACGTACCAAAACATGCGATAAGAAGCCTGCTGAACCTTTTGTAAATTGCATTGAAGGTGTATTGTATCAGATGCCGTTGGATGTTGGCAAATTATACATCGGCCAAACTGGTCGATGTGTGAATGAGCGACTACGAGAGCACGCCCTCTCCACGAAAAATGGGACGGGATCACACTTGCCATCCCACTGCAAAGAATGTCACTGTGTACCCGAATCGGACAAAACAAAAATTTTGAAGTGAAGTCGGGACGTCACGGCCCGTGAATTAGAGGAAGCCTTCTACATCAAGTAGGAGGGAGATAACTGCGTGAGTGTGCCATCGCTGCTAAACTACGCAAAAGAGTCTGCATTTCTTGATAACTTTCTTGATGTTTGTTGATGTGTGCCCTCACTGGATGCCTGTTAGTTTTTTTAGCACACGCGTGTGATTACGCTGAATGAATATATTCATGCCGTCTTTTCAATGAAAATCAGTTGCGAGTTAGCGCCCGTCGCGTCCTTTTCACCGTCCATGTCTTTCGCTGGGCTAAATCGTATTTCTGTAGCACCGTCACTAGAACGAAGTCAGAAGGGTAAGCGTAATAATTAGCCCGAGATAATTTGATATAAGCGATGTTTTTTTTATTGGCTCATGACGTTAAATCTCTACTGGAGATAATTTTTAAGAAAGCAGTGTTGTTTCTTTCCTTTATGAATGCCTTTCTTCCTTTCTTACCTCAATGCATGTATCCCTGGTTGTCTTATCGATGTAAAAAACGTAATAGCAGAGTTGCGGTGTCACAGCCTACTGTTAATTGCGAATCGGGAGAAATTACGCGAAGAGAAAAAGATTAATTTGTGAGTTTTGTATATCGAGCTCTCGTTTACGAGGTCGGTTACTTTTTCATGCCTGCGCTTCATTCAAAAGAGGCTGTCTTGTTTAACGAAAATAACGAAAAAGTTCTGGTATCCAGGCATTAGATTTCTTGTTCCAGGGCTATTCAAATGCATGTTGCCTGTTGTATACAAATACGAATAAGAAAGAAATCCTTGGATTCCAAATTTTATCTAACCTGCTTAACCGACTGTTTTGTCTCATGTACCTTTAGAACAATTTTACGCAGGGAGGTTGGCCGCTTTTTGAGGGCAGGCCAGACACAATGATCTAATTTTATTAAGGGCTGCGGCTTGGAACTGTACAGCGCTGCTGGTATTCAACGCATATATGAAAGACGACATCCAAACGATTAGTATACTGATAATCACTTGCCTTTCAAGTCCTCCTGGACCTCCTCTTCATCCTCGTCTGAAAAAAGGGAAAATATGAACCAAAAATTGTGCAAAAACACGGTAAGGCTGGCCCAATGAATGAGACTGACAGGCAAATTCTTCACAAGCTTAGCCATATGGCCTACTATTTTGAAAGCTGACTAGAGCGTGTGTTTAAAATGACGCGTAATTTGTACCTGCATGTTTCTTATGACTCATTTCCTCTTGTGCTTTAAAATGCGCCGATGAACACAGATGACATCTCTGCCAACTGCACCCGACCCGCATAGTCAGTGGGTTTAGTTTTTCTGACTTTGCATGCTGCTGCTAAAGAACCACACTGAACAGTTTTCGAAACGTGGTATTTTTAAGTGCAGCTACATTTCATTATGAGCACTGGTTTAGCAGGCAACTTGACAAGAAATTTCTGTCGTTTTTTGTGTGTAGTTTGTCGAGAAGAACTGCTGCCCCTAGTTTAAGCTCAATGGCGTCCAACTCCATGGCACCTTGTAGAACCACCGCTCAAACGGGATGATGAACAGGAATAACATTGCTGCTGTCGTTTCTAACTCTGCGCGAAAAAACCTATACTGCGCACTGAGGCACGCTCTAGCAAATGGGCGTCTAAGTAATGCACTTTCAGGGACCGCTTGACAAGAGCAATAAACATTCGCGGCTGAGAGATGATTCTGTATGTGCTGCCGATGATATTTGTTACATATTTAGCTTCAAGCGAATCAGTGTGTGTTAGGATAAGCAAGTGTTCCCCAAGATGACAGGTTGGACGGACACCTTCGCCACTGTCCTCCCTCCCCCCCAAAAATAAATGAAGAATGCAACACAAGAGACGATGCTTTTTCGTGTATATAACACTGTATTTATGATGTCAAAGGTTATCAAATTCTAAATAACTTTTATTTAACCCCGCAAATGTCACACTGCATGACAATTTCAGTTACTGTGCAACAAGAAACGATATTTTCTTGGTTTAAGAATAAATTTATAAATTCAGCATTTGGATTACCGCTTCCTTGCTATCGCTTTGTGGCGCGAAGGGCGTTTCCCAAAACCTCGCGATTTAAATCCATTAGGTGCTGCCACCTATTAGAAGCAGTTTAATGCGAAGTTGCAGAGTATTAAACCAATTTTATTGAGGGTTGGAGCAGAGCATGCCACTTAGAGTTTGAGGTTCAATTTTTGGTAAAATTTTGAAGCCTCGTAGCCAAACGCCAGGGTTCTTGCATTTTTTTGTGTGTGAAATGGTAAAATGTAAATATAAGCAATTTATAGAAATCATAAAACAATGTTAGCATTAGTACTTGTTTAAATAGCGAGAGCGAAATCACGTGTGGATGCCCTTCGCATGGGCAGAGAAACGCTAAACATGTCTATCTTCGCACGCGACTCTCCCTTCCAGGTGCCATTTCAGCTAAGCGCCAAAACAGAGACTAATCTTTCTTCTCACCACCAGCCAACTCATACTCCAGGTTTCACGTTTTAAAGGCGTCAGTCTTTCTTGGGCTACTTAAAACCGAAAATTTGGGTATGTCTGCCTGCCTGATTCTCGATTCAGTCACTATCCAAAGGGGAAAAGAATTCTGAAACGAAAAGTTCATACTGGCAAAACCTCTCGAACCCACGGAATATGGTATCATACCGCAAATTTTTACACATCTTTGAGCAAAAAAAAAACATTAGGCAAATTTGATTAAGAGTACTATTAAACAGCTGGTTGTACGCAATGTTCTTCATTTTGGGGATGGATGGTCGCAATAAAATAAAAATACGTGTTAAAAGCAGTAGTTCCAGCAAAAAATACAAAGAGGAGCTGCTGGCCCAGCCTAGGTGCCGTGGGGGCATTCGAAGTTCAGCAGCAGCAAAAACTTTCAATACATGGCGCGCGACCAATAGAAGGCGTAAAATTTAAATTGACTTGCGCGAACCACTAGGGTGTTTTCTTGGTGAGAGCGAGACGGGAGAGAAAGAGTGTCAGAGGTGTTGGCGGGAGAAAGAAGACAGGCATTTAAGGGGCAGTGCCACCACAGGACTATAGTCTCTTTACGGCACGGGCCGCGAAGTGGGGAGGTAGGAGGTCAAAGTTTTTTAAGTGCAGAGCGCTTTAGGGGCTCGCCTTGGCGTCGTAGCTCGCTCGCTGGACCAAAGTAGAACCACACAGCGTTTTGTCATAGCGGCTGTTGTCGCGGCGTAACCCAGAGGTTTCGACACCCAGGCGGTTTATATAGTCACAAGCGTTCGTAACTCGTGAACCGCTGGCGCTTTTCACACATATCCCCGTTGTTTAGCGCAAAAATAAACTGTAGGTATATTTGCGGCAGAATATACGTAATTAACCGGAAGCGCCTGCGTACTTTAATTAAGCATGCTCCGTGGGTTGGTTTTCAGGATAGGAAGCGTACAAAGTTGCAGTGCAACGTCGGAACGTGCGACATTAAAAGCGAGCACGAAAAGAACCGTGAGAACTACCGCCGGCGCTGATTCAAGCAGGGGCGCGCGAGCACTACAAAGGCGGGAAATTTAAACTGCATCGGACGGTAGCAGTGAGCGGCTAACGGCGCTAGAACCCATTTAAAGGGACACTGAAATAATTTAGTCAAGCTCCCGGTTTTGCTTGCACTGCTTGACTGGCTCAAATTACCACACTTTTCATCGTTTATTCGGTTGATAAGTCCGTAATTATTTTATAAAGCAGGAAAGAACAAAAACTGCTATGCGCGGTCTGTGGCGGCCGCACCAACTAAAAGCTGTGACGTCGTGAGGAGGTGGCACCGTGATTGGACGATGTCCAAGGTTAGCATTCAAACAAGTTTCGGTTTCCGTTTTGTAAACAGCATGCTTGACATCCGACGGCATCGTTGGATCTGAATTCTCGATATCTCAGTAATCGTCGTACCGCGCTTCTACCATGTTGTCGGCTTTAATATGCCTAAGATAAGACTCCCAGGACGGCTTGGCATCCTAGAAATCACTAGCCGAGGCTTACGCAGTGGATGAACGCCCTCCTCTGCGTCACCGCAGACGCTCAAATGCCATGCGCTTTTCCTCCATCTTTGGAGCTAGCCTCACTCATGCCTGTATCGTAAAAAGCGTGTTCGCACAAGGCCAAGGGTGTGTTGATTCTGGGCTGTGCCCACTGCCCGCAAGCAGTCGGCGCTTGCAGCAACAGCACGCCAACGAGTACTGGCTAGCGCACCAGTGTCAGTCTTCGCGCTTTCTGCGTACTCGCTCGTGGACCAGTGAACGTTACGACCCAAAAATGGTGAACTCAGATTAGAAAACATCGGCCTCAAAACAAAAAAATCAACTTAAAAAAAAGCATGCACCCTTGGTGATTCGAGCTTGCGACTTGCAAAACAAAAATCCTAGCGCCCCAGACCACTCGGCCACGAGCCAGCCTTACTTAAGTGGGATATATAAGGTATAGAATGTAAAAAGACTTTAGACTTTTATTTGGTTTTAACATTTCAAGTAATTTAGGTGACTATTTGTTGTATAGCGCTCTTGCAGTAAGCGTCCCCAAACTTCCGCAATATCTCACGTCTTGCAATTGCATTTCTTAGATGGAAAAGCATTCGCAGATGTGTGGTCGTGCTGCTCACCGCTGTGCTTGTTCACCCAGCGCAAGAAAGTGCTTCCGGCTCTGTAGTTTTGCGCTGTACGGTGAAAGTTTCAGTTGATATTATTTCCTTAGTACCTATATTGACTTCCCTGACTTTTCTCCCGCCTTCAAGTGGCATTAGATTTTCCTACCAGCGTAAAGTCAGCGAAGCGTCACATGTGCACTGGTGCAGCGCTTGTGTGGAGCGACCCGGACCCGGAGCTTGATGCAGTGTACAAACTAAGAAAGTAAAGAAAGGCACATTTTTTTTTTCATTCACAAACGTGTTGTGGCTTAGTTTCAACTGACCGAGCGAATTACGACGACCAGTCGGCGGCCGGCGGACTAAACGTTGGGCCGACTGACTCGGTCGTGCAATGTCGGCGAGCCGTCAGTAGCGCAGCCAATTGCCAGCTCATCTCCTCCTGACGTCACACGAAAACGCCACAGAAAATGGGCAAGGGTGCAGAGAGGAGGACAGCATTTTCGAATTGATTTTTCTACTAAACAAATTCGCGTAAACGCGTTCAGCGTGGTCGAAACATGGCCTAAGAACTCTGGACTACAGTTTGCGGTAGTAATCCCAAAATGTTTACAAATCCCTTCAGTGTCCCTTTAAGACTGCCGGGCACAAGAGAGTTTGGTATAAAGGCGGAGGAGGATGCGCTCCTCCGCCTTCGTGAGGCCCCTACAGGGCTTGGGATAGACGGAATGGCCGGGGTGATAAAACAGTGTGACCTCCTCAAAGGTGTAAGCGGGATTGCGTTCTAGGTCTGGATCGGTAGGGGATGAGGATGGTGCCCAGAGAGTGAGCGCGCGGGCAGCGGCGTCAGCCGCTTCGTTACCCTGAAGACGCGTGTGAGCCGGGGCCCATATGATCATTCGATTCGCTGGGGCACCAAGGTAGTTACTGTTTTGCAGAATTTTGTAAGCAAAGTACGGAATGCACCCCTGCTCGATATTGCGGCAGGCACCTCTTGAGTCTGTGATAATGACCCACGAGTCCTGATCTCAGGCGGCTAGCGCGATGAAAATCTCCTCCGGTTGTGTAATTTTGTGTCCACGGAAAGCGAGTCCGTTCACTGCGGTGGTTTGGTGGACGACCACAGCCGTGTACCAACCCCCGTGGTGCCGGCCGGAGGCGTCTACGTAAAAGACTCCGTTTTTGCGACCATAATGGCGAGCTAATGCTTCTGCCCGCGCGATGCGTCGGCCACTGTGGTCATCTGGTGTCATGTTTGCTGGAAGAGGACGCACATGCAGGGCATATCTCCAGACTTCATTAATCTGTACGCCCTTTTCCATATGTATTAAGTGATGGATGTGTGGTCGGGCAAGGAGGCGGCAACCCGACGGCGTCTTAGAGAGTGTAGTGTATTGATTCGTCTAATGCGCCTCATGCAGCTCCTTCAATATGTGCACCATACCCAGGCCTAGAAGGCACTGGTTGGAGGTGTGGAGCGGAAGGTCGAGAGCGCGCTTGTAGATTTTGCGGAGAATGACCTCGAGTACATTCTCGTCAAACCTGCGTAGGTGAAGGTATGGAGCCGAGTACAGGACTCGGCTGGTTACGAATCCATGCGCCACCCGCAAGGCATCTTTCCATCGTAACCCACCGTGCTTATTGGAAACCCGGCAGATCATCCGGCCCACGTGGTCCCAACTTTACGCAATTTGGCCAATGTTGTGTCTGCTCTGGGATGTTTGTGAATGAAGAGCCCCAGTACTCTGATATCATCGCGTTCGGGTATGGGTCTGCTGTGAAGGGTCAGGTTGATTTTGGTGGTGCACTTTGGGGGGGGGGGGGGGGGGGGCGTATGCGCACCAATTCCGATTCGGACGGGGAGCACTGAAGGCCACAGCGACGGGCGCAGTCGTCCACGATGGCCGCCGCTTGCTGCAGGTTGGCCTCCATGTCCCCTGCCGAAACGTGGGACGCCCAGATGGTAATGTCATCGGCATACCGCTCATGCCGACGCCTTCGATTTTCGACAGCTGAGCAGGGGGCCTTATCATTGCCAGATTGAAAAGGAGGGGCAAGGGGACCGCTCCCTGCGGGGTCCCTCGCGCGCCTAATTGTCAAGGGCCGTGTTCCATGTCCTGAATTCGAATATATGATTGTCGGTTAGTGAGGAATTGCTTAATACAGTTAAAGTATTTTGGCCACAGTCGCCTTGTGAGAGATGTGTTAGGATAATTTCGTGAGTCACGTTATCAAATGGCGTCTTCAAATCCAAAGCGAGCACAACTTTGTCATTGAGAGGGTACTCGACGGGATCGAGGATCTTACGATCAAGCTGGAGGAAGACATCCTGCGCGGACCGGTGTGGGCGGAACCCGAACATGGTATCTGCAAATACATTTTTGTTCTCCAAAAACTCGGACAGCCTGTCGCGCACCATCGTCTCCATTAATTTTCCCACACAAGAACTAAGGGAGATGAGGCGGAGGTTGTCCGTGTTAATGGCTTTACCCGCTTTTGGTATGAAGGTGACCAGGGTGGTCTTCCATTCACTCGGGAGAGGTGTTTCCCCTAGCCAAACAGAGTTGATGTAAGCAAGGAGCATGGTGTAGGCAGAGTCGGGAAGACTGCCAAGTAATTTCACTGTGATGTGATCCCGCCCTGGGGCCGTTCCTCGCCTAGTTTTTTCTAGGGCCGCCTTCAGGCCGTATAGGTGGAACGGTTGATCCAGCTCCGCGTTCTCGCAACCTGCATACGAGTACGCTGACCCTCGGGGGTCCCGCTGTGTGATTAGGTATTGGTCTCGCAGTTTGCATGCCAATTTTGTCGTGTCCCCATCAAAGCTGTGAATCGCTCGTTGGAGGTGCTCTTGTGTCTCTGTTCGCGTTTGGGTCGGATCGATCAAGGTGAGGAAGAGGGGCCAGGTACTCCTGCGGGACATTTGTCGCACGGCCGTGTTGCATCGGTCCACCCAGTTAGAGTCGGCGAGCTAGGCCGCGTACTCCGCTGCTCGCTGAGTGAGCTCGGTGATGCGAATTTTCAGTTTTCGATTGTGTTTTTGTCGGCGCCACCGGCGGACGAGGCTGTGATGAGCAGCCCAGAGATGAAGGAGGTAGTTATTCACATCCGGAGTCTCCTTCGACATTTTAATGTGGGTTTCTGTGGAGCGAAGGGTCGAAACCAATTGCTGGGACCAAGCGTGGTACCCTTGCTCCTTAATGGGGGTGGAGTTAGTGGGTGTTTGTCGAAATTTAGACCAATCGGGTACTTTTTGCCTGTGCGTAAGCTCTTGCCAAGAGACGGGTACGAATGGCGGTGTTGAGTATGCAGTGGCCGCTGCCGAGGGTCTCCTCGGATACTCCGGCGACTGGCACGGCGCTCCGCCAGGCGCAGGGACGCATTCGCCCGGGGTTTCTCTGCTACACCACCGCGCTGTACCATCGTCGCCATCACATGTTTCAAACAAACTGCTTAGGCAGCAATATCCTCCTTTTTGTTCAGTGCACTAACAGAGATTAGAACCCAACAAACCATACGCGCACTTGCGAACGTTCCAGAGCTAGCAAAACTCTTTTTACTTGAAAATAATATTTCTAATAAAAAACATAGCGCGACCCGCACACTTGCCTTACATTTCCTGTTGCATCTATCACACAAAAAAGAAACTTGTTTTTCCCGACCACTTGCACTTCCACATCCAACATTTGCAATATTTGGGCTGGGCCAACGCCAACGCCATCCCTTAGACCTGTCCAAAGTTTTGCGACCTAACTAGAGTTGTTGTACATGCGCGTATAAACATTTGTGCGACTTTTGCCTCACTCGTTAAGTCAACCACAATCAGACTTGCTCATGGTAACGAACATTTGTGCGACTTTTGCATCAGTCGCTATGTTAACCAAAATCAGACTTGCACGTGGTAACAGATACAACCGTGCGGGTGTATTTGTTACCACGAGCAAGTCTGATTTTGGTTCACTAAGCGAGTGAGGCAAAAGTCGCACAAATGTTTATCATCTTCGTGACGTGCGAAAGCTAACAAAACTGCTCCTCTTATAAACAATAAACTTGATTTTTTTTTCAATTCTCAAATGAAGTATTTACTTCTGTAGAGCTCTAGATTTGGTTTACTTGAAAGCAAAATGTTCTCAACATCACATGCCTCTGGGGAAAGTAGAAAACAGTGGTACAAAGGTAACTTTTTGCGTGTTTTAGTGCACTATTTAGCTGTGGCAGCTAGCTTACAGTTTTAGATACCCTTTGTACTTCGATTCTCGATATGCAGAAGGCAAAAAATACCGGGCTGATATTCACGAAGCTGTTTGCACGTAATGGATAGTAAAAATGGTGATTTATCTCCGCCCGCTTGCGGTTTATTCTCTTCGAAGGGAGCGATGTGATAGCCGAGGCGCCCGCTAATCAAAGTTGTTTTTCGATAACGTACGAGCGGCCTTGTAAATCAGGCCCGCTTTTTTTACTCGCAATGCCAAGGACTGCTACAATGGCAGTTATTCTGATGGAAAAATAACTGCCCTACGGTCTACTTCATTTCGATTGATAACAATGCGATGTCGGAATTTCGCCTAACTCCATTACCCTGGGCAACCTTTAATGGGAGTTCTTCTGTAAAAATAAGAGTGCGAAATGCGATGCTACCACGCGCATTTGAAGACGGCTGTGAGCGGCCGCTGGTACTATCGCTACAGTGAACAAGTATTCTAGTTCATTGTACTATCTCAGTGGCTTCCGTTCCATCACAGATGTCACGTCCGGCCGCCGGTAATGGCCACCTTTTCTATTTAGTTTAGGTTCCGAAAACGCCAATGTCATGAGCCGTCTGCATAAGTCGCATTCATGTTTAAAACGTATTTTTTTGCACTTCGCACTCTTTTTGGGTACAATAAGGTTACATTATTTTTACGTTGTCGAAACTTTGAGTGCAGTTGGCCTTAAACGGTTGGTCCCATAAGTAGTTGCTGTGAGCTCGCTTGGATACATTACTTCCGTCGTCGGTGATGAGTTTACCGTCCCTGGCGGAAGTAGATATCAAAAGTAAGCGCACCGATATTACAGTCACGTCTTTTTCACACGTGTGACCATAGAATATGTCGACGCAAAAATTTACGTGTCCCAAATATGACGCACCATCTTCGTCACTGTCACTTTCGTCGAAGCCGGAGGTAGTATCTTCCGCCACTTGGTCAACCTTCTGGGCCAAAACTGCGGAGGGCGGGTGCTGGGCGAACTGCGGCTGGGGCTGTGAATCGACGCCTGCGTGAAGAATACGCGCGTCGGTAGAAAGAGCTATGTGTTTATCTCCACACACACATGTTCCTAGCCAACCTTCACGCCATTATTTGTGCATTGAGTCGTTACAACGTTATATCCACCATAATTAATGGGTCGTCCAGTTAATAAAGTTAGAATGAGAACTGTCATGTGTCAGGGCACCCCCTGAGAAGGGGACGCATCAAACCCCCGAAAAACAGGCAAGAAAAGAACAAAGGAACGGCCATTTAAAGTGCGCGCCAAGAGCGCGCCAATCAGCAAGCGCCAGTGCCGACGCACCAAGGAATCATGGGCAAAGGTGGCAGCACACTGGTCGGCCAATCAGGGGAGGCCACGCAGGGGACAAGTGGCGAGATGGCCATATAAGGACATAGTAGAGGCAAGAAGCCAATGGGAGTGCGCCACGGGAGAGCCCAGAGGGTATAAAAGCGGGGCGCACAAACAGAAGGGGGAGGCAAGAAACCGAAGAAACCAGGAGGCGGCCGGAGCACGTGCGCTTCAACGAACGAGCCAGGGGGACGCGGCCAGGCCATCGACCACGCCATCCGAGCCTGGGCGGGAGCGGGCCGACTTCGCATCGGCACCGTCATTCTAGGTGCTCCACGAACCTGCGTCTTCATGGCCCCAGCGGCATCGGTCGGGCACCAGCGGCCAGCGTCCACGCTCCGTCGATGTTCGTCTCGACGGCCCCGAAAGGCGACGTTCGTGCCAAGCCTACCTGTGACCTCCCGCGGCAGCGGCTACCAGGGGGTAGCCACCAAGGAAGCGCACCGCCGAAGGGATGACCGCGCGCATCGAACGCCGGCATCAAGGACATCCAGCGGGAGCGGATACCAGGACGTAGCCGCAAGGGAAACGTCAGGACGCGCGGAGCCCACGCCGTCCAAGGAGTGACCGCGCGCATCGAACGCCGGCACCGACGAAGCGAGACGACGGCTACCACCGAGTCGCGGCCACGCAAGGGTGCGACACCTCAGCGCCGACGACCGGGGTAGGCCAGTCATATAGGGACGCAAGCATAGGACACAACTAGGAAGTTCTGGTTTAGTGAGATCACCTAGAAGGTGATAGAATGAGTTGATTCGGACGAATTGTGTAGAACTTTATTCTAGAGCCTTTTGGGTTGAGAGTTGAACTGTTGGTTGGGATTGTTAGAGGTGTGTTTATCGTTTGAGTGTAGTTTAATTATTGAGTTCTTTTGTGTTAAGGTTTTCGAGTGTGCATTAAATTGGTGTATATATGTCAAACACGTCAACGGCTTCCCCGTGCCCATTTCTCCGAGCTGGTTAAGACCACCCCACCATCCGTTCACGTGACAACAACCTAGCCTCCGCAGGGTGTTTTTTTATATTCGCACATCGTCAGCAACACGTATATCGGAAAAGGAAGTCAGAAACTACAGTGAGGTGGAAGATGAAAGTAGCTATATGGACCCGCTTTTTCATCCCCCTTGCAGACGCCGAGAGAGGGTGCCACTCACGATTGCTTTGAGCCACAAAAGCTGCTGCTCTTCAGCTTTGCACAAATTTAATTGGCCCAATAGTTTGAAATTTAGCAAGAAAACGTTCGTGACGTTGTAAGTGAGGACATGTGTTGGCCGCGCTGTAATGAATCACTCCCAAACGGGTCCTCATAGAAAACCATTTGATCAGAAACACAAAGCACAGGGCGGATTACGAGATAAACATAGAAATCGCGCTCCCATTACTACAAAGGGCAACATTCACACACCAAGCCCGACCTGATTTGTTTTTTTCACCTACATCACACTGCTCAACGCCAATTTGGTCCACAAAAATGTGCCCTCCAACGTAAAATTCTAGTAGGCGAACCGAACACAGCTTTATCGCTTCTCTGCGCCCGTGCCTTTCCTGAGCTGCGGTTGACACTGTTGACTAGCTGTCGGCTGAGGACCAGCCCGCTTTGATGACCGGGATGAAGAGTACTTGGGCAACACAGATTGCTACTGAGGGTTTCATTCAAGGTAGCAAGACAATTAAAATGTCTTATCTCTCTCTCCACCAAAAAGAAATGTGACAGAACGTGGCCGCAAAAGGTTATATTTCGTAACAAAAGATTGATTGCGCCGAAGTTTAACACTACTACTTATACGACAAAATAAAAAATGATATGAAACAATGCCCGGCTCAATACAGGCCATTGTTTCATGGTCTGGTAATCTTATTATTGCTCGGAATAATATAACCTAAGTCCTCACAGTAGTTTCACAGTACCTTTTTTGTACGCGTTCCTGCGCCCAACTGGCGCGTATTGTTGCTTGAAATCTCACCTCTTTGCCCAAGAATTTGCAAGATCTGGTCCCTGGTGAGGTTGGCTGCAAGGATGGAGCAATGGACATCAAAACACAGAAGGTCAAAGTAGTTGAGAAGCTGAATTTTTTTGAAAATGGCAAAGTGAATCAGATCCGCGGTATTTCAAAATCGGCAAAGAACCATACATGGCACCTGAGGCATGTTTGCGTTACATGATGAATAATAACCGACCTTTGTGACCTTCCTACTGCTGACCAGTTTTACTTAAATCAAATAAAAGCGGGGCATAACGTCTCTCCGCATCCATCACATTCTTTACAAGATTCGAACACGGTGCAGGCTCCACGGTGTTCGCAGAGGACAGGTTCAACCGAATACGGACCTATTTTTAATACTTATCTGAGTTATCACGTGTAACTGTGTTATCTCGTGCCGGTTTGCCCGAACTTGTAACGCGCAGAAAAATAACCAGATTGAAATTCCTGTATCAACTGTGTAACAACAAAAATAAATTCAGACTCCACATAACACTCGCGCCCCTGGGAAAAGTGTCCACGCGACCAGGTCCCCCTCATGCTGTGATTCCAAATGTACCACGTGCTGCTGGCTTCAAAGTTTCTTTTCTTGTGAAGAACATAGTCGACTGAAACAGCTTTGCTTTTGATGTAAAGTAGACTCTCGATGAACGGAACTTCAAGGGACCGAGAAGGTTAGTTCCATTTAACAGAAGTTCCATTTACTGAGACAGATGTGCAAAAATGGGAAATTTATATGAGCACCCACACTTATTACCATTTCACGGAACTCCAAGCGCTAGGAGGTGAATATAGCTGATAGTTTTTCAGAAAGCAAGAAAACTACAAGCGGTTGAGGCACAACATTCACAAAGTTTATTTGGAAACAATTAGTCACTGTGCACAAAAAAGTCATGAAATGTTTTGAATCCTTGCAACTGCATCTTCAGGATCATTTTTTTCACGCAACTTGAGCTTTCAAAAACGTTTTAGATCCTGCTTCAGTCTAAAAAAATTATTTGATACAGAAAAGCTGACTGTTGTCCTTGAAGTGTGGTATGTTCTACGGTAGCTATCTTTGAAATTCATCTTCTGGCTCATCCTGCTCGTCCTCCTTGTAATCGCACACCTCGCACACCTATTCAATAATGGTCTCCAAAGACTTCTCAGGTACAGTCGCAAAATCACTGTCGATGTGCCAATACTCATCATCCCAGTTCGATTTCCCTTAAAGCACACTGCTGTCTTACCTCCCGTCTCTCAATGGAATATTTGCTGTCACACGCAGGCAGATGTGTCAAGTCGGATGCCTGGTCACTTGAAAAAAATCCAGCATGCCCAAATAAGTTTGCTATAGTCTGAGCAGACAGCTGCCTCCAGGCATCGGATGAATGGCGCAAAGAAACCGTCTTCTCGTGCAGGATCCTCGTTAAGCTGCTTTTCTGGACAGCGTGCTTCGTCGCGAGCGCCGCCTTCGTGTAAGAGCGACTTTCGAAGTCAACGATTATGTCCATCTTGTTTTCTAACGTAAGCTCCAGCTGCCCGAGGTGACAGCCTGCCGCTGAGAAGACGACGACAATGACGATGCATAGGGCCCGACCGTCAACACGCACAAGCCGAGATACGACAACCCGACGCACCCGAAACTCGAGGAAGGCGGCGTCCGACGTCCAGTTGTCCATCGACACTTTTGACGTAGTAGCCCTCGTCGACACTGGAGCCGACTACTCAGTCATGAGTGGCCATTTGCGTCTTAGCTGAAGAAACTTATGACCAGATGGGATGGTCCGCACATTCGCACAGCAGGAGGCCACCTCGTGACGCCAAGTAGAACGTGCACATCGCGCGTCACCATAGACGGCACAGCGTACCCTGCGACGTTCATCATTTTGCCTAACTGCTCCCGCGACGTAATTCTTGGAATGGACTTTTTGACGGACAACGGTGCAATAATTGATCTCCAGACCAAGTCAATAACTTTTTCCACCGATCACTACATGACGCCAGAACCGAACCCCGAACACCGTGCTACTTTAAGGATCGCCGATGATCATGTCACACCTCCACCCCGCGCAAGCTTGATGATCACCGTCTACTGTAAAAATGCTGTTCCTGGCGTCGACGCTATCGTGGAGAGTAACCAAAGCTCCTCGACCGCGGTGTATCTGTTGCAAGAGGCATTGCGCGCTTTGCGCAACACATATCCCAAGTTTTGGTCACTAAATTCAGCGAGGAATACCAGCATTTAAACAGGGGCGCTGCAATTGCCTACCTCGAACAAACGCAAGAAGCAAGTGACGTGATCGCGGTTGCCAACTTTGAACGCGCACCCGAAGAGACCTTCAAACTTCCGACTTCCTTCGACGTGAATCCGGCGTTACCGCAAGAAAAAGGTAAGTAGTGACGCAGCATTTGCTGCATCGCTATAGAGTGTGTTTGTCGTGGAACTCAAAACGTCAAACACCTCTAACGCAGCACCAAATAATAACCGAAGATGGAGCCCGACCCACCCGACAGTCACCGTACCGCGTCTCTTCACATAAACGGGAAGCCATCCGGACGCAAGTCGCGACATGCTCAGCGACGACATTATACAACCATCGAAAAGTCTCTGGACTGCGCCCGTCGTACTCGTGAAGAAAAAAAATTACACTATCTCCCCGAAGGGAACTATGTGGTGATGCAAAGCATGGGGGTTCCGTGTAGGTTCCACACCGGAACAGAACCGGCGCAGGCGGTGTCTCGGAGCAGACTGAACGCCGCACAGCACGCGCACATGCTTTTGTACTGCTGGAGGAGAGGAGAATGGAGGAGAGACGCGTATGCGCAGTAGGGGTGTGGACGGCGCAACAACAAGGGAGGGACATAGCCCCGACCATGAGATGGTTCCTGAAGCGACAGTTTCACCGGTGTCTTCCTGGGCCGGCACGAGAAGAGCGCGCTTCCCCTTTAAGGGCTCCTGGAGCGACAGTTTTGCCGGTGTCTTCCTGAGCCGACACGAGACGAGCCGAGCGGAGAGGAGGAGAGCGGCGTTATCACAGCTGGTTAGGGCTCCTGGAGCGACAGTTTTGCCGGTGTCTTCCTGAGCCGGCACGTGACGAGTCGAGCGGCGAGGAGGAGCGGCGTTATCTCAGCTGGTTAGGGCTCCTGGAGCGACAGTGTTGCCGGTGTCTTCCTGAGCCGGCACGAGACGAGCCGAGTGGCGAGGAGGAGATCAGCGTTATAATGAGGTTCTGTTACAGTGAGGTTCTGCGTTGACTACCGCTGACTGAACAAAATCACCAAAAAGAACGTGTACCCCCTCCCCCGAATCAACGACGCCCTCAACCACCTCTGCAACGCGAAGTACTTCTCATCGATGGATCTGAACACCGCCTACTGGCAAATTGAAGTGGACGAGACAGACCGAGAGAAGACTGCATTTATAGTCCCGGATGGCCTATACAAGTTCAAGGTGATGCCGTTTGGGTTGTGCACGGCTACAGCAACGTTTCAAAGAGTCATTTACACAGTGCTAGCTGGCCTGAAGTGGCACACCCCTCTCGTATACCTCGACGACATTGTGGTATTCGCCCGGGCTTTCGACGACCACCTTGCAAGGTTGGAGTCTGTACTTGAGGCCATTCGGATGTCGAAGTTAACGCTAAAGCCTGAAAAGTGCCGTTTCGCGTACGAGGAACTCACGTTTTTGGGCCACGTCGTGAACGCCGCAGGAGCGTACGAGGAACTCACGTTTTTGGGCCACGTCGCGAACGCCGCAGGAGTCCTGCCTGACCCGGCAAAAACTTCAGTCATAGCAAACTTCCCAAGACCCAAAGCCAAGAAGGGTGTGCGAAGATTTCTCGGACTGTGCGCATACTACCGGCGCTTCGTCGCAAACTTCGGACGCATTGTAGAGCCACTCACGCGCTTGACGAAAGATAGCACCCCTATCAGCTGGGAAAACGCCCAAGAGGAAGCATTCTGCGAGCTGCAAAAACGCCTGCAAAGCCCGCCCGTCCTCGCTCATTTCGACGAAAATGCCGAAACGGAAATGCACACGGACGCCAGTCATATAGGCTTGGGTGCCGTCCTTGTCCAAAAGCAAAGCGGCTGCGAAAGGGTAATCGCCTATGCCAGCCGTGGTCTGTCGACGGAGGAGAAAAACTATTCTGCCTCTGAGAAAGAGTGCCTGTCTATTATATGGGCGATTTCAAAATTTCGCCCATACGTGTATGGAAGGCCATTCAAGGCTGCGACTTGAATGGTTGGCTCTCAAAACTGAAAGACCCCTCTGGGCATCTCGGGCGGTGGAGCTTGCGCCTGCAAGAGTTCGACGTTGCAATCGTCTATAAATCCGGCAGGAAACACTCCGACGCCGACTGCCTGTCCCGTGCCCCTGTCGACCCAGCACCACAAGACTGCGATGAAGACAGCCCGTTCTTCGGAGTCGTGACTGAGAGTGACCTGGCCGCCCAGCAGCGAGCCGACCCCGACCTACGCGTCATGATCGACTACCTCCAATGACGCAACGACGCCGTCCCCCAGAGCCTTGAAACGCACCTTACCTGCTTCAGCCTGAAAAACTACGTCCTCATGAAGAAGAATTTCAGCCTCGGAAAGAGAACGAAGTGTCTTCTTGTCATCCCGGCTGATCTTCGTGACGAAATTTTGGAAGCGTGCCACGACGACCCGACTTCCGGACATCTCGACACAGCTCGCACAATTAGAAAAATCAAGGCGAAGTACTACTGGCCCCGCCTTGCATCCGACGTCACCCACTACGTCCGGAGCTGACGTGACCGCCAGCGACGAAAAACGCCGCCGACGAGACCCGGCGGACTTCTGCAGCCGATCGCCGTCCATCGAGGCCCTTCCAACAGATTGGAATGGACCTTCTAGGACCTTTTCCTACGTCACGATCCGAGAACAAGTATATTGTCGTAGCGACAGACTACAAGACCCGCTACGCAGAGACCGCCGCTCTTCTGAGGGGGACTGAACAAGATGTCGCGAAGTTCTTCATAAACCAAGTTGTACTGTGACACGGTGCCCCTGAAGTTCTAATCACGGACCGCGTAACGGCCTTTACTGCGGAGCTGGTGCAAAGAATCCTACGCTACAGCAACACGGATCACCGAACAACGACGGCGTACCACCCGCAAACGAACGGACTAACGAAACGTTCGAGCAAGACGATTGCAGATATGCTGTCCATGTACGTCGACGTTGAACGTAAGACTTGGAACGAAGTCCTCCCGTATGTCACCTTTCCGTACAATACAGCGACGCAGGAAACTACGCAGATGACACCGTTCGAGCTTGTCTACAGAAGACGGCCGACTACGATGCTTGACGCCATGCTTCCGCACGTAGAACACGAACACCTCAACGCCGACGTCCAAGGATACCTTCAGCGTGCGAAGGAGGCCCGCCAGCTCGCTTGAGTTCGTACAACGGACCAGCAGCTGGTGGATGCCGGCCGCTACAACCTCCGACGCCGAGTACCGCCCAGAAAATCGTGTGTGAGTTTGGACTCCCATCCGACGACGCGGACTCAGTGAAAAGCTTCTCTGACGGTCTTTCGGACCCTACCGGATTCTATGGCGGGTTGGCCAACTTGCCTACGAAGTGATCCCCGAAGGTGATTTTGGCACATCACGACGGCGCACGCGACCCGAAGTCGTCCACGTGGTTCGCCTCAAACCTTACTGGGCAAGATGACGGACTTTTTTTGTTGTTTGTTCGGACTGTAATTTTATTTTAGCATTGGGTCGATGCACTCTTAGAGGAGGAGTAATGCCGCTAGCTAGGCATTGTGTTTGTTTATGTTTTGTTTTACTGCCCGGCAGCGCCCGGACGTGTTATCTGTGTCCCAAGTGAAGCACGTGTTCCAATCTTCATTTTTTTGCGGCCCCGGTTATCTCATTCTGATACGGAGAGCGCTTCGCCCTAACGTCACTAGCCTCGAATAATCTTCTTTGAACTACAATGTCCTAGATGTAAATGGACGGTTCGAGAAACACTCGCGCCGGAAGATAAAAGCCTGCAAAGCAGACGCCCGGGATTCCGATCGCCGAAGATCGCTTGCGTACGTCACTTTGCTGACTGCTGCTTCGCCGCCTGTGTATTCTTTGAGTTGTTAGGGGAGGACAAGATCGCTACAAAAAACTTGTTTTCCTTGAAAATAACTGCGTCGTCCTTGGCATCGTGAGAATATTACTCCACGTTGCTTACATGACGCTCGGTATACCTATTTGGAACTAGGGTAAATGTTTCCTTTCAATCCATTTTCATTTCATTTATTTTAAATGCAGCAAAAAGTTCGTGTATAACAGGTCTTACAGCTCCTAAAGTAACAGTGTTAGCTAAAGTTATGCGAAACTGTTGATGGTTTTCAGTGGTTCGATGGGTGTACGCTATGAAAAATATTCTGGCTTCTTAAGCCTTCAGAAAGTTGGTAATGGTGCGATTATAGCACCTAGGAATCGCACGACGGTAGCTGTCGCGTATCGCCCGCTGTTACGGCTGTGGTAGGCGCACTTGAGTGGTAGACGTGTGGCATCGCTTTGCTGTATCAGTGGCTCGGAAAGCTTCGTACCGGTGTTTATGCCTGCGAGCGGGTGGGTCGGGTCTTGGCTTAGAAAGCGCTGTTGGCCGGCACCACCGGGTTGGTGGGGAACGTGCCGAGGCCAGGACCCAGGTTGCGGCTGCCCCTGAGCGGTGGGAGCGTAGGTTCCAGCGGTAGCAGGGCCGTAGGGGCCTTGTTGCAGCGGAGCGTAGGGCTGCACCCCTCGTAGCTGCTGCACTGCATAACGAAGCGTGTGGGGCGATGCTTAAGGGGTTCCAGGATAACACAAAATCAAAATCAGATATTACTATGTCACAACTACTTTGTTCCGTTCGTAGATGCAGCTTCTTTCTCTTACAGTAGACATGCTTTCCTCTAAAATATTTCAGCACAGCGCAAAAAGAAAGCTGCTGCGAAGTGAGGCGAATAACTCAGTGTTCCCGCCCTATAATAGTGGATTGCCAGCGAAGCTTTTAACCATACTGTACAAGGGCGACACTAAATTTAAGAGAAAGATACGAGGGAATTTTATTTCTCTGGTTCGGTGTGGGCGGTCATTCCTGAGAAAGACACATACATACCAGCACACGCCTTTATTTTGGCTCTACGGATAATGAAAACGGTGCGTGTTAATAGCACCTTTATCCACTGCAAATGGATGTGCGAGTGATGAGACGTGCAAGCTTAATATTAAAATCACGTTTTGAAAGCCTTATGACTGCTGTGGTGACCGCGTTCTAATAGCGCACACACCGGACGTCAGTCTCCCCAAAAAAAAACGCTTCGCCGCCTTATCAGGTGCCAACTATGTCACGCACTACGTAAAAAATCTGCAGCCTACCCTAAAACCGATAAAGGTTGAACAAATTTAGGAAAGGCACAAAGCATACGCCTGCGTCGGGGATGTTGACGTGACACAAACTAAAATAAAGAACATTTACAACATGAGAGATAAAGGTGCCATCCTTGGTTTGCGTGAATCTTAGATGCTTAAATAAACTGTCCGGATTCGCTTGCGTAAAACAATGTTTGAACCATGGCGGTTAATTTTTTAACAGAAAGGTGCTTACGATATTTGGTGATGATGACGGTGGTGATTGAGTTTACTGGAGCAAAAGCGTCGAAGGGAAAAAACTGGAGCGTTGGAAATGTGCTTGCCATACGTTTACGTCCAGTGTACAAGGTTACTTAAACTGGCAAGGGCATCTGGGTTTTCATGATAACTGCTAATCAAGTCGTAATATGATTTTCACGTTTCCATGGAGTAAAGAGAAAATGTACAGTGCATCTGGGAAAAGCACCTACACTCCTAAAACCAAGTTCAGCCTATACTCACAGACTTGCATCGTTATAAGTTATTTCGGGGACAGCTGACATACTGCGTTATTTCAACGAGGCTAGTAAGTTCTCGCAGTCAAGCGCTGCGGGTATTTGCTGCAGCCCCGGCGAGGATCGGACCTGAGCCCTGAAAGTTTAAATTTTTTATCTAATTTTACAATTTTCTTCGCAACTGGTCTCCTATAGAGTTCTGCCGCATCGAACTTAAGTTTTATACCTCCTTTCCAGTACAAAGTTGTCGTTTACTTCAACCCCAAAAAGCCGCAACCAAGGTGATAATAATGATGTTTTGGTTGCCGCCCAAATAACGGAATACATCAAAAAACGGTTGCAACTTTTTTATAATAGCGCACTTCCAGGGGAAGCTATTGGTCCATACACATTGCAGCAGAAGTTGCAATTAAGCTGAGGAACTGAAGTACAGATACGCGCAGAAATAAACGGTGCATAAGAGCGAGGGTCAAATTGCATCACGCTCAGGTTGTGCGTTCGGACTGCCCCCGCCTACCTATCTGATATGCTTCATCACCGCTCTGCAGGCGCGTCACACTGGACGTACGTTTCGAAAGAGCAGCGCTAGGCTAATATACAGATTTTGTGAGCTCATTTAATAACGTGGCACTAGTTATCATGCCGTTCGCAGCCATCAGTGGCGGCCGAATCTGCCTCTGTTGAATTCCAGCAATCTACGCAAGCTCAGAAACATGCCTTGTTGCGCACCATAAATTCTTTACGGGGGGCGTTGTGGTGCCTGCTTATCTGTTATCTGAAAACGTGCATTTGCAATACTATATCTCATAAAGTGACAACAAATTATGCCTGACAAGCACATCTGGAGTGCGAATCGGTAGTGGAATGATCGTCACTTTAAAAAAAGGAATTAATCCCGCTTTAGAGGAGGTTTATTTCTAATTTGGTGTGGCCCTTACCCCTTTCACTTAGTTCAGGACTGTTGTGATAAAGGAGAAATAGAAGGCGTCCGTGCGGAGGAAATTTACCCTGTCGTAGCCAACTCTGTGTGGTATACGTAAACAAGCATCGGAGTCTCCCGGACTGTCGGCCGTCGAATATGTGGCCATTTTCCTCGAGGTACGCATGTAGAATTTCGATCTCTTCTATGAAATGGTCCCCTTGCTCCGGAATATCTGTTTTAAAGCAAAGCTTTCTACCTCTACCAGCCAACGCTTCCTTCGTGGCGTGCGGGGCAGGAAACCCCGAACGCGGATGGGGAGAGGGAGAGCGGGTTTCACTTCCGCAGCACAGTGTAGATGGCGCGGCGATACGACGCTATTACCCGGCGTTCTTCCCGCGCAGCTGCCTGCTAGCACCCGCGGGCGCTTTGGAGGGACGGCTTTGTCGTCTGCTTAGGGATGGTTGTTTTTGGCCTGTTCTGGCGTTCTTCACGTCTATTGCACGCTTTCTTCGCACGGCTTGATTAACTTGTTCGTCAGTACCTCCTGGGTAACCCTGACCCGACAAAATTAAATGGTCGTGCGGCAGATACGTTAAAGATTGGCTTGCATGGCGGGAAAACAAAATGTAGAGGCCACATACACACATCTGGCCGCTAGAGAAACGCTGCCTTTTTGCACTGCTTGCCACGAATGGGACTCCGTTTTCTAAATTGGTGAATACAAATTCGGTTGTGTTTTATGAAGTATTACAAAAGGCGAAAAGAGCGACTGGGTCTGATAAATAACGATTATAAAAGTTCGCTCCGCTTTCTCGCAATTCTGAAACTGACTAAACTGACTTTTAAATCGGTATAAATGGGAATCACTAAGTTGACATGCCGAATTGTTTCGATGTCTGCGCTTCTATCTCGCGGTGGTATAGCCCAAAGTTAGCACATCAGGATGGCTAGGTTCCTCTGTCTCACCCTTCGAAAGACGCTCCTCTCTGTTTTCTCTTACTTCCGACTCACAGCCGAGCTACAGGGGCGGCGTCGTCCCCCGCTCTAGCTCGGCCGTGGCAGACGCTCCTGCGTTCGGGACGCCGCCCGCTCGAATTCCAGTTAAACGCTAGCAGAATCTCTGGTTTCTCTCCCTCTAGAGCGACGTGTGTGAATTCAAGTGATGTCGCATGGGCAATTGCTGTGAGTGTTGTTTAAAGCTTTGCTTTAAAACCACCTTCACAGCGTGGATTGGAGCCCATTTTTTTTACATAACCCATCTCCCCGGAACACTATAATAATACCGAGTAATTTCTTTCCAAGCGCGGCACGACATCCTGGATAGCATCGCCTTGAAATTGCGCGAGCCTTCCCATTTGTTCGTCTTTTTGCTGTGGTACTCAGGTTGGTACTAAGTTGATTCACATCATTTCAAATTCCCGCTGGACACCCAAGACTTCATCCTTGGTTATCAACAATTTTTGATCCGACGGGCTCTCCAACGCCCCCTGGTAGGTAATTCCGCCACCATTCCGTTTATGTTGTCCCTCGGCAGGCACGCAATAGGCGATGCGATAGCAAAAAGAGGTACGGAGAGGAGGTGGAGAAATACACATTTTTTGCCGCAGCATTGTTCGCAGTGGGCGGAGTCCTTAGTCCAGGTCGAATGAGCACTGAGCTCCCGTGGGCGCCCGATTGACCAGCCACAGCTGGGCTTTGAAGTGAGAGCTCGTCAGCTCCACCTCCCACTGCTCCGGGGTTGGGAGAGGACTGATTGTGGAGTTCCGATGACAGGCCAACACCGCGTGGTAAGGTGTGGGAGCCTCTCCACAATGTGGGCACGTAGAGGGGTAAAGCGTAGGGAACGTGGTGTACAGGCGGGTGGAATGCGGAAAAGTGTTTGAGCCTGTCTTAGATTGTCTCCGGCTCTCTGGTGAGGGATTGTGGTCTGATTGGTACACCCTGTGAGAGAGCCTATAATCGCCACCTTTTCTCAGTGGGTAAGGCATTGTGCTGCTTGGCCCAACGAGACGGGTTAGATTCCCGGCCGTGGGGGCCGTTTTTGAGAATGCGGCGAAAAGCAAAAGCGCCCATGTGTCAAGATTTCTGCGCGCGTTAAATATACCCAGGTGGTCAATAATTAATCCGGAGCCCTGCACTACAGCGCGCCTCATAGCTCAGGTGTAGCTTCGGCGTGCTAAATCCTGCAATGAACGAGTATGTAATGTTCGGTGATAGCCCGGTATGTGAGCAGGGGCTGGTCTAACCTCTACTGTACGTCCTTTGGGATGCGCCCTGGTAGTCCTCCGTATCACACCAAAAGAACTTACAAACAAGTTGAGTGTAAGAGTAATTTTCAAGTGCAGAATACCGTCCACGTTCTCTAGCTTCGTCGGTATCAACAGTATTGAGCGGAAATTCGCTCTTGAGTGGAACATTATTGATCGGAAACCTGTCCGACTGCGTGTGGTGCAAGCACTACATGGACGTGTGCGACGCTATGCAGTCCTTCACATTTACACTAACTTCGAATGGAGAAAGAACGCATGCATACTTTCCGCTATCACCTGATTGGCTGTGACACAAGGAGTCAAACCTGCGCTGCACGTGCGTGTAGGATGGGCAGTGTGCACTCGTTCCCATTCGAATTCAGGCTACGAAGCAATCACTTCATAACTCCGAATTTAAGTGCTGCGGCGATACTGACGGCGGCTATTGGTGTTGTAAATCGCTTATATACCTCTTACCTTGCAACACTCGTTGTGTTTGTAAGGTTAGATGGGTCATTGCGAGCGAAACAATAAGGTCAATGGCGCTCCCTGACTTGAACCGGTGTTGTGCACGCATCAATCTCAACAGATCTACAACGAGATCACATTTATACAAGCAGCGACGCCTACAAAATACAGTAAAGCTCGTTAGATCGAACTTCAATAATTCGAATTTATGGATGAGTCGAATTATTCTCTTCCGTTCGGCCACGTCTCCACAGAAGCATATGTATTGGAAAAACGTGTTAATTCGAACGCGGGGGGCCTTCGACACGGATCATTCGAACTACACGCCACAGCGCCGGCAGCTAGGGCATTGTGCAAGGCCAGAGAAACTGCCCGCTGACTGCAAACGAGGCCGAGTCGCCTACGGAAAGTACAGAAAAACACAGAAGTTAACCGGAGTAACCGCAATATAAATCCTGCAACGCGGAAGTTTTAGAAAGAGTTTCTTGGCGGACTACACCGACGTACACACGAGTTCAGAGTGTGGGGCCTGCTGACAGGTGGTATCATTTCAGAGGTGAGAAGAGTAGAACCTGTCGCTGGCACTGTCCTCGAGGAGGTGGCGGACGAAGCGTCAGGTCGGCCATCGCTCAGAATTAATGACCGGATGGAATGCTACCCGTCTTTGCTTCAGCTTTGGAGAACGCGAAGAGGAGGCCTTCCACGACGTTCACATGTTAAAGAAAAAAAGTTCTTGCTTTCCCCTTCAAACATAATAGCAGGTTTCAATTGCGGCCTTTTCAGGCATTCAATTGCTCACATGCTTCACTCTCCCCATTCGCATTGTACGGCTTGCGTGCATCACTTTCGTCAGTTCTAACTTTAAATATTTTTGTCAGAGGTTTTTTGTCGCGAAGATGTTTGTCGTGAAACATGTCAATCACGAAAAAAAGTTGCTAGAGTTCGGCAAAGCTAGTGGGCAGTCTTACTTGTTTTCCTTGGGACCACTTGTTTGCCTTGTTTATATCAGTGACCTTCCAGACTGTGTTCAATTCTCATCAATTAGGCTATTCGCTAATGCCT
Source organism: Haemaphysalis longicornis (assembly GCF_048455015.1). NCBI lineage: Eukaryota > Metazoa > Arthropoda > Arachnida > Ixodida > Ixodidae > Haemaphysalis > Haemaphysalis longicornis. Next base: position 4,238,960 of record NW_027526296.1, read on the forward strand.
GTAAAATGTGCCGCAAAATTGCTAACCTTGCTGATATTAAAATTTTTCGGAAGGACCTTAACCGTGTAACTAGCTGGTATAACAAATGGCAAATGAAACAATTTACATTACGAAGTGCAAAAGTATGAGGGTATGCCGGCAGCCTAATAAAGCACATATGCATGCGTACTTTCTTTGTGATATTCCTTTTGTACATGTTAACTCATATAAATATCTTGGAGTACATATATCTGATAACCTGCCATGGAACACTGAGATTGAACACGTAATAAAGAACGCAAGTCGCATGCTAGGTTATTTGCGCCGGAATTTTTCTTCTGTAACTTCATCTTTAAAATCAACCCTGTACACAACACTCGTCCGTTCCAAATTAGAATACGCATGCGCCATACGGGATCCTCACCAATCTACGCTCACCCTCGCTCTTTAATCATTACATATCGTATTGGCGCCTTGACAGTGTATCATCCATGAAAAATACGCTTAATCTGACCAGCCTTTCACACCGTCGCCAGTGCTCTCATCTTTGTTTTTTTCCACAAAATTTATCATTACAACTCTACTTTAAATTATCAAATTATCCCTCCCTCCCGTTACGTGTCATCTCGAATTGACCATTTCAGCAAAGTAGTTGTACTATATTGTCGTACTGGTATGTAAAATAACTCATTCATCCCAAATCCAGAGAAAAATGGAACCCTCCTTCCCACCATTGCTGCCATTGTTGATGTCACTGTCTTTAAGGCAACCATTCATAACGCTCCTTGTTTAATAACTCTCTTGTAATTTGTTCTTGATTTCTGTTTGTATACTCTTTTTGTAGAACAACTGCACCTTATGTGTGTATCTTACCACTCCTTTCTGTTAGCCCTATGGGCCTTGAAAGAATTTGAAATAAATAAATAAATATTTCGAACTTAAGTGGCATCTGTTTGGAGTTCGAAATAACGAGCTTGTACTGTATAAGCTCTTCTTTTCGATGACATCATGGGTTCTCATACACATGGTCATTGCGTCATGAAGTCGTGATGGTGCAAGAAAATGAGACAAACAAATACAGAAACTAACACCGATAACAAAAAAAGTTAATTTGAAAAGCAGAAAATTATCTCGCGAAGTTACAAAGGTCTGTGTCATCCACCACCCAGAAAGATTATTTAAAGAAAAAAACTAATCCGCACACTCAATATGTCAATAGTTTATTTTGCTTGCGTACTTTCTGAATCTGCTTAGGTAAACCAATTTGTGGTTGCTGAAGAGTAAATCAAGCTTGTTTTTCACGAGGCGTGTTGTAGCATTGTAAAACTTGAGTATTTTCTTGCCGTCCCGTGGGCGTAACCACACAAAAGGACTGATATTACAGCTGTAACTCTTTCAACAAAAAAAAATTTTTAGTGATTAGGAACAAGGTGTAATTCAACAATACCACAGGATATGACGACATAGGCTTCTATGAGAGGGAAGTACGATTTTATGTATACCGCACCGGGTTGGTAAACACGGAGCAACTTTTCTCGGCACTGGCGCTTGGTGTTTCTTCTTTCTTACAACAATCTTGAATTAAGCCACAGCAGTAGCTTGGGAGCGGGGAAGGCCCCACCAAACAAAAAGTCCGTCCTCGAAAGCAGGATTGATTACATTTTTGAAACAAGTATATTCCAACTACAGGTTCACACTCCGGATGTGATTCCCAGGCATTTTTTTTGTCGCTCTATAATGTCTTCTATCGCAAAAGCATGTCGTGAGGTACCATATAGGCAGGCAACACTACGCCGTCCGTAAATACTTCATGGAGCACAACGGGGCACCATTCTGAGCTTGAGCAGATTGCTGGAATTCTAGAAAGGCAGATTCGGTCACCACTAACGGCTGCGAGTGGCAATGTAATCGGCGCCACCTTATTAAACGAGCTCATACATTCTGTATAGTCTAGCACTGCCCTTTTGATACTGTTACGTCCAGTGTGACACGCCACCGGTAGATCCGCGGGAATGGTTGCTCCTGCAGCTTACCTATTTCAATTGGCTGTAATTTACCAGCACAGTTTGTCTGAGCTAGATTGAAATATCAGTGCACCGACTTCTCCCCGCCTGTCCGTATTCTAAATATCGCCTTCGACTTCTATCAAAGCGGCCGTATAAATTTATCGGTGAATTTATATCCCTGTGTTAGGAGATTCACATAGAGATAGGGCCACGCGCTTGGTGCAGTTTGATCAGTTTACGTTTGGTTCAATCAAGCCGCGCGGTCCCGCGGAGACATCACTTGATTGCTTCATGAACTAGGGCAAGAAACGTCTCCAGACGCCGCTCCTAATCTTCGGCCATCTGATCTAACCAGCTTGATTATATTAGGCGCTAAACTCAAAGTACTTGTTATTCCGCCACTGCCATGTTTTCAAATGGGAAAACTTCTACGGTCTCTTCATTGTGTTTTAAGCACGAAGTGGCACGCGCATATTCTACAACAGTCGAATAGATTCACGTGTCGTCAGTCATTGTGGTCGTACCGATGCTTTAATGCTCGTGTTAATAACTCCGTCTTCAGGCGGCCCGAGCTAGCTGGTTGAACGTGCCTGAAGTCAACTACGGCATACGTACTTGACGGTGCCACCCTTGGTTGGTAGGGAGCTTGCTGCTGTGCTCCAGGGTAGCCCATTGCGGGTCGGTACCCTCCCGGGGCGTGAAGCTGCTGCTGCGGGAAGGGGGCCTGGTACGCTTGCTGTGGCGCATAACCGCGGGCCGATTGTGCTGGGGAGTACTGTGGCGGCGCAAACTGCCCTCGCTGCAGTTGGCTCTGAGAAAACTGTCCCGGAGGCAGCTGCTGTCCTTGCGCGTACTGCCCCGCTGCGTATTGAGCGGGGGCAAACTGCCCCTGTGCAAACTGGCCTGGTTGAAAATGGCCCGGTTGGAACTGGCCGGGTTGCAGCTGTCGTGGATTGGTGCCTGTTGCACCATGCCTTGGGTACTGGTTGAACATTTCCTGTGGAAAAACGAAAAACGGGTTAGGCTTTCACTCACGAAAACAGAAATGGTTCTTCTTCAGCGTCCCTCTTGGGGCTGGTGGCTGCAATGACGTGGCTCATACCCACTTGGTGTGATTGGTCTGGGCAATTGCTGTCAGCGACGAAAATATTGCTGCAGTAAGGAAATACTAAAGCGCTAAGCGTAAACAATGAGGAAAAACAATTAAAAATAAACAAATTTTAACGAAGGAAAACTCAGTATGCCAGTAGCTTCTAAAAACAACCATAAAACAATAAATGTTAAAATGAAAGGCAAACTCAAGAAAAAAACTAGAGAGGAAAGAGAATCATGCAGCAAGGGAAGGAAAAAACGAAAGAAGATGCGGCAGATGTCGCGGCGCCAGGCAAACATTCCTTCCAAACGTTATAGCATAAGAGACGAGCCAATCATTAAATGAAAGAGCAAAGGGCGTGACATAGTCCATATGGCAGTCGACCAGCTATGTTCCACACAAGACAAAAGCAGTGGAAGAGGCAATGCCTGTCCTAGGCATCGCAGGAGATTCTCCAGCAGCCTTTTTTGATGATGGGAAAATCGGCGGCAGAACATCAAGTGTTCCACAGATTCAATTTCCTGGCAAAAGTGGAACAAGGTCATCAGGTCTTGCGGATATAGGTGTCGATGAAGTGAAGGGATCCCACAAGGACTAGTGATGACGAAAATAATGGTGCATATAGCTTCAATTAGGACCTTCAGCGGTTGCTCTGGGGACCCCACCACCGCGCCCTTCTTGACTTCCTTCGAGAGACGGGGGCCCATGTATATTTGTAAATAAGTTATTTTTATGCCAACGGGCATTCTACCGCAAAAAAAAGTACAAATACCTTTTTGTGGAGATTGTCTCTCGATTTAGAGGTTCTTGCAGTAAAAGTAGAACCAGCCAGCATGGTGTCACTGCAACAATGTCATGTTCTGACGGGGCTGCCTGTGGCTACTTCAAGTTAACCGGTGTGGTAGGCAATAATTAGATGAACGATATCGTCCGATTGAGACACAGGGTCCCCATTCCCACTGATTGTTTTCTCACGTTCAAAACGTGCACGAGTGACTTGAGGAACTTGTCAGTGGTATGTCACAGTTTGAAGGGAGCTGGCTTCCTTTTCACAGAGATCTATACACTCGTACGTGCAATATACCTAGGATGTGCTCTTCTTGTGCCACATGGATGATGCCCAGTTGGCGGAAGCCGACAAGGTGGCGCGCAGGATTTCTCCACAGGACCTGCCTCTAAAATTCTTCCCCAGTGAAGGCGTGAACAGGGTTCCTGTGGCTCTGATGCCGGCTAATGGGGCGTCCATTCGGCTCAACCATTCCGAGGCAGTCCAGTCGGCCCTTCAGGATGCCACGCAGCCCTACCAAACGGTGAACGAGGTCCGGCAATTTGGCAAGGGTGGTCTAATGTGCAGGTCCTCAAACCTGTCCTGCATTTATGTACTGCTATACTGTCGAATGTTCAGCTCCATTCCGATGAGTAAGTTCATCCCTAATCATCTTGCATGTTCTAAAGGCATCATGCGGGGTGTTAGTGAAGAGTTGCGTGTCACAGACGTGCTCCACAAATTTGCAGACTCTGGGGTGATTGCGGTGTACCGCTGTAGCTGAGAGGCCAACAGCAGCAGGGTCCTCACTGAATCAGTCATTGCCACATTTGCAGGTCTCACTTGCCCCTCCAAAATTGAGGTCTGACCACTCGTGTTCAGAGGTGATCGTTTAAATCCGCGTCCTCTGCATGCAAAAGGTGCCGGTGCTTTGATTACTCTTTGAGGGGTTGCAAATCGTCCCTTCGTTGCTGCTCGCGTGGGACCAAGGTGTCAGCTTCTGAATGTAACCCATAAGAGGTAAAGTGCTGCCTCTGTCAGCAAGGACATCCAACGGACTACTTCAACTGTCCCGCACGAGCTCAGGAAGTCAGTGAGCTCGAGATTCTGGAAAAACGTCGCTTTTCGCGGGCAGAAGGCGCAGCCTTCGTTTAAGAGTGGGCTTCCGGATACGCGGGTGTTGCCTCTCGTCAAGTGGCTTCTACGAAACCTTCTTTGCCTTCGCTTGTAGAGGCTACTATCGCAAAAGCCATCCCTGCAGCGGTTGACCGAATATTAGGTATATTTTGAGAAAGCTTTCAACAAATGCAAGATCAAATGCAAATGATGTCGTCGCGGTTTTCTCAGCTGCTCCAAGCATTCCAGGGTATACTCGCTTTCATGCAGCAGCTGAACTCCACCTCTAATATTCCATCGTTCAGTCTTCCTTAGGCCGTCGCGGCTCCTTCTCAGAGCTCTCCAGTAGCCCCACTAACGACAGCTTCCTTGGTACCAGCACCTTGGCTAATAATGCAACAGGGCTTGCAGCAGCGCAGCCTCACAGCGCTGCATTGGGTCCAGCTGGTTTTCCTTGCTCCACCAGCCAAATGACACCAAACATTCCATCTTTTGAGAAGTGACCCTCATCGATGGCTTCCCAGGCAACATGTAACCCACCTATTCATTGTTCCACAGTCACGATAACTCCAGATTCGTGTTATGAAACATCGACTCAGGACATGATTGCGACTTTTTCCAACGAGAGAGGCACGTCTGAGATCCCTCTGAGAAGTCAAAAAATACGAACACCCAGTTACGGAACATCACGCCTGGGGAAATCCTAACGAGAGCAGTTACTGAGGCCAACATAAAGTAATCATGGCGTCTCTCGAAGTGTTACAATGGAGTTGCCACTCTATTCAATCCTCTTCTTCAGATCTTTACTCTTTAACTGCTAAAATGTACCCTGAAATCATCCTTCTACAATAAACTTGGTTGGACTCTGGCAGATTTTTTTATCTTGCATAACTACAAAACTTCTCGACTGGACCGTCAAGGTTGCGGTGGGGTTTACTGATATTAATATCTAATACTTTCTGCCGTAATGCGTTTAAGACTTTTCCCTTCTTGGCGCAGGGAGCGAGATTTTCGGTTTTGATTTGCTTCTGCCGCATTTCAAGCCTTTTTCATTGGTCAACGTGTATTTCCCCCGCGGAGTTTTTGAAGTGAGACCTTTAAATTCAGCTATGGCAATGGGACAGAAGGCTTTGGTTGTGGCGGGAGACTTCACCGCGCATCATGTACCTTGGGAATTTACGACAGACATCTCAAGGAAACGTCTGTAGGATTGGACAGGGGATAATGGGGAAATATGGGCAATACCTCTTTTATAAGTGGTCAGGCGCAGTTTGCCCTCGACCTTACTTTTTCAAAATCTGGGCTGGTATCTCCGGGGTCAACAGTTGATTGTGAGATGAGCAGTTACCGTATCTTTATTCTTTTCGAAATAGTTTGCACCACGAAAATACCGAGCCGCGGAGTACATCAATATTACTAAATTTTCCTTGGAGTTGTGCAAGGCACTCTCTACTTTTCCACCTATTGAACATACCTGCAGGGCTGAAAGTGTGGTCATAGCTTGTAATGATTCTATACGTAAAGCAAAATTTACTATCGCATCAGTTCACAACTAAGGTAGTCGTTGTTGGAATAAAGAATGTGCCAGAGATTTCCGACGTAGAAAAGCCGCTTGTAAGCAGTTCCTCCACAATCAGAGCCCAGCTAACTGGGTGAATCCTAATTTTTAGCACGAAACTATAAAGCGAACAGCATTACGTGCGAAGGAATCATTCAGCATTGGCCGATTTTCAGCCCTATCAGAACCACATCGTAAAAAAGCATTATTCAAGTTTATGAGGTCTAGGAAATCATGTTCCCCCTTTCTGAATGAACCCTCACTGGTTCGTACGCCGGAAGAAACCATAGACTTCTTAGAGAATATTGCTGGTGACCTACAGCTGTGATTTGCGACGATGATTTTTCCGACACGCCGCCGAAATGTAGATTCAGCTGATTTTGAAGAGGTCACTTTACGCGATCTGGATAGCGTGATTTCTTGTCTTCCAGCGTCTCCGCCAGGCCCGGATGGCATTACCGCCGCTATGATCAAATTGTTTTACAATGAAGCTCCTGCCCATCTGCTAAGTGTAGTTAGTATTTCACTTAAAAACGCATGGATACTACCTGAATGACGTCTCCCCAAGACTTTACCCTTTTTCAGGAAGCGGGAGCGTGGTTACACCATTGATAACATTTGGCCGATAGCGCTAACGTCCACCCCAGTTAAGGTGATTGAGCTCGTTCCGCTTATCCGAATTAACAAGTTTCTGAGTGCTAAGAACATTCTAAACTGCAGACAAATTAGTTTTAGAGATGGATGCTCCACCTTGTGGGCGCATATTGACTTATAAAGTCGCATCCAGTGGGCACGACGAAATAAGCAGGTTGAAGCATTGGTCACTCTAGATATCTCAAAAGCTTACGACACTGTTGAATATAGCATCCTCCTAGATCTCCTGGCTTATTATTAATTCTCGGAGGATATCACTGCGTGGATGTCGGATTTTCTAGAAAACAGTTTTTTTGTTACCAACACACCTACGCCTCTTCTCGGTACAAGCAGACGCGTGGAGTCCTCCAGGGGTCTGTCATCCCCCAGTATTATTCAATGTGCTCTAGAGCTCCGTACCTATTCAACCTGATGTACAAAAGTTTATGCAGATGATTTTGCCTTTTTCTCATCTTCGTACAATATTCATTCCCTGTTTTATTCTCTCCACCCATATCTGAACGCCCTAGAAATATGGCTGGACACTTTGAAATTTTCGTTAAATAATAATAAGTGTATTAATAAAAATAATAATAATATTAATTGTGCTGTTATCGTGTTCCCCTTACAGACCCAATATCGATTTCCGTATCCCACTTCTGGCTTCGAGAGAATAACCAAGAAATCGGACGTTCCACCACAAGGTCTCCTACAGCTCTCTATGCACCTTTTACATGAAGCCTACAGAGACCGGATTCATATATACACCGATGACTCGGTAACAAACACCGGTTCTGCGGGAGCTGCAACTATGCCGGCCAGATCGGTAGACATTCAATTCAAGCTGTCCAATTTAACAACCTCAACTGCATCCGAACTCACAGCTATTCGCGAGGCTCTTCTGTACCTAAAGCAAGAATTACCACAAAAATGGGCTGTGCTTTGCGACTCCAGGCCAGCTCTCCAGAGTCTGCACTCTGCTCTTCGCCGCGGCCCGTACGAACAGCTTGTGGCCGAGATTCGTCAAGCGTATGACTAATAATTGTGCCGTTATCGTGTTCCCCCTTACAGACCCAATATCGATTTCCGCATCCCACTTCTGGCTTCGAGAGAATAACCAAGAAATCGGACGTTCCACCACAAGGTCACAAGGTCTCCAACAGCTTTCTATGCACCTTTTAAATGAAGTCTACAGAGACCGGATTCATATATACACCGATGGCTCGGTAACGAACTCCGGTTCTGCGGGAGCTGTAACTGTGCCGGCCAGATCGGCAGACATTCAATTCAAGCTGTCCAATTTAACAACCTCAACTGCATCCGAACTCACAGCTATTCGCGAGGCTCTTCTGTACCTAAAGCAAGGATTACCACAAAAATGGGCTCTGCTTTGCGACTCCAGGCCAGCTCTCCAGAGTCTGCACTCTGCTCTTCGCCGCGGCGCGTACGAACAGCTTGTGGCCGAGATTCCTCAAGCGTATGACTTTCTAACAAGGCATGGGCACAATAATATTTTTCAGTGGCTCCCTAGCCACTGCGGCATTTATGGGAATGAATGTGCAGACAAAGCGGCTCATCATGCCCATGAAAGTGCCCAATTGGCCGACATCCCGTTGTCGCGCCATGATGCAGCAAGGTCACTGCGCTCCATCGCCCGCGAAATCACGCTGACCGTTTGGAATACGCCGCAGTTTTCAAACCCCCGCCTGTACTCGCTCGATCCTGACCTGCAGCGCCACTTACCCACTAACATGCCACGTTCAGATGCCACCCTACTGTGCCGACTGTGGATTGGAGTTGCTTTCACTAAAGCGTACTCATTCACTATCGGTATGACTGACAGCCCTGCATGTGACGTGTGCGCCACGGACGAGACAATAGAACACCTCTTGTGTCACTGTGTCCGGTTTGCAACGCAGAGACTGCACCTGTCAACCGCTTTCCGGAAACTAGACAACCAGCCATTAACTGCGCAAACCGTTCTGTGTCACAGACGTAGCCCATCACAATTCGAAAAGACCACTAAAGCACTACTTCGGTTCTTAAAGGACACAGGCCTGTCTGAACGATTGTAGAGACACTGTGCACCATTGTTCATTTGTTATTTGGTTAGTTTACCGTTTCAATTTAGGCTTTATTAGAGCCTATTCTTTTGTTTTGGTAGTTATCTTTAATTTTTCTTTTCTTGCTTCTCAAGCTGTATTCCTGTCTTTTCAATACTCTTTCTTTCTCTTTAAATTCCTCCTTCCCCACTTCCCATGTGTAGGGTAGCCAACCGAACTGTAACCTGGTTAACCTCCCTGCTTTTCATGCACTGTATTATCCTTCCTTCCTTCCTTCCGTATCCCACTGTGAACATTCCACTCGGCAGGTTGATTCGCTACAATAATTGTATCAACCTGACATAGGTGCCGATTGCAAGCTAAAATCGGCCTCCAGCGCGGAAAGGCGTCGTACCGACTGGAATCCAGGCATTAGGAAACCGATAACCACGGCTTCTCCAGCAGTGTTGCGTCGCGACAGACGCAGGCAAAGTCGGCTGTACTGTGTTGCAGCGAGTTATTCGGCGCGGCGCTTATTAAAATGGAGAGGCGAGACAGCAGGTCAGATTTCAACGAAAATATGGTTGACGGAACAAAGGAGGCGGGACCCGGGGAACACGTTTGTCGTTGTGGTTGTGTTCGTTGTTGTTCCTCGACTCATGTCTCATACGCGCGCCGGGAATGCCGTGAATCGGGCATGAAGGGGGCTGTGCGCCCGCTTAGAACAACTGACAAGTAGATAGCTAACCATTTGCATCCAGAAACAGCGCATGATTACAAGAAATGATTGATTGAACATTGAAAGTTGAGGTTGGATTTGGGAAAACGTGCACGCAGTTATCAAGGCTAACAGGGCAGACGCCTGGACTCGGACACGTATGCATGAATGACTGCACCCACCCCTCTGTGACAATATCCCAATAATATCCCAAGTGGCACTAGTATGGGCATGAAGATAGGAAGTCCAATCTGTTGCCTGGTCTGGTAAGGTGAAGTGGTCTCGTCATTGAAAAACCACGACAATGTAATAGGAAGTTCTCCAGTGTCTCATGTTCACCGCAAATAGTACATATGGCGGAGGAAGGGAGGCGAGACCTGTGCATATTGAAGTTCAGCTAAGGAACCCTACATCTCAAGCTTGTTAATGTGACCTCGCATTGATGAGATCCATAAAAACGAGGATTCCTATTATGTTTTAAATGGGCATACTCTTCACAATTAGTGATGACCCCTTCCTGCGTTCTAATTAGGCGTTGATAACTACGTAACCTTGCTCCTGCTACAAAACCGCAACAGGGCAAAGTTCAACCGAGCTACCATCCAAAGATGATCGTGCCAAAGAGCAAGCCTCTTCATCGAGAAGCAAACCTTTGCGCCCGGGAACCAAAATGAGGCAGATGCCCCGCAAATAGTAAGGCACAAGAAAATTGATTGCCCGAATTAGAGCACTGCAAGGGCCTGATTTTAAGGCCCGAGGCCCAGCCCAAGCCCGCTTTGTGAAGCCCGAGCCTGACCCAGGCCCGTAACATCGAGCTCGGGCCCGGCCCGGGCCCGTCGTGTCAAGCCCAAGCCCGGCCCGGGCCCGGTCATTTATTTTTGAGCCTAGGGAGGGCCTGCGTGTATGTGACCAGGCCCGGTTTTAGACGCTGAAGAAAATTTGTTGATTATATTTGGTCCAGTGTCTTCGTAGCGGGAAATCAGACGGAGCATCTAGTCTGTACAAGCCCGTCCTGAATTGAAACTCAAAAAATAAGGGTTTAAAAGTGCACCTATTTTAGCTTACAGCGTCTGCAGTTTCCGCCACATCGGCGTAATAATAGACGGTATTCGTTGAAAAGTTTAGAGGTCAATTTCTTCGCTTGGCAACACTGGAAACGGCCACAGACATGGCCGATGCGACACGGACACGGCGCAGCCTGGGCCACTGCGGCCGCAAGCCGAAGAAAAAAAAAGACCCCGGCGTGCATCATCTGCTCCGTTCCAATCGGATTCTAAACTGTGGCGCCAAGCGCCAACAGAGATGTTATTAATCGCACTCATAGTGAACTCGACGCAATAGTTTGTGTTCAGCGAAGAGTTCGTAACGTGAAACACAGTCATGTGTTACACAGACGTGCTTAGCACAGACAAGTGCCGCCATCCCGCGGAGCCCGAGGTAACGAGTGACGGCGCACCGTTGCCTCAGTGATCGGCTACCGGCGGCGCGCCGCCGGCAGCAAATCGCGGAGGCTACGGGTGCACTCACGCGGGGTCTATTCGATTCAGCCTGCACCTCTTGAATCAGTTCACAGAAGCCCGGCACTTTTTTCGTCTGCTTCTGCACCTCCTCGGCAGGAAGTGCAGGCAAAGCCGTGAACTCTTCCTGCACCCGTCGACACCACCGGTCAATCGAACGGCGCGGTTGAGGTGCCGCGAGCTGCACCACTGAAACGAACGGCGAAGTGCTGCACCGCCTGAACCTGCCTGAACTGGTTCACGTGGTGCAGGTGAAACGAATAGACCCACGGTTGCATGGAGGAGAAAAGGGGGGCCTGATCTGCGGGCCGTGCGCACAACGTCGCCTAGCAACAGACGCTTGGCCACATATATGGCGGCGCACACTTGGTTGCCTGCATGCATTCCACGCCATTGAATACCGAGGATAGCTCGTATTCTTACACGAGAGGCACTATCACCTTTGATGACCAGACTCTTGGCAATTTCACGTGGTTGTCTCAGTCACGAGTTGGTATTGCTGAAATTTCTTGCTCCCCATTTGAATCCACGAGTATGTGCGTGCGTTGAAATATTTTATCTGCAGTGGTTGTTAAGCGGTGGCGCTTCTCTAGCACGCCAGTTTGATTTCCAGCCATGGCAGCCGCATTTAAATTGGTTCGACATCTAAAACGCACGTACATAGACATAGGTGCACAGCTCCAGGCATTCCTTGTAACCGTATCTTAGATATGTTATACACCAAAATATAAAATCTTGATGTAGTACATGAAATGTCATTAAAATTACAGTATAGTGACTATCAGACCCAGCAAAACACGTTTTTCAGACAATGTGTACAACTAACATCAAGAAGCGCGTAAAAGTAAACTCAGAATATTCATTTTAAGCTCTTTTCTACACTTCACGTCGGAACTGTTAACGGCCGGGCCTATGAATTCAAGCCCGAGCCCGGCCCGGGCCCGCGGCACTGAGCCCGGGCCCGGCCCGGGCCCGCCGATAATCGACTTCGAGCGGCCCGGCCCCGCTCGCGGGCCGGGTCGGGCCCGGGCTTTCGGGCCGGCCCGGGCACGTGCAGTGCTCTAGCCCGAATCAGGGATGAATTTTCGGATGGTTACAAAGCAAAACAGACCGATAGTGAGTCAGTTATTATAGCTATATTCTAGTGCTGCGTAGGTACTTCGTTGAAGGCAACTACTAGCGCTAGGAATTCGGCTTGAAATTCGGATTGAAATTCGGCTTAGAATCCGGAGTGAAATCTGGTAAACGTAGCGAGACTGACCAATTAAGGTGTGGGCTAAAAAACATCTTCACTAACGTGAAACCAGGAGAAGGGCGAAGCACGAAGTGTAAAAGTGTATTCTTGGCGCCTTGGCTTTTTTGCTAACAGAGATGAAACCGTTTGGGGTTACAGGTATACAGCTTTGCTGTGAGTCTCTTGTCTTTGAAACACGAATCTCTCTAGCGTGAGTCGTAAACGAGTGTCCCGGTGTTTTAATTCGTAGCATTCTTTGCCGAGTACCCCCCCCCCCCCAGCATGGACCGTGTAACACCCTTCATTTCCACCAAAATGCAGATTTCGCGAGCGTTTTACCTCTAATCGTCATAATAGCGTAAATTGACAAAATTGGTCGAATGAAATATCGAAAAACAAGAAAAATACGAAAAATATAAAATAATTGCGGAACATTGCGAACCTAGTAGTACCCTGCATTTCCACAGTAATACAGATTTCGCAAAATTTCCCAATGATAACGTAAATGCAGATGCAGACGTAAATACATCAGTGGTCTCTTCACCGGATGAAATTTTGTGAAACTAAAGAATAAGAACAATATTAAAAATTACAGAAAAAAGCAACACAAGTGACGCATGGCATTCCCACAATAATGCATATGCCACGTAAGTTCAACCTGTAATCGTCAAAATAGCGTATATAAAAATAATTGGTCGAACAAAACGATTAAAACTAAAAAATAAGAAAAGTATAAAATTACTACGGCAACTGGTAAACCGTGTAACGCGCTGAATTTTCAAAATAATTCTGTATTCGGGAAAGTTCTAGATAGTCAATATATTAAAGTAAAAGCAGATTTTGAAAACGAAATTTTTAAAAAATAAAAAAAAATATTAGAAAATTACAGAACATGGCAAAACTACGCATGGCATTTCCACAACAATGCAGATTTCGCGAAAGTTCTACCTGTAATCATTATAATACCGTAAATGGAGATAATTGCTCAAACGAACTTTTTAAAAGCTGAAAAAATAACAAAAAATCGAAAATAATTACGAAAAAGGGCGAACAGTGTAACGACCCGCCGCGGTGGCTCAGTGGCTAAGGCGTTGCGCTGCTGAGCACGAGGTCGCGGGTTCGATTCCCGGCCGCGGCGGCCGCTTTTCTGATGGAGGCGAAAAGCAAAAACGCCCGTGTGTACGAGATTTCGGCGCACGATAAAGATCCCCAGGTGGTCAAAATTAATCCGGAGCCCTCCACTACGGCGCGCCTCATCGCCTGCGTTGCGTTGGCGCGTTAAACCCCACAATCAATCAATCAATCAACAGTGTAACGCCCTGAATTTCCACAGTAATGCATATTTCGCAAACGTCCCGAATGGAATCGTTATAACAGCGTAAATGAAGATAATTTGTCGAACGTTATTTTGAGAAACCACGAAATGATAAAAATATTAAACAATCACGGAAAATGCCAAACCGTATACTACCGTGCATTTCCAAAATATAGTATATTTCGCGAATGTTCCTCTTCTAATCGTTATAATCGCGTAAATGGATTTAATTTGTGGGCAGGATTTTAAAAAAACATAAAATGTGGCTGCAAAAAACTCACAATGAAGACAAGCAGCTCCAGAATGCTACGCACTAATAGGTAATTATCAAAATTTCGGCATAATCGTTTTCTAACGCTAGTTACTTTCTAGCGCAAGGCGTAAACGAATTTCCCGGTGTTTTGGTACCTTGACTACATGAGACGAACCACGATTACGACGATGACGACAGGAGGCGCTCACAGCTCGAGCCCCCCAGGGGCTTCGCCCCTGAGAAATGCCCACACCTGTTTATGCCGTCGCCTTCGTGTTACCGGGCTGAAGAAGGAAGATGGCACGTATCCCTCACTCAGAAACTCTACCAAACACAGTGACTGGTACTTACCTCAAACAGAAACAGGGAATTGTTTGGCTTAACACAAAATCCACGGGATAATATGCCATTGTTTTGCATCCACGAATTTCGGGGGATGTTGTGACACCGATACACTGCCAAGGCTACTCCCCAGCCTTTTATTTTTCCTTGCCAACTCCGCCTTCAACAGCTCACTGCAGCGGCTGGTCGCCATGAACGCCGGCTGTCGGGACAGCGCTGCTTTGGCATATAGGCTTCGTCACGGCCCCAGTCTGGACTAGGCTCCATATGGCGCATTTTTCATTCTTTGGAGCGATTACCACGATTCCCGGATTCTGCTGTGTAAGCGTTCCTCAGCTCCAACCAAACTTCGTTGGAATTTGCAGATACGCTGACTCATACTTTATACCCTGATTTTGACTTGGACCCAGTCATCATGCCCCTCCGTTCACTCTTCCACCTGGTGCTGGTACGCCGCCATCGGAAGCAACAACCGAGGGTATACTCTCACCATGTACAATGGCAGAACTAACGGCGGTCATTTACATGGCTGCACTCCGCAAAGCTCCCCGTCCTGAGGTAGTAACATTTGAATCTTTCAAGAACCTTGACGATTCTTCTCTGGAGGAACTCCTGGGGGCGTACGACCGGGTTTGGCTCACGTGTACGATCCCCCCAGCCTGGCTTCAAGCGGATGTTATCACTATTCCGAAACCCGGTAACCCGAGTACTGATGTCCGCAACCTCCGACAAATAGCGCTCACGGTGACCATTTGGAAGCTATTGAAACAATTGATTGCCACACGCCTTAAGTGGTGGCTCGACGTGCACCATCTAATACCACCCCTGAAAAATTGGATTTTGTCCCCTCCTTGGTGCAGAGGATGGTGTGGGCCACTTCTCCGAGATGATCCTTATTGGCGGCCGACCCCACCGTGTTCACTCTGTGCTGGGCATGGACATTCACAAGGCGTACGACCTTGGCCACGCCGCATTCACTGCGGTACTTCATCTCCTTCATCTGCCATCCCGACTATGTGATTTCCTTTCCTCTTACCTATGAAACTGCACCTTTTCCATCCGTATGAACGGACCTCCCACCGGTTCTTTCCGGCCCCACCGTGGTGTGCCTCAGGTATCTGTCCTGGACCCCTTGCTTTTCAACATGACCATGATACCTCTTGCCTGGGTGCTGTTCCACACATCTATAGTATCATCTATGCAGACGACATCACGGTATGGTCTCTTCACCAGGTCCTTCGCGTCCAAAGTCTCCGCCTGCAACAAGCTCTTGATGTAACCAATTCTTGGTCAGGTATCTCGGCCTCCCACTATTTACTAACAAAACAGCAGTTCTCAACGTGGCCAAGGAATGGGGCCGTCGGCGTTTGGCAACCTCCCATATCCATCTTTCTGTTCAAGGCACGCCTATACCAACAGAGCCTACCCTGCAGGAGTTGGGCTTGGATATTACGGCCACCGGTTCTGCAAAACCCTGGATTCGCTCTGCAAGGCACAAAGCTTCACAATCGCTGCATCTATTGTCGCATGTCTCAAAAAGCCGATCGTGCGGCCTCCAAGATTACCTGCATGTTTGTCCAACCCATTCTTCAGCCTCGCATAGTTTATCAAGCTCAAGTCCACTTTCTTACAACGTCAGACTAGACACTAGTCAAATCAATCAACAATTCGGCTATGCGAGCTATAACTGCTCTTCCAGCCCTCACCCCATCCCTGTTCTCCAACGGGTAACACAGCTTAACACATTTGATGAGCTCGTGCATCGGCATCGAGCAGCGTACACGACTGGTTCACCAACCCCACAACTATCAAACACCACTATACGGCCCCCATGGAAGTTCCACCAATTAACGGATACACGACCTGTTGCCCATATTGATGCCCGAACAGTTGGTGCTGTGATTCCGCCTTCTATGCACATTGCTAGCCCTTCCGCTACGCTAATGTTTGTCGACGCCAGTGCTTCAGATACGTTTGTTCATACCGCTCAACTTTGTCCGGCGGTGGCTCCTGTTCCAGTGACCTGCACTTACATTACAACGGAGAAGTGGCCATCAACGCAGGCAGAACTCTTTGCAGTCAGGAATGCTCTGCTACACAGATCGTTGATAATCAACCACGCTTCACCACAGTGTACAATTTGCACTGATTCATCGGCAGCTGTACAATAGCTTCGTAAAACTCTTACGTCCAACGAACTTCTGCTACAAATTCAGAACCCATTTCGTGTGCGCGTGTCATGGCGCCAACGGAGCAGCCACCCCGCAATTCAGACTGAAGATGCCGGTACACACCTCCCGCGTGTGCAATATTCAGCTCCACTTGCACCTTCGTCAAACGGTGTTCGCCTTGCCAGTGAAAAAGAACGTCCACGGCTCGCCGCGCGCGCTCTCACACCCCCTCGCGGTACGGATCTCCCTGGCGGGTTGTCTAGCCACGATGGGGCCCGGCTCAGTCGTCTTCGCCTGGGAGTCGCCGTCCCGCCGGGTGTGACGAGGTCCTGGCCACGTCAATACCATGCCCCGCTTAACTCCACGTGCCTTTGTTGCCCCGCTCCTGTTGACATCTAAATTCCAAGCACACAAATTTCTTGAATAGTTACCTGGTATCCAGAAAGGACAGGGGTTGGCTGCCCACATCTTTCTGGCGGTGTATTGGCCCCGAGGACATACCGTGGCGCCACCTACGAGTGACGTCGCTTGTAGGACGCCGGGTTATGCTGTCGTCTGCTAGAACAACACATTTCCTTTGCTTATGAGACCGCACGTTTCTTTTTGTGGCCACATTTTGCCCCCTCCTCGCGGTTTTGCAGCAAATTACAGAAGAAAGTTGTCTACAGACCAAATAATCCGGGCAAGCAATCAACGTCTCGCTTGTTCCCGACGACACCGCCGCGGCTGGGTAGTTGCTACCATCGCCACCGACAGCTCGTACGCAGCCAGCTAACGCCAAGGACGATACAAATGGTGCCAAGAAAAGTACACTGTTAATTCATTATGAAATACTTGCGACGTGACATGTACGCGACTGTGTGTGCAAATAAAATAGACCTTGCAACAGCGACAGAAACGTGCCGCTCATTTGCGATCTCACTACGCGTACTGCGCGCATTGCGTGTAGGTAAACGAATGACTACGTGAGACCGGTGAGCGGATTGCTTCGCCGCACAGGCTTAAAAGTGCTGGTACGATCTGCACTTTGGCTTAAGCAGTGCCTATTCCCGCCTTCAATTTTTTTTTAGAGGCGAAGCTCCTTAAGTCATGTGTCTGTCCATCTCTTGTGTCTCGTGGTACGTGACCGCCGCATGCTTTCGGAGATGTCGCAAAGTGGGCCGCGTTGCACGCGCAAGAACCGGCTGCAACCGGCAGCGCAAACTCGGCACCGGGAGCGCGAGCTTGTCTGTGTTCGCCAACGGAGGCGAGAGCGCACGTGCACTGCGAGGGGGAGATCACGCAAGAGATCACGCCACGAACGCAGGCAGTCGTTCTCGGAGATCGAACGAGACGCAAGGACCTTTGCTCGTCTCCTCTCGTCTTGTTCGGGCAGAAGTTCGCCCTAAATAAAAGTTCTTTCTTTACCGTTGTGTCCCATCCTACGTGACAAATTGTGGTGGAGGTGCGGGGTAGTCCTCGATGGCGCGTGGTCTTTCACCAGGTCCGGGCCGGGGAGCATTGACTCCGAAAATAAAAGTTGATTTGTACAATGTACGCACACAGTCTTACGTCTTTCTTAATGATGTAATGGGCGAACTTTCACGGGAGAGTTACGGTTACCGATGATCTCCCCCTCTCGAGCTTCGCCCCACTTATCATCATTCATTCCGTGGATATGGCGTGGTTTTTTTTTATATTCCTGCCCTGATTTGATTAACGATAACTAGTACTCTGTACTGCTGATATGTTTACCTTTCGCGACAACTTGTCCGCAATGTACGAATGGTATATTAACGCGAGTTTTTAACGCCTTCGAGTGGGTTTAGACTTGGCTACGTTTATTTTTATTTAAGACCTCTGCAACACGGGATTTTGTCTGTTTACAATGAGCCTGCGCCTTTCTCTAGCATCAAGTACGAGAACTCACGATTGCTCACAGAAGGCATGGTTGCGTACGAGACGAGAACACGTCGTGGGGTAATGGGGAGTTTAAGAGGAACCAAGCCTTGGAGGCCCCCAAGAAGTTCGTGGAACCCAAAGCAACCCGCTTGTGCGCGGCGAGTTTTAGAAGAGGGTCTTCTCCAACAGCTAACTCGCCGCCCGTTTCGGATGCGCGGAGTCCGATGTTGGGAACTTTAGACTTAGCGTCGCGGCAGATATTTCATCGCCGCTATCGTAAGAGTCGCGAATGACAGTCCCTAACACAACTGTTCACCCCGCTGTCACCCCTTTTCTCGTATGTGTGCCATTTAAGCCATCTATGATCAAGATACCTGCCACGGCCTCGGCCGATTTTTGCGCGCAGGTATCGCCACCCTTCAGCCGCTCGCCGCACCGTGCGCGAACGCGCCGGCGGCGCGGGGCCTGACATCCGCGGCCGGTCGCCGTAGATTGCGGCAGTTATTTGAGCATCGCCTTGAAAATCGCAGCTGATGACACTACGCAGCACAATTTTTTCACCGCACTAACATCCACTTTCGCGAATGTGGAACTTGTTTTCCGCGATCAGTGTGATTTTAAAAAGCGGCAACAAGGTGTTGCTGTCGGGACCTCCGTCGGTTCGAGCCGCCGGCGGCTTGCACGCACGGCAGACATGTGCGCAGAGCGTTTCTGCGAGCAGTAAACGCTTCATGATTTCCTCCTTCACCTATTTCTTGAGAACGACAACCGAAATCTACAAATTCAGCTCGGTGACCGTCGTAGGCGAGCTTAAATGTTGATCGCGGAAACGAGCCGCAGCTTACGCTTACACCAGGTTCGGTCGCATACGTCCGCATACACCACCACGCTCAAGTTGTTTGCGGGCAGCCTGTCATGGTTATAAAGTCCCAATGAGGTCAAACTACGTTTCACGCACTGATAATGAACTTCAAACGCCGACAATTAGCACGGAAATGCACTTAGAAAGCGCGTCCTAAACGAAATGTCACGCGCGGCAAGCCAACAACGCAGCAAGGTAGGAACGGGGATCCTACAAGTGACGTCAAAACGATCGCAGCGCCGGCCTCTCCAGTGGTGGCCCTCGCGGCCAATAATGGCCCGCAAATCCTTAGCATGCCACCCTGTCACCTTGAACACCGTCCTTGAGGTTGTAGCCATCCCCACAATAATAATAGGTTGATAACAGTATGCTCCATTTACATTCATCCTGATCTTGCATTTTCGAGCTCTGACTTTGAGGCGCTGGTTGACCAGCTGCCCAAACCCTACTCCTAACAGGCGACCTTCATGCACACAATTCTCCTTGGGGCTCTCCTCGCACGAATACCCGAGGTCACCTGATAGAGAATTTTTAACATCCTCTGAAGCATGCATTTTCAACATGAAACAGCCTACATACCATAACATACGACACAACACATACTCATTTCTTGATTTGGCTATTGGCTCCGCAGTTCTCTTTCCTTGTCTTGAGTTGGGCGTGGGTACGGACCCATTAGGTAGCGACCACTCCCCCACCTCATTAACATATATAGGTAAAATCTCATGCAGTCCATCTTCCCAAAACAGGTTCAATGAAGCAAAAGGCAACTGGAACACATCTACGGAGACATCCAAAGTACACTACACATCTATAGGACACCTACACATTGAAGAAGCTACCCAACTCCTCACGGCGCACATCATCGATGCCGCCGAAAAGTCCATTCCCCACGCCTCTGGTGCCCTGCGCAACCAGAGGAGGCCGTGGTGGAATGAGGACTGTAGGCGGACGCGAGAGGCCCAGAACAAGGCGTGGGGTATCCTTCGTCGGTACCCCACGTCGGGTAACCTTATTTTGTTCAAACAAGCCAAGAAAAATAGAGAGAGTTGTCGTTCTTTCATATCATCAATAAACTCCTACACAGACACACGAAAAGTATGGACAAGAATACGCAAACTCAAGAGACAACATACACACAGCCTGGCTCTGGTCAGCACAACAGGGGGCACACTCGAAGACCAGGCTGACACACTCGCACACCACTTCTAACACATGTCGAGTTCAGCACACTACACAAACATTTACATGAAGCACAAACAAGCGGCCGAAAAGAAGCGTGGACTATGTAACAACAGGTAAACAACTTCTTATAACTCAGAGTTTCCACTGCATGAGCTGAGGGCTACTTTGAGCACGTGTAAACCCTCAGCTCCAGGCCTAGACAACATCACGTATACAATGATACAACCCCTACACGTAGACACAATTGAAGCACTTCTAAATATACATAATAAAATATGGCTTTCGGAGCACATCCCACACTCTTAGAAGGAGCCCATAGTAGTGGCTTTCTTGAAGGAGGGAAAGGACCCGTCGTCCCCCTTAAGTTACCGTCCTGTAGCCCTGACGAGCTGCCTGTGCAAGCTTCTCGAGAAGAAGATAAATCGCAGGCGCGTGTACTTCCTTAAGTACAACGGTCTTCTCGATAGCTGCCAGGCAGGCTTCAGGGCGGGGCGATTCACGAACGATCAATTCGTATTTCTTAAATCATATATCAAGGATGCCTTCGTGCATAAACAGTATTGCGTAACCGTGTTTTTCGACCTCGAGAAGGCCTACGACACCGCTTGGCGTTACGGGATCCTTAGTGACCTCAAGTCATTTGGTGTCTCTGGAAACATGTTAAACACCCTTTTTGTTACTTGTCGGAGAGAACATTTCAAGTAAGAGTTGGTTGTGCACTCTCAAAGATTTACGTGCAAGAAGCTGCACCCTCTTGATGGTTAAGATGAACTATCTTGGAAAGGCATTGCCACCTACAATTTCTTATTCCATGTATGTAGACGACGTCCAGATATCTTATAAATCATGTAATATGTCCATCTGCGAACGTCAAGTGCAGCTTGGTGCCAAGAAACTTTCCAGCTGGGCTGACAAGAATGGTTTTAAAATTAATTCCGGAAAGAGCTCCTGCATTGTGTTCTCCAGGAAGCGTGGGGTCCACCCGGACCCAAGCATCTTGAGAACGTGCCGATTCCTGTAAACAACGAGCATATGTTCAAGGTATTGGGTTTGACCACAAACTCACATTCATTCTCCACATCAATGAACTTAAACATAAATGTCTCAAAACAATCAATATCCTTAAGGTTCTCTTCCACCAATCCTATGGTTCCGACAAAGAACTCCTGCTGCGCTTGTATACTGCTTTGGTTGGGTCTCGTTTAGACTATGCAGTGTGGTGTATGGGTCGGCGACTAAGACAGCGTTGCGAATGCTTTCACTAGTGTTACACTTGGGGCTTCGTCTTGCGTCGGGTGCTTTTCGCACTATTCCGGTGCAAAGTCTGTATGTCGAGTCTAACAAGTGGTGCCTTCAGAACCAAGAGACGTACATGGACTTGCTTTATGCTTTTAAAATTTCATCGCTGAATAACCATCCTTTTTATCCAGTCTTTAACAATACATCCACATCTCTGCTGTTTGTAAATCGCCCATCAGCTCCTTTGCCCTTTTCACCTAAAGTAAGAGAGCGAGCCTCGGATCTCACCACTTCGTTTTTAGATGTGTACAGATCATCTTTTACAGATTTTTTACCTCCTTGGAAAGCTCGCCCTGTGTCCTTCGACCTTTCGTTTATGAAACTGTACAAAAATTGGGTACCACGAGCGGCAATACTGCAGCACTTTCTGTCTCTGCAGTTTAAATACCCATGTTCAGAATTCTACAGTGACGCTTCTTTAACCTCCACTATGGTGTCCTGCGCTACTCATGCTCCGAATTTAAATGCAGCCTGAACCTAGAGCGTACACACAACCATTTTTTCAGCAGAAGCAAATGGAATTTTACTCACCGTACAGCACATTCTTGAAAATCAAATTCCCAATTCCGTCATCTATACAGATTACGTGAGTGTTGTTCGCGCACTATCATCGCACAAGCCCCCAAAAACCACATAGTTAATCTTGTATTCAACACTATCATGTCTGTGTATGCCCAAAGCATGAGCTGCTCCTAGGCTGGGTGCCAGAACACGCTGGGATTGGTGAGAACGAATTATCAGACGAGGGGGCCGCTGCTGCTGCACTCAGAAACACTGTAGACATAACCACCGTACCATATACAGACCTGAAGCCACACATAAGACAACACTTGCGTAGAACATGGCAAACACACTGGAGTGAACAGATAGATAACAAGTTACACGTTATAAAACGACGCTTGGGACCATACACCAATGACACACGCAACGTACACACGGAAGTCGCCTTGGCTAGGCTACGGATAGGGAACACCCATGCAACGCACTCGTATCTGCTTACACGATCGTCAACACCCCAATGCAGCAGATGCGGAGAAGCCTTATCCGTAGTTCACATACTCATTCAATGCACAGCACTTCACACAACACGACGCAAACACTTCCCAGAACTATACAAACTACACGTCCCTCTACAAGTTTTTCTTGTCTGACGATCCCATGTTTTCTATCAAGTGTGTTTTTAAATATTTAGAAGAAGTTAAATTTTTAGACATCATTTCATACCACGCATAATCACTCCCTGGCCATACACACCAGCCATGCTCGTTGTCGTTTTCTGATTTTACTTGTGTTTTTTCTGTCTTGGTGTTTACGGTTTCACCTCTCATATATAACCATTGTTTTGGCGCTCTTTGCCCCAGTTGGCTTTGCGCCATTAACATCCAACCATCATCATCATCATCATCTGTTGACCAGGCTACAGCAGAGCATTTGGTGTGGACTTGCCCTGCTCTGCGAAGCCTAAGACTTGTGCACATCGCCACTTGCAGCCCGCGCCCTGGACATCCGCCAGATTTCATGGCGTGGATACAAGGTCCACATCATGGCCTCCTGCTCCCATTTCTTCGGAAATCCGGAGTGTATCTGTACATATAGTTTTTTCTTATGCAGCAAACTTCCGAAATTAAAAAACTGCATAAAAGATCCGTTGTTCTGCCTCGGTAGCTTAGGGTTAAGAGTTAAAGAACCAACGCCCCGACTTCGAGCCCGAGGAATATTAATTTTTTGCAACACCAATCACTTTTAACAACGGAGCGGTTGTTACTCACCGTAAGTTCGCCGTTGCAGGAAAAAATACCACGAGAGAGCCAAGCACTCGTGAGCGCATGCCTCGCGGTGACCTCCGAGTTCCCGGCTCACGCAGTGGCTTTAACAACAATCACACAAAAAAAAACGCGGCCGCACATTCTCTAGAAGCCATTATGAATAATTAGAGACATGGCTACGAGTGTGCCAATTCTTTCCGAGATGATTTGCAGATCCCGCCACCGCTTCCTGCAGTCGATGACAAAGGGCTGGTGTAAAATCTACAATGCTGAGGATGGCTTTGCATCCACCATTGGCCGCGAAAAAGATGACGACCTCTTCGGTGAATATGACGACTATTACTAACACCGCAACCATGTCATAAACAATGATACCGAAACTATACTAAGACATTATGTGTGATATACTATGACACCATGATACTATAGTATGATGCTATGTGTTTGGCAATGCTCACCTACAACAGCTCCGCAATTCGTCTTCCGCGTGAGTACAAGCTTCCCGGATTATTTTATTGTATTATTTTCTCTTAGTTCTCCGCAATTTTTTCGTAAATGAAAGTGGTTTGGAGTCTTATAGGTCACCTTAGGAAAGCGGGCCTGCATATCAACACGTTTAATTATTTGATTGATTGTGGGTTTTATTGCGCCGACACTGCACAGACGATGAGGCACACCCTAGTGGAGGGCTCCCGATTAATTTTGACCACGTGGGGATCTTTAACGTGCACCCATATCTTAAACAGACTTTCCCTTTTTGCATTTCGCCTCTGTCAGAACAGCAGCCGCCGTGGTCTGGGATCGAACCCGCGTCCTTGTTCTGAGCAGCACAACGGCATGGCAACTGAGCGACCACGGCGGGTACCTTCAGTTAACGTTTTCTTTCGAGCCGCGAGCGCCTCCTTTGTACCCCTCTTGGAAACGGAATATCACCTTGGTCACATGTGTGGGTAACGTTTGTACACAAAAACCAATGGGGTATGTCAACGCGCTCAACACTCACTGAGAAATCTCTAGGAACATGTACCTCACCCTAAATCTGAAGCTTGCCTTGTGAGGGGAGCACCAGGCAAAACCACTTAAAGCAGTTTTTGAATAATCGAATGGGTTACCTAAAACCTCGAAAACCAGATTAATATCTCAAAATTCCTGCGACATATTGACAAATTGATAAAAAAATATGTCAGTCCTTTTCTTCCTCTGACCCTGATAATTTAAAACATCCTGCCACAGTTAGTATTTAGGCCATGAGAGGTATGGCCTCTCGACATTTTCTTACTCCTTTGTAGGAAGTTTTCCTAGGCGCTGGTATAACCTCTTTGTCCTTTTTAGTCTTTTGTGTTTAATATCAAAAATCGTTTACGCCCTCCTAGCGGCGTCTTGGGGCGAAATCCTCAAACTTGTTTTATGTGTTCGTATGAGTACCATTTATCCGTGATTAACCAAGCTATATTTCATCCAGTGAAAAATATCATTCAAAAACCCGATTCTGCACGCAATACAGATTCGACCATGGGGGTGGAATAGGGTAAAACCATGAAACTACTTTTTATAGATCTTTTACGGGATATATATCTGAAGGAATCACTTCGGTACCTTAGCGGGTCAGTGAGGGGACCAGAAATTTTCAAAAAAGCGATTTTCCAGTTTTCCTCTGTTAGGTGTGGCATTTGTGAAACTCCTGATTCAGAGAGCTCTTACGCCATGATAGGATTTTTCTCTCAAAGTTTTAAGTTCCTGGGCGTAGTTTTAGCTGGTCGGGAGTGAATCAGTCAATCAGTCAATGAATCGGGCACTTCCTTGTATAGGTAGACATTTTCTTCGTACAATGTCACACCGATAGGTTCAAGTTTTTATTCCATACAATGGCAGTGGCAGCACCATTTAAAGGACGACTATTTAACCAAACCTAGCCCTTTACTATGTCAGGACCATCCTCACACTCTCAACGCATTTTCACCTACCGCAGCTATGTTGCCAACGTGGGTTACGGTAGCTACAATAAAGCTTACCACCCGCCGTGGGAGTTCACTGGCTAAGGCGTTGGGCTGCTGAGCACGAGGACGCTGGTTGTATTCCCGGCCGCGACAGCCGGTTTTCTGATGGACGCGAAAACCAAAAACGCCCTTGTGTATTCAGGACACGTTAAAGGCGAAATGCACTCAAATTTCACCTCAACCAAATTTATTTTTAATGCGTAGTAAGTACCCCCAAATGTGCTGTGACACAAGTGGTAGCCCCGTAAAACGACTCGTTAATCAGTCAAAAGCGTTTAAAAAAGCTCCGCCGCAGACCACGCTGCATCTGCCGGCGGATCGCGTCAACAGCCGTGACGCGCCTGTGACGTTCCAGCTGACGGGCGCTTTTTCCTCTAGCCAGCCACGCAGCCGGAGAACCGGTCGAGCTCTCCTGCGCACGTGCTCGCGTAGAGCTTGCGCGCAGCCTTTCTCCCAAGCTGGTGATCGTCCGGCCGCTCGCTGGACGGCTGCAACGCCACTGCAATGGCCGCGCGCTGTTCGGTTTCGGTTTAAAAATTGCCGATTTTTGCTGGCCGCTTTTGTCGTCCACGCTCCTATTTCAGCAGTTGTAATTTGCTTGTTGCTTTCTTTTTAAGTCGACTATACGAAAATAGTGTTTTCAAGAGGTCGAAATTTTGAGTGCAGTTGGTCTTTAAAGATCTCCAGGAGATCAAAACTAATCTGGAGGCCTCCACTACGTTGTGCCTCATCCTCTGCGCTCCGTCCACTCGTTAAACCCTACAATCAATCACCTAAGGTAGAGCTTTTGTGCCACGACAACCATTGCTTTGCAATGCTTCGAAAAATCATGTCAATTGAAATAAAGTGAGAGAGAGAGAGAGAGAGAGAGACAACATACCTTTAATAGAGGAAACCGTGGTCGCAAGAATTCTTAAAATTTACTCGGACACTTAGATTCCACTAAAATTATTGTAATTGTTTTTATTGCCATTTTCTTTTTTGCGCCGTATTCTTCCGGTGATGATACTTTGATCCCTATTGTACTCATGAGCACCTTTATTTCACAATTTAGGAAATTTATTACGTGGATAATGCACCCTGACTGACCGACCCTATTACTAAGTTTGCACATTTAGGTTGGATGGCTGGTAACCCAGGACGCAGCACATACAAATGCGGCGGATTTGCCAAGAAGCCCCGCTTCAGAAGGAGGTCACAACCTTATGACACCATGACCTAGTTTATTCAAGGAGAAAGGGCATGATCGTTGCTTTAACTGTCGTCTTCTTCATCGTCATCCTCATCATCATCATTAACATCGTCTCCCGCCTGGGCACAGGCTCGCGCTGCGGGTCACGTTCGAAGAAGAAGACCTCACTTTGCCGAGGAAGCCGCTTGTAGAAGCTACTCCGTCCAAGTCTTCCAGCCGCCTCAGCCAAACGCTGAAGGCCGCGCAAGGAACGCAGATGTGTTCAAACCAGCCTGCGTCCCCAATTCTGTCCCCGATGTCCCCAGAAGGATTGCAAGCCCAAGGTTCCTACTTTCCCGTGTCCTCTATCATGTCCCCGATGTCCCCGTTGTCCCCAGGAGTACCTTCCTCGGGGTCAACCCTCGCCGGCATGACGTCACCGCTAGAGCACATCCTCATCTTCGGCCAAGGCCGTTTCCAGAGGCTGGTCTTGTTATGCACAACGTTGGCTGTCTTCACATCCATTGTGCACGGCTTAGCTTCCAGTGACTTGGCGCTGCCCGTCGACCACTGGTGCAGGGCGCCGGCGGCCTACGCCGACTTGCCTCTGGACACCTGGAAGAACGCCAGCGTTCCTGCCGTAGACCCCACTGATGATGGTCGGAGCCACTGCTTCCGCCACGACCCCCCGTTTCCCGTGCCAGAGGACCTCGGAGCCGATAACCGAACCGTGGTACCCTGTGACGCCGGCTGGGACTATGAGCCAGGCGCTGGAGAGCGTTCGATAGTGAGCGCCTGGGACCTCGTGTGTGGCCGGCATCGGATCCTGTCCCTGTTGACTTCCGTATACATGGCTGGGGGCGTGCTCGGTGGTGCCTGTGCGGGCGTATTGGCCGACCGCATCGGGCGCTGGCCGGTCCTCTGCATTATGATCTTCCTGCTCATCCTGGCCGGCATCGGCACTGCGTTCGCCCACAGCATACTGGCCTTCGCACTCCTCCGCTTTGTGCTGTCCACGGCGGCCTCGAGCACGACCGTCACGTCCACTGTGCTGCTCTTCGAGGTCACCGACGTCGACCACCGCGCCCTGTTCTGCGCTCTCTCCATATCCGGGGCTGGTGTTGCGTCTGCGATATATCGCGCGCTCGTGACGACCTTCATCCACGACTGGCATATGGCGCAGATCGCGTACATGGTTCCTACGAGTGCCCTGGTCATGGCGGTGTACCTGATGGAGGAGTCGCCCTGCTGGCTCCTGGCGACTGCGCGGGTGCGTCAAGGCGAGCGCGTCTTGCTGTGGGCGGCGCGTTTCAACAAAGTCGACCAGGACGTCTTCAAGACTCGCCTCGCTGCGCTCCGGGACGAGATGAAGAGGCAGCAGCAGCAGCTCGAACACGGGCGAGGAGGCACTCTCGACGCCATTCTCTCGGATCAAGGTGAGTCCCGCTCTTCCTCTGGCAACTATTATTTGGTTACTGCTGGCAAATGGGTAGTACTTTTATTTACTTCCAAGTCCTGCCCCATCAACGGATTCCTCCTGGGCTCATTTCTTGAAGCCACAGACTTTATACGGTTTGCTGAACGCTCTTTTGCGTCATCTCTGTGATTGATGAAATAAAAATACACCACCTTTATAAAGTCCATCAACACGAAGGAAGGCTTCCGGATTGATTATTTAACCTTTCTGAGTAAAAAGCATGCCCTTTCTAAAAAAGTTTAGGCAAGATAATTACCAATACAAGAAAGGGAGACAAACCTGACCCCGCTTAAATGAACTGGTTGTGGTTACAAGTCAAGTGTGCTTTGCTATCGGTAATGCACAAAATATCTGCGGTCGAAAGCTCACGCGAGAACTGCAGCGATGTGACGGGAGTACAAAAGCACAGTGACCATCCTAGGGAACCAGATTCGTGCCAGCACATCCTCATAATTGAAATTTTGTGATTCAAAACAGACAGTGTCCGTTATGCACTGTTCTGAAGCTCAGACTCACTAACATGAAGAAACAGCCAGTTAACCAGCGTTATCTGCTTGTATCTTTATTTGCAGTGGTTCCTGTACTGTGCAGAATTGACGTTGACGTGGGGTCAGGACTGACTGGTTTCGTTAGGTACTCCACGAATCACGTGGTAATACTAAGTTTTTTGGAGACAAAAGTGTGGTTTATTGGACAAAAAAGTGCAAAAAGATCCTTCGTCTCGAACGGCCAGTGAGCTCGCGAGCATGCCCACTATGCAACCATAAACGAGGTGAAATGACGATGCCAATGTAGTGAGAACGAGATAGAAGGGCTGGACAGTTGAAAACGGGGTAAGAGCGAGACGGAAGAGCAAAAGAGGGCAATGAAGCTACAAGGCAGCAACACCGTGGTGGGTAACGAGGAACGAGGGTAAAGAGCTGTGGTGAAGCAAATGTTGTGATGAAGGGGATCGAAAAGCCAACAAGTATGGTGGGCCCTAGATCGGAAACCAAGACTTTAAATATCCATCTGGTAATTTGATTGTTAACTGAGTAGCTTTAGCCACAGTTCATCCTTACCATTTCCGAGCTACGTCTGTTGGTGACATACCTTTTTGAGGAGGACAGCGCACTGAGAGCAGCGACGCACTTCCTCTTGCAGACATTCACGTCTCCGACCTGGTAGCGAACGAGAGCTTGCGCAACCGGTCCATCATCATCTTCGGCTGTTGGTGCATCACATTTGCCATGTTCTACAGCCTCGGCACAAGCGAAGTTATGCGCACAAGCTGGGTGCCACGCTTCTCCCTTCTGGGGCTGAAGGTCATCCAGCTCCCTTTCAACGTCTACGTGCTGAGGCGCATTGGCCGTCGGCTCTCCTTAGCCTACAGCATGGCGGCCCTGTCCGTCATCATCGGATGCCTAGCAGTGGTCGACGTGTACCGTGGTTCGTACGCGCTCCACTGGGGTGTCACCGTCTTGTGGCTGCTGGTGTTCCAGTTCACCGTGACCACGCTGTTCGCCTTCTCGGCCGAGCTCTACCCGACGGTGCTGCGGGGAGCAGGCGTAGGCTTCTGCTACGTAAGCGGTCGGATGGGTGCCATGGTGGGGCCCTTCCTCAACGACGTGCACTCTGCAGAGCTGCGGGGCGTCGCTTTTTCCTCCGTCGCCCTCCTCCTCCTCCTCCTCGCGTTCCTGGCCATCTCCCTGCCAGAGACGACGAAGGTTCCGCCAGCCAACACGATGCGAGGCATGATGGCTGACAGGTGGAAGCTACAATCGCCTCTCAGATTGGCCCGCAGCCACAAGGCTGTTTACGACCCCACCAAGCGTAGAAGCTCCAAGAGCGCCGCGTCCAAGGACAGCGGAGGAAGGCGCCGCGGCAGGACGGCCTTAGCAGCACAAGACAACCTGAGTGTGCCCTTTGGGGTTGGACCAACCGGCATTCGGCCGCGCTAGATAGGCGCCGTATATACCTGCGCATTTCCCAGATTTTGACTTTTCAAATCGTTCCATATGCTCACTTTACCTATGATTTTCTTGTATTGTACGTTCGAATTATGCGTTTTTTAGCATTGCCCTCGCACCTTGCTTTATTGCGAGAGCATTAAGCGGCTTGTTGATGTAAAATACAGCGTAGCGCAAAACGTTTCCCAGGTGTGTTCGTTTGCTGTACAGGACAACGGAATGCTTGCAAGTGCCATAACGGGACCCGGGAACCGGCTCGCTGAAGCGTTAGTGTTAGCACATTTACGCTCACTTGAGAACTTTACAGGCGATATTTACAGGCGAAACCGGCTGTTCACAGATGCAACTTGCCGTCAGAAAGTCGACAGTATAGTTTTTGGGTGGCTGGGGCTCGAAAGTCAGCCTAAATAAAGGTTGAGAGCCGCGTCCCGTTCGCAGTAGAAACGCAAGGTGAGCTTCTTCGTCCCTAAATCCAAATGTCCCTTGTGTACTAATTCTGTGTCTTATATTTGCGCAATGTCTGGTTCTTGTTCAATAAAGTTGACAAGTATGAACATGTAAACCGGGCTGAGACGTTTACATTTGGGTGTGAGTATATAAGGCTATGGCGCGGTATCAGTTTTACTTTGGCCGGGTGGCTGAATCGAGTCACATACAGACAGACGGACAGACAGACAAAAAAAAATTCCCCGCATTTCCCCGAGGGGAAGAATGTGAAAGTGCGAATGCACGAGTTGAATTTGCGCGGTTCGGTAATGTTCGCGTAAGAGAGATCACACACACACACAACTACAAAGAAAGAAAGATGCATTTATTCACAGACACCTATTTGTGTTGCGTTGTACTTGATTGCTAGAGCGGATCTCAGCTTTGAAATTTCGTGTCAGTACTCCTTTAAGCAGGTGCATTAGCCCTTCTCACGCCCGATTCTTGGCCAATCCCCCACGTGGGTATGTGCCATGTCCGCGGCCAGGCAGCGCGCGCCCATCTCCCCCCGTTGCCAAGGAAGACGAGGAGATTCCTGGCCAATCCCCCACGTGGGTATGTGCCATGTCAGCGGCCAGGCTGCGCGCGCCCATCTCCACGTGCGCGGACATCGCCGGTGGACGCAGGTTCAGGGTCGCTTAAGAAGTGCATTGCACTTAAAAGGCTATCGTCTTCAAAATGGCTGACGGAACCAAGCAGGCGGGACCCGGCGAACACGCTTGTCGTTGTGGTTGTGGTCGTTGTTGTTTCTCGTCTCATGCCTCATACGCACGCGGGGGATTGGCCATGAATCGCGCATGAAGGGGGTTGTGCGCCCGCTTAAAACAACTGACAAGTAGATACGTAACCATTTGCATACAGAAACAGCGCGTGATTACAAGAGAGGATTGATTTAAAATTGAAAGTTGAGTTTGAATTTGGGAAAACGTGCACGCAATAACCAAGGCTAACAGGGCAGAGGCCCGGTCTTGGACACGTATGCGTGAATGACTGCACCCACCCCTCTGTGACAATATCTCAATGATGTGGCCCTAAGCGACAGTAGTATGGGCATGGAGATAAGAAGACCAATCCGTTGTAATGGTCTGGTAAGGTGAAGTCTCATCATTGAAAAACCACGGCAATGTAATAGGAAGTTCTCCAGTGTCTCATGTTCACAG
Organism: Haemaphysalis longicornis; assembly: GCF_048455015.1. NCBI lineage: Eukaryota > Metazoa > Arthropoda > Arachnida > Ixodida > Ixodidae > Haemaphysalis > Haemaphysalis longicornis. The sequence goes on from NW_027526296.1 coordinate 4,270,936, forward strand.
AACACAGTACATATGGCGGAAGATGCAAGGTGAGACCTGTGCATAAAGAAGTTCAGCTAAGGAACCCTACATTTAAAGCATGTTAATGTGACCTCGCATTGATGAGATGCTCAAAAACGAGGATTCCAATTATGTTTTAAATGGGAATACTCTTCACAATTAGCGATGACCCCTTTCTGCGTTATCGATAGGCGTTGATAACTACGTAACCTTGCTCCTCGCCAAAGGGCAACAAGCTCCACACTACCATCCAGCAACACCGTCTGACAGTCCTCACTGACCCAACGTATCCAACTCGTATCGGGAACAGCATCACAAGAGATACCAGCCCAGACCTTACACTGATAAAAAACGTTCCACACGCAGACTGGCAAAATCTGGAAGAGTCGCTGGGCAGTGATCACTATATTGTACAGACTATCATTCCGACCGCTCCTTTACGTCGGACGCTCAAGTCGACCAAAATAACTGACTGGGCCACCTTTCGCAAGCACAGAGTCCGAAGCGACACAACCGACATAAACTCACTTGAGCAATGGATCGTCGACCTGCACCACGATGTAAATAAACACTAGGAAGTGATCACCCTCACCACAGAAGCGCCTGCAGTGGATTCCCACCTCCTCCATCTCTGGGAAGCACGTAAACGCCTCCAACGAAGATGGGAGAAGCAGAAACATAACAGAAAGCTAAAATGCAGGATAGCAGAGATAAATCGGCAAGCAGCGGAGTACGCAGCCGAGCTCACGCGACAAAACTAGCGTCAGCTCTGCGACGGCTTACAGGGAACGCTGGGCACGGCGAAGACATGGAAGCTCCTCCGCCACTTGCTATACCCCACCCAGAGTAAGCTGGAGAGTCAGAAAGCAATCCAGCGCTTGCAACACTCTCATCCTGGCAGCGACGACGAGGTACTGGATAAGCTTAAAGACCAGTACATTGGCACAACTTTACCTTCCGTGACTCCTCGCACGTATGCTGGCCATCCCAACCCGGAGCTGGACAAGCCGCTAACAACACAGGAGGTCTGGCAGGCACTTCAAGCCCTGACCCGCAACACCACTCCGGGCTAAGACAAGGTCACTAACTAGCTACTTAGGAACCTCGACGACAGAAGCATCCAAGCCTTAACGGGGTACTTCAATAAGCACTGGGAACGGGGCACAATACCGGCTGAATGGAAACACGCTGAAATGGTGCTTATTCCGAAGCCAGGAAAACCTACTAAGTTGGACACATTGCGTCCCATATCACTAACGTCGTGCGTAGGGAAGCTTCGTAGGGAAGCTTTTTTAGCGTGTGATCCTCGCCCGCCTTCAACCATACATACAAGCCCAAGACATTTATTCGCACACAATGTTCGGATTCTGACCTCACCTATCAACCCATGACATCCTCCTTCAACTAAAAGAAGACGTCTTGGCGCACATTTCTCCTCACTCCAGCAGGGCTATCCTCGCTCTTGATTTGAAAGGAGCATTCGACAATGTAAGCCACGACGCCATCCTCGAAAACCTAAGTGACACGAACTGTGGAAAACGAATGTTCCAGTATATCCAGGCATTCCTCATCGATCGCACGGCGACTGTGGGCATCGGACCACTACGAACGGACCTTCAAACCATGCCCAACAAAGGAACGCCACAAGGAGCGGTGCTTTCTCCAACATTATTTAACATAGCTATGATGAAGCTGCCACAACAACTTAACACCATCCCGGGGATTAAACATGCACTGTATGCAGATGAGCGACATCCCCGTAGTCCCAACCATCCGCATACTGGGCCTTTACATCCAGCAAGGCGGAGGAGAACCATCCAGCGCTTCAACCACACTACATCGCAGATCATGCGTATGGTGAGTCGAGTAACAAACCGGCACCAGGGTATGAAGGAGTATGATGTCATCAAGTTGGTGCAAGCACTGGTTGTCAGCCGCGTGGTGTACTCTACGCCTTACCTCCCGCTGAAACCGAGGGAAATGGACCAACTCTACATACTACTGCGGAAGGCGTACAAGCAAGCGCTAGGCCTCCCTCCTCACATCGCCACTAGTAAGCTGGAAGCGCTCGGGGTGCACAGCAAGGTGCGGGAGATAATTGATGCCCACCTTGTCAGCCAACTAGAGCGGCTAAGGCAAACATCGACTGGTCGCACAGTGCTGAGGCAACTAGGCTACCAGATAGCGGACGTCAGCCACCCTCGACCGGAAACTGTGCCACAGGACATTCGTACGCTGATCAGGGTTGCTCCGCTCCCGCGAAACATGCACCCTGAGCATCAAGTACAGCGCAGACAAGCGCGAGTACAATTCCTACTAAGGAAGTACTCTGCCCACCCCCATGTGCGATTCACGGACGCGGGCCACTTTGCAACCCATCCGGCCACAGCAGAAAGCGTCATCGACGGCTCAGGCGATGTCGTTTGCACTGCGACCGTAAAAACCAAAAACATCGTTGAAGCCGAAGAAACGGCCATCGCACTGGCAATGACGTCTGCAACTTCGAATAAACCGCTTCACGTAATTACGGACTGCCAACAGGCATGCAGGAACTACGGCAACAGTCGCATCTCAACATCCGCCCTCCGATTACTAAAAAAGCACAAGGATACCCTGAACCCTACCATACTGATATGGACACCAGGTCACGCAGGGCTCGACGGAAACGAGCGAGCACATGCTACAGCCCGAGAATGCACCCTCCAGGCACCGCACCAGTCGCTCCGTGAACCAGAGCCTGTCCACCAGCAGTTCCGTGCACTTCTGCAACACCACCGCCTTGCCAGATGTGCCTACCCACCACCGCACCAGAAGCTTACCCGAGGAGAGGCTGTAGCCTGGCTGCAACTACAGACCAACACATACCCCCACCTTAGCTTCCTGCACATCATACACCCCACAATATATACACCAACATGCCCACACTGCAGCGAACATGCAACACTGTACCACACCGCGTGGGTTTGCCAGAACACACCAGCAGCCCCCATTATTCGCACCCCCACCCTCGAGCAGTGGGAGACCGCGCTGTGCAGTTCGGACCCTGAGGACCAGCGACAGTTGGTGGACCGGGCACGCAGGACCGCAGCCGCCGCAGGGGCCCTGGACTGAGGGCTTCTCACGCTTTCAAGCGCAAATCTGTTGAATAAATGTTTTTACCACCACCACCACCTTGCTCCTGGTAGAAAACCGGAACAGGGCACAGGTCAACCGAACTACCATCCAAAGATGATCGTGCCAAGGAGTCAGCCTCTTCATCAAGGAGCAAACCTTTGGGGCCGGGAACCAAAATGAGGCAGATGCCCCGCAAATGGGAAGGCACAAGAAAGTTGAACGCCTGAATCAAGGGTGAATTTTCGGATGATAACAAAGCAAAACAGACCGATAGTGAGTCAGTTATTATAGCTATATTCTAGTGTTGCGGAGGTACTTCTTTTGAGGCCACTACTAGCGCTAGGAATTCGGCTTGAAATTCCGCTTGAAATTCGGCTTGAAATTCGGCTTGAAATTCGGAGTGAGATCTGGTAAACGTAGCGAGAATAACCAATTAAGGTGTGGACTAACGGGAAACCTGGAGAAGGGCGAAACATAGAGTGCATAAGTGTATTTAATATTATTATTTTTATTTTTTTTATTTACAAATAATGCTGTCTCAGTTTCTGAGACATAGCAGGAGTGAGTACAGAGTTTCAGCAGAAAGAACAGCACAGTTCAACAAAACACATTATTACGTAACTCTTTCTCAAATTGCGCAGCACCGAGTCTGCGCAGACACCCATCAAGCTCATTCCATAATTCCACAGTCCGCGGAAAAAAAGAAAATTTAGAACAATCAAGATTCGACCGGAATGGCACAATGTTCAGGGGATCAGATCGTCGAGTACAGCGTGCGGAAGGAGCAACAAAAGAAATGGGCGCCAAAACACACGTGCTCGTATGAAATATTTTATGCAGGAGGATGACACGGTCACATTCTCGGCGCCTTGGCGTTTTTTGCCAACGGAGATGAAACCGTTCAGGGGTACAGGTATACAGCTTTGCTGTCAAAGTCTCTTGTCTTTGAAGCACGAAGCTCTCTAGCCTGAAGCGTAAACGAGTGTCCCGGTGTTTTAATCCGTAGCAACCTTTGCCGAGTACACCAACTTTACGGCCTGGCCCCCGACGACTCCGTCAAAGGCGTCATCAGTGGGGTCCCGATCCGACTCACTGAAGCAGACATTCTCCACAACATTGATCAGTCCTTGGATGAAGTCTACACAGTTCGAAGACTTGGCACCTCATCTACAGTGGTTCTGACCTTCGCAGGGCCCAGGGTTCCGTACACAGTCCGGCTGTACAGCGCCGAATACCCATGCTCTATCTACAGGAAAACTATCCCAGTCTGCTCTACATGCCATACCGTCGGCCACAGAGCCACGGCTTGTCCTCGCCCAACCACTCCCGTCTGCCATAATTGCGGGATCAAAGAGCCTCAGCCGAACCACCCGTGCTCGCCTACCTGTGACCTTTGTGCTGGCGCCCACCTGTCCGGCGCACCTGGCTGTCCTAAGCGTTATGCCAAACCGTTTGTTCTTCGACAAAGACGACTCAGACAAAACCATGCCAGCACATCTACTTCTCGAGCCTCCTCCCCATTTCGTGGCCGTCATCGAGACCGTTCAACAACTCCTTCAGCACGGAGACGCAGCCATTCTCGAAGCAAACAAGTCGCCCAGTCCCGGGATTCAAAGCTTTCACCCGAGACGGAGTCCAACCAGCCAAAACAAGTAAGCTGGGCCCAACGGGTGTCTCCCACAGCTCAACCCCAGTACCTATTCACGCCCCCTCAACAACAATCCGAGCACCCAACTGCCTGTGTTGAATGTAAGCGCCTTACTCAAATTTTGGAACAGCAAAACACTTTAATAGCCTCGCTCCAAGCTCGCCTTGATGCCCTCGAGAAAGCTGACTCCACTGCTAGCGAAAAGCGCAAGAAACCTAACCCTCCTAGTCCAACGCCAGAACCGTGTAACTCACACCCCTCAAAACAGACCCAACAGCCACCGCCACCACCGCAAATCCAAGACATGTTTTCTACACTCGCTACACAGCTGGCCTCCATAAACCAAGACCTTCACACTATTCGGGAAGAAAATCAAAAATTACAGCAAGAAATTGCATTACTTCGCACGGAATATAACACATTCAGGAAAGACGCCGCCTCAATCAGCACTCCATCCAGTTCACTCGAGCACAACTATGATCTCGGCCCCATCCGGCAGGAGAGGAGTACAAAAGGTTCTTTAAGGACCCACACCCGCGCCGTCCCATATGCCCGAAACGCCGACAATGCCATCCCAGCTTCCTTACCTGATGGCGCGGAGACAGCCTAACCCACCTTCAACGACACTCCTACAATGGAATTGCAGAGGCTTCAAACAAAAAGCTGCGGCCCTTACTCAATACATCACCACCCTTGATTCTAAACCAGCAGTCATTGTCCTCCAGGAGGCGAATTCTCACATCAAGCTCCCTGGGTATATCCCCTACGGCCCGCCAAATAATTGCTCCACCCTCACACTAATTCGTAACACCATATCTGCAGTTGCACACGTCACCCCACAACGGGGATGTAATCATGTGTTCACCGAGCTCCTATCTCCATCGATCAAACGTAAATCAAGCCTCTACGTTCTGAACATTTATTGCCGCCCTACCCAAAATGCCCCCGATATTTCATCCACAATACGCGATGCCATCGCTATCGCTAAAACAGGGCCCCTACTTATTCTCGGCGATTTCAATGCTGCACATCCTCAATGGGGCTACACGTACAAAACAAAAAGGGGCGTCCTCCTGGCGCAAGCAGTCGATGATTTTCAACTCCTGCTGCTTAATCAGCCCGGCTTACCAACAAGAACGGGAACCAGCACAGCGAGGGACACTTCTCCAGACCTCTCTTTCCTCAAGGGCACCTTGGATGTACTATGGTCATCAGCTCACGAGAACCTTGGATCTGACCATGACATTATCCAACTCACCATTCGCAACCATAATTACAACGTCAAGACAGGGGTCATCCGCCTCACCAAATGGGATGCTTTTCGCAAGGCCAATTCGTCGCGCCCCATAGACCCGGACCAACCTTTCACCGACTGGATTGATGACATAATTCAAACAGTCCGACTGAACACAAAAACCATAGCCACTTCTTTCCAGACACCTAGCGTGGATGTTAAACTTTTACATCTCTGGGAGGCCCGTCGAATCTTAACAAAACGATGGAAACGGCAAAGACATAACCGCAAACTCCGCCTCAGAATTGCAGCACTTAACAAAGAAGCCACTGAATACGCCAAACACCTCTCCAAAGAGAATTGGCTTCAGTTATGCGACAGCCTCCAAGGTACCCTCACCACTCGCCGAACATGGCATTTGCTAAGGTATCTTATGGACCCGTTTTCCAGCAAGAATGAAACTGAGCGCTCTATTACCCGCACCCTACACTCATTCAACGGATCGGCCCACGACCTCATACAAGCGCTCACGGCTAAATAACTCAACACCTCCCGCCACTTCACCCCACCCCCCTATACGGGGTCGACGAACAATGACCTGGATAAGGACTTCCAACTGTACGAACTAGAAGCAGCTCTCTCCGAGTGCAACAAAAATAGCGCTTCAGGTCCAGACCAAGCCACTTACCGGCTTCTTGCCAATCTGGATGGCGACTCTCCCGATCATCTGCTCCACCACATCAATTTATGCTGGGCCTCAGGCCAACTCCCTCCCCAGTGGAAGACAGCTGAGATCCGGTTCGTACCCAAGCCTAATAAGTCCCCTCACCTAGATAACCTTCGACCCATTTCTCTAACCTCCTGTGTGGGTAAATTGGTTGAACGTTTATTATTGAAGCGCCTTCAAACCTTCCTTGAAAACAAGGGTCTCATTCCCAACACCATGTATGGGTTCAGGAAGCATCTGAGTACCCAGGATATTCTCCTTCGAATTAAAGAAGAGGTCCTTGCCCCGGCTACCCGTCACTCCCCGCGAGCCATTCTTGCCTTAGATTTGAAAGGCGCATTCGACAATGTGTCGCATTCATCCATACTATCCCGTCTAAATCAAACAGGCTGCGGCCACCGCACGTACTCATATATTGCTGACTTCTTAACTCAACGCCAAGCTATTATCCGGGTAGGAGATGTTCAATCTCAGCCTATTGCACTGGGTGATCGGGGCACGCCTCAGGGTTCCGTCCTCTCTCCACTACTTTTCAATCTGGCCCTCCTGGACTTACCCCATCAACTCGACGCCATCCCGCCCGTTCATCACGCACTTTACGCTGATGACATCACAATATGGACAGACACTGACTCCATTGGAAAAATCCAAGACTCACTTCAACAGGCTACGGATGTCGTTAAGAAATATGCCTCATCTGTCGGGCTTCAATGCTCGCCACAAAAATCGGAACTTATCGTCGTACGCAAACATCCCCCTGCTTCACACATTGAACCGATTTGTATCTACCTCGACGGCCATACCATACGACCCAGCTCCTCACTTCGAATTTTAGGCCTAATCATCCAGGCCAACGCGCGTAATGATCAAACTTTATTGAAGCTCTCCAAGGCGTTTCAGCAAGTCTCCAACATGCTTCGACGCGTTTCGAACCGCTGCCGGGGCATGAAAGAGAAAGATCTCATTCGACTGGTTCAAGCTCTCCTGATTTCGCGAGTAACCTATGTAACACCTTACCTTACCCTCACCAAAAGTGACACAGAAAGCATTGATCGATTAATCCGCAAAGCTTTTAAGCAAGTATTAAATCTACCTATGAACACTTCGACGGCCCGTCTCCTACAACTTTGCCTCCACAATACGGTATCCGAACTTATTGAAGGCCACCTATCAAGCCAACGGCTCCGTTTAACACAAACACCTGCAGGGCTAGCCCTCCTAAACAGCCTTCATATCCCATGCCCGCAATCTACTGTCTGTCAGCCCCTCCCTGACCATTGGAGAAGTACCATCCAGGTTCGCCCTTTACCCAAAAATATGCACCCTCACCTCCATCCCAGCCGCCGACAAGCCCGAAGCCAAGCACATGAGAATATTTATGGAAAAAGAACGGATGTCGCCTATACGGATGCTAGTACCTACCCTAATGGTCAACACAAAGTAGCCGTAGTCACCACAAAGGGCGCCCTCATTACCTGTGCATCAATCAAGACATCATCAACCTGGGTTGCCGAGGAGCTAGCTATAGCCTTAGCCCTCATACACACGAAGTGCCCAATCATTATTACGGATTCCCAAGCTGCCTGCCGAAGCTTCTTAGCCGGGAGGCTGGCCCCTTCTACTTTAAAGCTACTTTTACCACACCACCCCAGCCGGAAAGTTAATATCATCTGGACTCCTGGCCATTCCTCCCTGACGGGCAACAACTTTGCTCATCAGCAAGCCTGCGCCCTTTCTCTCCAGGCTTCCGAGGAAACCACATCATTAATCCCGCTCGTAACGTATCAGGACATCACGCAATATTACCGGTCCGACAGACAACACTTCCCTCCTCCTCACCCTTCACTATCCAAGGAAGAAGAATCGCTGCTCCGCAGACTACAAACCAATAGATTTCCTCACCCAGTTCGCCTGCATCGTATATTTCCAACTCAATACTCTGCTGTATGCCAGTTTTGTTCACAACCCGGAACTCTAGCTCATGTTATAATACAGTGTGTGTGCAATCCCAAACTTCCACCTCTCCGATCCCCTCTTCCCACCCCTGAGCTGTGGGAGAACCTGGTGACTAGCGACCGTCTGGACGTCCAGCAGCTCCTGGCATCCAGAGCGAAGGCTCTCTGCTCACTTGATGGATTCCCGGACTAGGGAACCACTCCCACCTTAGAAAGCTCAAATAAACGTTTTCTCTCTCTCTCTCTCCCCCCCCCCCCCCCCAGCCAGGACCATGTAACGCCCTGAATTTCCACAAAAAGGCACATATCGCGGAAGTTCCCCCGGTAATCGCTACAATAGCGTAAATAGAGATAACTGCTTGCGCGAAATTTTCAAAAACTGCAATATAAAGAAAATGCAAAAAAAATACGGAAAGCGGTGAAACGTTTAACGCCCTGCCTTCCCACAACGATGGAGATTTCGCGGACCTTCCACTTGTAATCGTGATAATAGCGTAAATCGATTTAATTGGTCAAACGAAATTTCGAAAAACGAAAAAATAAGAAAAATATAAAATAGTTGAGGAAAATGGCGAACCGAGTAATGGCCTGCATTTCCACAATAATGCAGATTTTGCAAAAGTTGCAAATGCAATTGTTATGATAGTGTAAGTGCAGATAATTGGCCGGGTGATCTTTTGAAAAACCAGAAAATAAGATCAATAATAGAAAATTACGGAAAATGGCAAAACATATAACGCATGGCATTTCCACAATAATGCATATGTCGCAAAAGTTCCACCTTTAATTGTTATAATAGCGTATATGAAAATAATTGGTCGAACGAAATGATAAAACTAAGAAAAATAAGAAAAATATAAAATTATTACGGAACTGGTGAACCGGCTGACGAATTAACACGGCACGTATCGATCACTCAGAGTTTGTACACAGCCCAGTGACCGGTACCACTTTAAACAGGGAATAGACCCTATGCGAAATTGCTTGGTGATCTAGCAACACTGATGTAAACAAGACCGTCCGCCATATTGGTACGGGCGACGATCGCGAAGTCTGGCATTGTTTACTGTGGAAGAGTAGGTGACGGTAACGCTGTATGGCTCAAACTGGACTGCGTTTTCAGGGTCCCAACCACGGATTGTGGACGAAGGACTCGTCTGCGCTGCCGACTGTGTCTGAGGACTCACACCACTCGTGGTGCCGCGCCGAAGACCCATCCGAGCCCAGCGGAGCAGGGCATGCCGCCTAGCCACCGAGCCGCATTGCTCGCCTTCATCGGTGCGGACAAACACGTGCGACTCGCAGTAAGTAAATGTTTGTTTTTTCCTTGACGCGAGTTAACCGGTATGAGCATTGGTATAGCCCTTTGTTCACCGTTGTTTACCATGTAAATGCGTAGCGGGGACCCTACCCTGTTGTAGTAACCCTGAAAGAGGAAATTGACAATCGCCAGACCGTACCGCGAGTGGGTGGATTAGGTATTTTCAAATGCTGTACATCGAATTTACGGGACGATTTTTGGCAAAGATGTTTACGGAAAGGTTGCGGCCGTTTTCCGTGACGGTCGTCCGCCCGCGCGTTTGCCGCAAAGCATTCGTGCTTTGCGGCGAAGTCAACTGCAAAAGTGCACATGCGCCTTGAATTTTCTTTTTTGTGTGTGTTTTCATTATTTATTGCGCATGTCCTACCGCAAAAATCTGTTTGTGCGTCTGGCTTGGCCTTTTTCGGCAGTGGGGTGGTTGTGGTAGCTTCTAAAGCGCATGTTTTGAGTGTGCCCGAACAGATAATACCGTAAAACCTCGTTAGCTCGAACTCACTGAACTAATTTTTTTTTTAATTCGATGGGTCATCGGTATAGCCAGAATGTTTACCTGTTTATCTCGAAAGGTTTTGGAAGTGAGTTCCAGATAATCATAATATTGCTTGCTTAAGTTATGACGAACACGAATATGCGGGTACTGGTATCATTACCCACGGTGAGGTTCTCTTGAAAGTACATTAACAAAGCATGCAGCGATACTTGCACGCTCGAACTTGAAAAACAATTTTGACATCATTGCTGTTTGAGGTATAGATTATTGCCCTAGCAACAGTGTTAAGCAAGACACAAAATCTGGTCATTTTGAGTCTGTTCCTTGCGGCCACTGCTTTCTGCTCTGTCCCTTTAGCATAAACTGTAGCGGACTAGTCCTGTTCTTCCCTGAGTGCTGTTTACTGTTACTCTCTCTGTTCTTGCAGGTTGGGCCTCATCCATGTGGTCAGCAGCTGCTTTCGCTCCCAGAGAAAAATTGGCCGGCCCTACGTTGTGTGCCTCACCTCTGAGACGGACAGTGGGGAGATTGTGGAGGCAGCGTGCGAGTGCCCGGCGGGTTGCAGTGGAGCATGCAGTCACATCCTGGCAGCTATGCACCTACTCGTCCTCTTGCAAGCCCAAGGTTTTAAAGAGGCGCCACCGGAGCTTGCGTGCACAACTGCCACAACAGTGGGGACGTCTGAGACAGCAGGGCATCAAGCCAGCGAGTGTCCAAAACATTGACTGGAGAAGCCCGCAAGAAAATGGCCCCTCCCTTCCTTTGCCAATGCGTCTGTTGGGCGCACGTCGAGTGCAGGAGCAATGCGAGCAGCAATAAAGTGCCGTGCAAGCGCTTGGGAGGAAACTTGGTAGCATTTGGAATGGGTTTTTTGCCTCAGTTTTGCTGGCCTCACCCCCCCCCCCCACAGTAACAGAAACAAGGACTGGCATGGCACCTGGAGGGTCACCTATGAGCTACCAGCAAGCATTCAAGCCACATCACGCCGTGGTCATCTCGCGAGCACGCAGAGGCTGGGCAACGTCGTGTTTACTAGAACGCTGCATGCCGGGGTGGGCGAATGCTTTCCTTTGTTCCATTTATATCCACATTTTGCTATACTACACGCGCTATAAATCAGCGAAGTATTTTAATTTACTTGGATTTTCACTATGGATACAAAAAAAGCAAAAGCACTCAAGCTGATGCGCGGCGGACTGATGCAACTCTGGCCGTTTTTTTTTTTTTTTTTTTTTGATGAAAACTTGAAAATTGCCTCAGCTACCTACATCAATGGCCACTATCATTACGTCGTAGGCATGCATGCAGTATGTGACAAACTAGAGGAGTGAGTGTGTATTTTAGTCGCAAAATATTCGACAGTAAATACATCGCGGCTGAAATGACAATGGGCAACAAGTTAACTTGACGTAAACAAACCTGTCAGCCCGGCAAATCAGGAAACAATTGCAGAAACTCGAATTTTCCAACGTCAGATCATCATAAAACAGTGTACGCCACTTCCGTAACGGCACGCGGCTGAATGCACCGAAAAGAAACTAATAACATACTCCGATACCGTGCGCGCCCGCCACAGAGGAAATTTTCAACCGCGCCGTGACGGCGTAGTGCGGCAAGAAAAGTTTACAGCCCTAGGTAAGATAAAGGCTCGTGTAGGGGCTAAGCGGTACCATGTCACAATGAATTGAAGCGGGCGTAGAGCCACAGGGACGAGTGAAGAAATAAAGCCTAATTTTGACAACGTGTGGTACTGTTTCCCCGCTCGAGCGCCGCTGTCAGTCATAAATAGGTGACGCACGCTCAGGCTTCATTTATAATACAAAGGCTGAACCACGGAACTCCAACGCAGCTGTATTTTTCATCCGGACAGCGACTACGAAATCCCGCGCTTAGCGAACCAATGACAAATATTCGCTCCCAGCGCACCGCGCTCAGCGTGTCACAAAGGTTGCTCGCGCCGGCATAGTTCTCGTCAGAGAGTTCGTTCAAGAGCGTGGAACTTCACGTGCCTTTTCTCCATATGGACCAATATTTCCTCGTTGCGTGCACTGCAGCATGCAGCAATGCTCCGGCATTGTAGTCCATCACCAAGAGCGGTCAATGCCCGCCTTCTATGTTTTGCTACTTGGTTTCGGTTTCAAACGACCGTACCGAAATGGCGGACCTAGTTACCGGAGTCGACGTGAGATGGCGGGGCGCATTTTGCATAGGGTCTATTGTTCTTCTTAATGCATAATCCACGCGATAATTTGTCACTGTTGTCTATGCATAAATTTCGCGGGATGTTGTAACACCGATACACTGCATTGGCTCCCACCCTGCCTTCAATTTATCTAGCCAACTCCGCCTTAAACAGCTCAGTTCCACGACTTGTCGCCATGAGCGCCGGCTGTGCCTCCAACGCTGGCTTGACATGTGCGCTTCTTTAGGGCCCCAGTCTGTGCTAGGCTCCATATGGCGTATTTTTCATTCTTTGGAGTGTTCACCACGATCCCCAGATCCTGCTGCTTCAGCGTAACTCACCTCCAACCAAACTTCGTTGCAATTTGCAGATACGCTGGCTCATACTTTATACCCCGATTTTGACTTGGACATAGCCATCATGTCCCCTCCGTTCACTTTTCCGCCTGGTGCTGGTACGCCGCCATCGGAAGCAACAACCGAGAGTATACTGTCACCATTTACAATGGCGGAACCAACCGCGGCCATTCACATGGCCGCACTAGGCAAAGCTGCCGGCAATGGCGGAGTAACATTTCAATATTTTAAGAACCTAGACGATTCTTCACTGGAGAGGCTCCTAAAGGCGTAACAACCGGGTTTGGCTCACGTGTATACGATCCCCCCGGCCTCGCTTTAAACGGCTATTATCACTGTTACGAAACCCGGCACCCCTAGTACAGATGTCCGCAACCTCCGACAAACACCGCTCACGAAGACAATTTCGAAGCTGTTGGAACGAATGTTTGCCACACGCCTTCCGTGGTGGCACGACGTGCACCATTTATACCACCCCTGCCAAATTGGATTTCGTCCCCACCTTGGTGCAGGGGATAGTGGGGGCCACTTCTCCGAGATTATCCTTATTGGCGGCCGATCCCATCCTGTTCGCTCTGTACTGTGAATGGATGTTCACAAAGCGTACGGTCACCGTGGCCACGCCGCCGTCATTGCGGTACTTCATCTCCTTCACTTGCCATCCCGCCTATGTGATTTCTTTTCCTCCTACCTATGAAACTGCCCCTTTTCCATCCGTCTCAGCAGATCTCCCACCGGTTCCTTCCAGCCCCGCCGTGGTGTGCCTCAGGGATCTGTATGCACCCCTTGCTTTTCAACATGGCCATGATACCTCTTGCCTGGGTGCTGTTCCACACATCTATAGTATTATCTATACAGACGACATCACGGTATGGTCTCTTCACCAGGTCCTTCACGTCCAAAGTCTCCGCCTGCAACAAGCTCTCGATGTAATCAATTCTTGGTCAGGTATCTCGGCCTTCCGCTATCTACTAACAAAACAGCACTTGTTACCTAGGCCAACGCATGGGGCCGACGGCGCTTGGCAACCTCCTCTATCCGCCTTTCGGTTCAAGGCACCCCTATACCAGCAGCGTCTACCCTACGGTGGCTGGGTTTGGCTATTACGGCCACCGGTTCTGCTAAACATTGGATTCGCTCTGCAAAGCATCAAGCTTCACAATCGCTGCATCTGTTCCGTCGCATGTCTCAAAAAGCCGGCGGTGTGGCCTCCAAGATGACCCGCATGCTTGTCCGAGGCATTCTTCGGCCTCGCATAGTTTATCGAGCTCAATTCCACTTTCTCACAGTCACACTAGGCACTACTCGAAACAAAAAAACTCCCTCCACCTCCCCGAAGGGGATCGTGCGGAAATGCGAATGCATTGGGTGCACCGATGAGTGCGCTGCGGCAAGCAGTAACGGAGAGAGGCGTGCGCTCCACTGCATTTATATACATTTTCCGAGCGCAGCGAGCGGAGAGAGGGTACGCGGAGAGGAGAGAGAGACCCGCGCAACACGCCCGCCCCGCGCGCGAGCTCTCTCTCCCGCCGAGCTCCGCGATGCGAGCGCCCTACACGCCCGAGCGCGCTCCTCCTCTCCACTCACTCTCCGCTACTCCGCCCGAGCTCCGCGATGCGAGCGCCCTCACACGCCCGAGCGCGCTCCTCCTCTCCCCTTGCCCTCCGCTACTCCCGCCCGAGCTACCACCCGCTAAGAAATGCATTCGCATTTAAAAAGACTGTAGCGGCGCGGGTCCGCCGCGCCGAGACGACGACGACGAAGGCAGAACTACGAGGCGCGCGCTCACGTGCGCTCGCGCTGGAGGAACGCAAGCGCACGCCGACGGAGCACGACAACCCCCGACTGAGAAATGCATTCGCATTTAAAAAAAATTCGGCTATGCGAGCTATAACTGGTCTTCCAGCCCTCACCCCCATCCCTATTCTCCAACAGGAAGCACAGCTCAGCACATTTTATGAGCTCGCGCATCAGCGTCTCCAAAAGCCTGCCTCCAAAAACAAGCCCTTGGCCCAGATTCCGCCACTCTTGCAGCGTACATGACCGGTTCACCAGCCCCACAACTATCAAACACCACTATACCGCCCCATGGAAGTTCCACATATTAACGCATACACAACGTGTTGCCCGTGTTGATCCCCGAACGGTTCGTGCTGCGATTCTGCCGTCTATGTACATTGCTAGCTCTTCCTCTACGGTAATGTTTGTCTACGCGAGTGCTTTAGATACCTTTATTCTTACCGCTCTACTTTGTCCGACTGTGGCTCCCGTTCCAATGACCTGCACTTACATTACAACGGCGAAGTGGCCATCAACGCAGGCAGGACACCTTGCAGTGAGTGATGCTCTGTTACACAGATCGTTGATAATCAATAACGCTTCACCACAGTGTACAATTTACACTGATTCATCGGCAGCTGTAGCTTCGTAAAACTCTTTCGTCCAACGAACTTCTGCTAGCAATTCGGAACCCATTTCGTGTGCGCGTGTCATGGCGCCAACGGAGCAGCCACTCCGCAATTCAGGCTGAAGATGCCGGTACACATCTCTCGCGTGTGCAATACCCAGCTCCACTTGCACCTTCGTCAAACGGTGTTCGCCTTGCCAGTGAAAAAGAACGTCTACGGCGCGCCGCGCGCTCTCTCACACCCCCGCACGGTACGGATCTCCCTGGCGGGTTGTCTCGCCAAGATGAGGTCCTGCTCAGACGTCTTCGCCTGGGAGTCGCCCTCACGCCGGCTGTGAGGAGGTCCTGGCCACCTCAATACCATGCTCGTTTGACTCCACGTGCCCCTTTTGCGCCGCTCCTGTGGACCAGGATACACCAGAGCATTTGGTGTGGAGTTGCCCTGCCCTGCGAAGCCTACGACTTGTGCACACCGCCACCTACGGTCCGCACCCAGGACGACCACCAAATTTCATGGCTAGGATACAAGTTCCACATTATGTCCCCCTGCTCTGATTCCTTCGGAAATGCGGAGTGTACCTCTACATGTAGTTTTTCCTTATGCTGAACAGCAAACTCCCGCAATTATTAAAAAAGTGCATAAAAGATCTATTGTTCTGCCTCGGTAGCCTACGGTTAAGGGTTTCGGAACGTACGCCCCGACTTTGAGCCCGAGGGATTCATAATTTTTTCCTACACCAATCATTCTTAACAGCCGAGCTGCTCTTACTCGCCGTAACTTCGCCGTTGCAGGAAAAAATACCACGAGAGGGCTGAGCGCTCGTGAGCGCGTGCCTGGCGGCGACCTCCGACTCCCCGGCTCACGCAGTGGCCTTAGCAACAACAATCACACAAAAAAAACCGCGAATGCCACATTGTCTAGAAGCCATTGCGGATAATTTAAGACATGGTTACGAGTGCGCCAATCCTTTCCAAGGTGATTTGCAGATACCGCAACCGCTGCGTGGGAGTCGAAGACGAAGTGCTGGTGAAAATCTACAATGCTGAGGATGACTTTGCATCCACCATTCGCCGCGAAAAAGATGACGACCTCTTCGATGAATATGACGACGATTACGATCACCGAAACCATGCCAATAAACAATGGTACTGAAATTATACTAAGACATTATGTGTTATATACTATGACTCCATGATACTATACTATGATGCTATCTGTTTGCCAATGCTCGCCGACAACAGCGCTGCAATTCAAGTCTTCCTCGTGAGTGCACGCGTCCCTGATTTTTTTATTGTAGTATTATGTTCTCTTAGCTCAGTTCTCAGCATTATTCTCGTAAATAAAAGTGGTTTGGAATCTCATAGGTCATCTTAGGGAGGCGGTGCTGCATATCGACACGTTTAATTAATGGACTGATTGTGGGGTTCAATGCGCCAACGCTACACAGACGATGAGGCGTGCCGTAGTGGAGGGCTCAAGGTTAATTTTGACCACGTGGGAATCTTTACGTGCACCGAAATCTCAAACACACGCTCGTTATTGCATTTCGCCTCCATCAGAAAAGCAGCCGCCGCGGTCGGGAATCGAACCCGCGTCCTTCTGCTCAGCAGCACAACGGCATGGTCACTGAGCCACCGCGGTGGGTACGTTTTATTACCGTTTTCTCTCGAGCCGCGAGCGCCACGTTTGTACCCCTCTTGGGAACGGAATATTACCTTGGGCGCATGTGTGGGTAACGTTTGTAAACAAAAACGAATGGGGTATGTCAACGCGCTCAACACTCCCTGAGAAATTTCTGGGAACGTGTACCCCACCCTAAATCAGAAATTAGCCTTATGAGGGGAGCATCACCCAAAACACCTTAAAGCGGTTTTTGGATATCCGAATGGGTTACCTAAAAACGCGAAAACCAGATCAATATCTCAACAGGCCTACGACATAATGACAAATTGATAGAAAAATATGTCATCTCTTTTCTCTGTCTCATCCTGATAATTTAAAAAATTCTGGCGCAAGGAATACTTACGTTATGATGGGTATGTGCTCTGGACATTTTCTCCCTCCTTTTAAGGAAGTTTGGCTGGGCGCTGACATCACCTATTTGTCCCTATCACATTTTTAGGGTTTAATTTCAAAAATCTTTTACGCCCTCTTACAGGCGTATTTGGGCGAAATCCTCAAACTTGTTTTATGTGTTTTTATAAGTACCATTTATCAGTGATAAACCATGCTATATTTCATCCAGTGAAACATATCTTTTAAAGAACCCAATTCTGTACGCAATAGATATTCGACCATGGGGATGGAATAGGACAAAGCTATAAAACTACTTTTTACAGATCTTTTACGGGATTTATATCTGCAGAAATCACTTTGATACCTGTGCGGGTGAGTGAGGTCATCGGAAATTTGCAAAAAAAGCAATTTTCCCATTTTCCTCTGTTAGGTGTGGCATTTATGAACGTCCCGATTTAGTGTGCTCTTACGCCATGATAGGATTTCGTTCTCGAAGTTTGAAGTTCCTAGGCGTAGCAGTTTCAGCTGGTCGTGGGGGAATCAGTCAATCAGTGAATGAATCGGGAACCTTCTATAGGAAGACATTTTGTTCGTACAATGTCAAACCGACCCGTTCAAGCTTTTATTCCCATCACATTTCAATGTCAGCACCATTTATAGCATGATTACTTTATTAAACAGAGCCCATTACTATGCCAGAACATTCCTCACACTCTCAATGCATTTTCATACAGTCTGCATGTTGCCAACGTGGCTTACTGTAGCTACAATAAAGCTTAACACCCGCCGCGGGGGCTTACTGGCTAGGGCGTTGTGCTGGTGAGCACGAGTACACGGGTTCGATTCCCGGGAGTGGCGGCCGCTTTTCTGATGGAGGCGAAAAGCAAAAACGCCCGTGTGTACGAGATTTCGGTGCACGTTAAAGATCTCCAGGGGGTCAAAACTAATCCCGAGCCCTCCACTACGCTGCGCCTCATCGTCTGCGTTGGGTCAAGGCGTTAAACCCTGCAATCAATCAGTAAAGCTTAGGTACAGCTTTCGTGCCAGGGCGACCAATGCTATTTCTATGCGTTAAAAAAACATGTCAGCTGAAATAAAGAGAGAAAGAATGTACGTTTAATACAGCAAACCATGGTCACGAGAATTTTTAAAATTTCCTCGCGCACTTCGATTCCTCAAAATTGTTATAATTCATTTTATTGTCGTTTTCTTTTTTGCGACGTATAATTTCTGTAAGGATACTTTGTGGCCTTCTGCCGGTAACTTGAACTCATGTGCACCTTTGTTTGAGAATTTTAGAATTTTTTTACGTGGGTAATGCACCCTGAGTGGCAGACCCTGCTACTGAGTTTCCACATTTGCGTTGGGTGGCTGGCAACCCAGATTGTAGCACATACCCACGCGGCGAATTTGCCGAGAAGCCCCATTTCAGAAGGAGGTCACAACCTTATGACACCACTGATAC
The DNA here is from genome assembly GCF_048455015.1 of Haemaphysalis longicornis. Classification (NCBI taxonomy): domain Eukaryota; kingdom Metazoa; phylum Arthropoda; class Arachnida; order Ixodida; family Ixodidae; genus Haemaphysalis; species Haemaphysalis longicornis. The sequence continues at coordinate 4,289,852 of NW_027526296.1, forward strand.
GTCATAATTATCATCACCAACGATCAAGGAATCATAATCATCGGGATTTTGCTGAGTGGAATAAAACCGGCTTCCATCTTGCCATGTTGTTCGTGGCTGGTGCTCTCAGTATTATTCGCTCGAAAGCGATATAGCAGTGGCGTGAGGATCGCGCTTGCGCTAGGCGAGTAGTCCCACGCAAGAATGAGTGCCGGGCGGCCACCGGAATTCACCGGCGAAGGTACGTGACCTACGTACCGGGTTCACCTGGAAGCTTACTTCGAAGCTCATTGTATTGAGGAGCCTACGAAGAAGCGAGCACTGCTCATAGCTTCGCTAACGAACACTGCGGTGCGAGTGGTGCAAGCACTACGTCATACGAGAAAGGTGAATGAGCTCAGCTACTAAGAAGTTGTCGGGCATTTAGAGGATCACTACGCTCCGCAAGTCAACGATATTGCTGCGTTATGCTTTCTTCATGCGTTCGCAACAAGAAGATGAAAGTGCTCAGGATTTTATTGCGGAAATTCGGCGGCTAGCAGAGAAGTGTAACTTCGGAACTTCACTGGCGCCCATGTTAAGAGGCCGAATTGTTTGCGGTGTGCGCGATGTACACGTGCAGAGAAATTTTTTGACACAACGAAAGCTAACACTGCAGCTGGCGGAAGACTTTGTTGTATCGGCACAGGAGGCGGCTGAGAACGCTGAACGCATGTTTTGTATATTCAAGGTCCGGAGGGAATGGCAATATGCGCTGGCGACGTGGCACAACTGACTAATCAAGACGCCATCCTTCGGCAGGTCAAAAAGTGGATTGCAGAGGGGTGGCCGTCTTTCCTACCGCAGGGTCACGAGCAACTCCGTCCATACTTTAACCGGAGAACAGAGCTTACCGCAAGCGACAATATGGTGTATTGGGGACACCACATTGTTCTGCCCATGGATGTGGCAAAACGCATGTTGCGTCAGCTGCATGAGACACACCCCGGAATGACATCCATGAAAAGCATAGCCCGAACCCTGTTTTGGTACCCAGGTGACATATAGTGACATATAGAACGGCTCGTCAAATCATGCTGTACATGTGCGCAGGCCTCGGCGATGCCACCAGCCCAGATACCTTTGGCGTGCCCGGACACCGGTGAACGATGGAGCCGACTACACGCAGACTTTGTCAGTCCGATAGACGGCCAGATGGTATTGGCTGTTGTGGACGCCAAAACAAAATGCGTGGAAGCAGTTCCTGTAAAAGTTACCACAGCGCAATCAACGGTTGATGCGCTAAGGTCAATGTTTGCACGTCTTGGCCTTCCAAAAACGGTCGTTTCAGACAACGGACCGCATTTTGTGAGCGCTGTCCTCGCGAGTTTGAGGCACGAAACAGCGTGCAACATCTCACAACTGCCCTGTATCATTCACAGTCCAACGGATTAGCTGCAAGAGCAGTGCGTACCCTCGAAGAAGGGCTAAAGAAAAACCCTGGAATGGACCTCAAAACATGAATATCTCGGTTTCTGTTCCGATATCACCGAACGCCTATCAAGGATGGCAAGTCACCTGCGGGGCTGTTACTGGGATATCAGATAAGATCCGAAATGGACTGCATCACACCGGACAAGGGCCGGACAGAAATCCAACCGAGAGCGAGAAAGACTAAATTTAATGCCTCTGACCCCGTCTGGATGCGAAGGTTTGGGTCAGGTCGACGGTGGACTCCCGGAGTTGTGCACAGACACCAGGGCTCCCGGATGGTTACTGTTGATCGGAGCAGGGACTTCAGCGACGGCATCTAGACCAGTTGAGAAGTCGGGCTGAGGAACACGACTGTCGCTCGGGAGACGTTAACCAGCGGGAACCCGCCGCCGAGAGTATCCCGTCCTCATCGCAGAACGCTTCGACCTCATCTCCCGGTACTACGACCTCATTCCACGACAGCGCGGAAGGGGCCGAGGCGGGAGCTCACCCGCCAACTTTGCCAAAATCGACAAGACTCCGACGGCCCTCTGACCGCTTCGGCTTTTCCCCTGCACGCTTTAGCCATTAAGTTACAGTGGCTGTAATTAAGGGGGGAAGAGATGATACGTCGTCATCATCGTCACCAACAATTAAGGTATCATCATCATCGGGATTTTGCTGAGTGGAATAAAACCGGCTTCCATGTTGCCATGTCATTCGTGGCTGGTGCTCTCACTATTATTCACTCGGAAGCGATATAGCAACCATGACCTAGTTTATACGGGGAAACGCATCATCGTCGTCGTCACTGTCATATTCTTTGTCGTCATCCTCATCCTCGTCATCAACATCGTCTCCCGCCTGGGCCCAGGCTCGCGCTGCCGGTCACGTTCGAAGAAGAAGACCTCATTTCTCCGATGCAGCCGCTTGTCGCAGCTGCTCCGTCCGAGTGTTCCAGCCGCCTCAGCCAAACGCCGAAGGCCGCACACGGAAGGCAGATGTGTTCGAACCAGCCTGCGTCCCCGATCATGTCCCCGATGTCCCCAGAGGGAGTGCAAGCCCAAGGTTCCAGCTTCCCCGTGTCCTCAATCATGTCCCCGATATCCCCGTTGTCCCCAGGAGTACCATCCCAGGGTTCAACCCTCGCCGGCATGACATCGCCGCTAGAGTACATCCTAATATTCGGCCAAGGCCGTTTCCAGAGGCTGGTCTTGTTATGCACGACGTTAGCCGTCTTCACATCCATTGTGCACGCCTTAGCTGCCAGTGACTTGGCCCTGCCCGTCGACCACTGGTGCAGGGCGCCGGCGGCCTACGCCGACTTGCCTCTGGAGACCTGGAAGAACGCCAGCATTCCCGCCGTAGACGGCACAGATGATGATCGCAGCCACTGCTTTCGCCACGACCCCCCGTTTCCCGTGCCGGAGGACCTGGGAGCCGATAACCGAACCGTGGTACCCTGTGACGCCGGCTGGGACTATGAACCAAGTGCTGGACAGCGTTCGATAGTGAGCGCCTGGGACCTCGTTTGTGGCCGGCGTTGGATACTGTCCCTCTTGATGGCGGTATACATGGTTGGCGGCGTGCTGGGTGGTGCCGGTGCGGGGGTATTGGCCGACCGTATCGGGCGCTGGCCGGTCCTCTGCATTATGATCGTTCTTCTGATCCTGGCCGGCATCGCGACCGCGTTCGACCACAGCATACCGGCCTTCGCAGTCCTCCGCTTTGTGCTGTCCACGGCGGCCTCGAGCACGATCGTCACGTCTACTGTGCTGCTCTTCGAGGTCACCGACATCGACCACCGCGCCCTGTTCTGCGCTCTCTCCCTGTCCGGGGCTGGCGTTGCATCTGCGATATATCGCGAGCTCGTGATGACCTTCATCCACGACTGGCATATGGCGCAGATCGCGTACATGGTCCCCACGAGTGCCCTGATCCTGGCTGTGTGCCTGATGGAGGAGTCGCCCTGCTGGCTCCTGGCGACCGCGCGGGTGCGTCAAGGCGAGCGCGTCCTGGTGTCGGCGGCCCGTGTCAACAAGGTCGATGAGGACGCCTTCAAGACTCGCCTCGCTGCACTCCGGGATCAGATAGAGAGGCAGCAGCAGCTGCTCGAACACGGGCAAGGGGGCACTCTCGATGCCATTCTCTCAGATCAAGGTGCGTACCGCTCTTTACTGTTACTGTTGACAAATAAGTAGTATTTTTATTTACTTGCAAGGCTTTCCCCATCGCCTGATTCCTGCTGTGCTCATTTCTGGAAGCCATAGACTTGATACGGTTTGGTGAAGGCTTTTTTGCGGTCATCTCTGTGATTTATACAATAAAAATACACCAGCTTTATCAATTCCATCAACACGAAAGCAAGGCTTCCGGATTGAATATTTAACCTCTCTGAGTAAAAGCATGCCCTTTCTAAAAAAAGCTTAGGCAAGATATCTGAGGTCGAAAACTCATCCGAGAACTGCCGCGAGATGACGGGAGCACTCAAGCAGAATGATCATCCTAGGGAACAAGATTCGCGCCAGCACGTCCTCATAATTGAAATTTTGTGATTCAAAACAAAGCCGGTGTCCGTGATGCACTGTTCCTAAGCTCAGACTTACTAACATGGAGAAACAACCAGTTAACCAGCGTTATCGGCTTGTATCTTTACTATGAGTGGTTCCTCTACTGTGCCGACCTGATGATACCGTGGGGTCAAGACTGACTGGTTTCTTTACTTACTCCACGAATCACGTGGTAATAGTAAGTATATTGGAGACAAAAGTGCAAGGAGATCCTTTCTCTCAACTGGCAAGTGAGCTCGTGGGCATGCCCGCTGGGCAACCATAAGTGAGGTTAAATGATGATGACAATGTGGTGATAACGAGATGATAGATCTGGGGCGGTATTCCGGTGTTTTGTCTTTCTTGTGTCCCTTTCAAGATTGTTCCTTTTGAGTGAGCCTTGATTGGCTAAAAGCGAACACCCGGATGTGACGCCTTACAAGCACGGCGGAGCTATGAGCCGTGGCTACTCGGAGCAGACGATTTGGAGCAGACGATTTTTCGTCGCCTTATTGTTGGTTCGCTCGCGGAACAAAAAACACATAAAAGATACTCTGATACGGTTTCAGTTCTTTAAAATGCGTTTGCAAGACCAGTTACGGTATTTGAATCAAAGGCCCACTGCTTAACCGGAAGTACATCACGATGAACGGGACGCAAAAGGGACGTTTTCAAAGGGGACAGTTACGAGAATACCGCCCCTGGACAGTTAAAAACGTGGTACGAGCGAAATGGAAGAATAGAAGAGGGAAGGATAAAGCTACAAGTCATCAACCCGTGGTGGGTTACGAGGGAAGAGGGTAAAGAGCTGTGTTGAAGCAAATTGAAGCAAATGAAGGGGATCAAAAAGCAAATAAGTATTGTCGGCCCTTGATCAGAAACCAAGACTTTAAATATAAATCTGGTAATTCATGATTGTTAACTGAGTAGCTTTAGCCACATTTCCTCGTTATCATTATCCCAGCTGTGTCTGTAGGTGACAACCATTTGTCAGGAGGACAGCGCACTAACAGCAACGACGCACTTCCTGTTGCAGACGTTCATGTCTCCGACCTGGTAGCGAACGAGAGCTTGCGCAAACGGTCCATCATCATCTTCGGCTGTTGGTGCATCACATTTGCCATGTTCTACAGCCTCAACACAAGCGAAGTTATGCGCACAAGCTGGGTACCACGCTTCTCCCTTCTGGGGCTGAAGGTCATCGAGCTCCCTTTCAACGTCTACGTGCTGAGGCGCATTGGCCGTCGGCTCTCCTTAGCCTACAGCATGGCGGCCCTATCCGTCATCATCGGATGCCTAGCTGTGGTCGACGTGTACCGCGGTTCGTACGCGCTCCACTGGGGGGTCACCGTGTTGTGGCTGCTGGTGTTCGAGCTCACCGTGACCACGCTGTTCGCCTTCTCGGCCGAGCTCTACCCGACGGTGGTGCGGGGAGCAGGTTTGGGTTTCTGCTACCTGAGCGGTCGGATGGGGGCCATGGTTGGGCCCTTCCTCAATGACGTGCACTCTGCAGAGCTGCGGGCCGTGGCCTTCTCCGTCGTCGCCCTCCTCCTGCTGTTCCTCGCGTTCCTGGCCATCTCCCTGCCAGAGACGACGAAGCTTCCGCCAGCCAACACGATGCGAGGCATGATGGCCGACAAGTGGAAGCTCCACTCGCCGCTCAGGTTGGCCCGCCGCCACAAGGCTGTTCCCGGCCCCGCCAAACGCAGAAGCACCAAGAGTGCCGCGTCCAAGGACATCGAAGGAAGGCGCCGCGGCAGGACGGCCTTAGGAGCACAGGACAACCAGAGTCTGTCCTTTGGTGTTGGACCAACCGGCATTCGGCCCCGCTAGATAGGCGCCGTAGATACCTGTGTTTTTTCCAGATTCTGACTTTTAATCGCTGCATATACTAACTGTACCTATAATTTTATTGTATTGCACGTTCTAATTATTCGTTTTTTAGCATTGTGCTCGTTTCTTGCTTTAATGCGGGAGCATTAGGCGCTGGCTGATGTAAAATACACCTTCGCTTAAAACGTTTCCCAAGGGTGGCCGTTTTCTGTACAGGACAACGCCGCTTTTTTTGCACTATTGGGAACCCAATACTTGCACTGTGGGGAACCCAACAGAGGCTAATAGAGCTTTCTCGGAAACTTCGCAGTTGAAGAAAAATTCGTCCTGGTCCAGGATTCGAACCCGGGACCACTGGTAACCGGAGCAGTCGCTCTACCAATCGAGCTAACCAGGAGGCTAGTCATTAGTAGCGCGAAAGCGAATTGATCAACAACTCCAAGCGAAGGACAAGTGTTAATCGATCAGATTTTAGGGGAAATCCCCAAGCTGGAGTAAGTTTCTGTGAAGGAAAGCTGTATAGCTTTCCTTTGTAGCCGTATGACTGCATTTAGGTGGATGTAAAACTTTCCTTCACAGAAGTGTTTTGAAGGTGAAGGAAAGGGCGACGAGCGGCTAGAGCGTCGCTGATTAACATTATTATTGTTATAATTGCTGCCGAGACATCGTCATGGCCACCCAGACGAATATTTGAAGTGGGATCGCCTTGAAGTGGCTTATCGAAAAGGCACCACTTCACAAGTGGGCCACTTTCGAAGTGGGACCACTTTGGAAGTAGAAGCACTTGAAGGTGGGACCACTTTCGAAGTGGAACCACGTTGGAAGTGGGGCTACTTTGGAAGTGGAACCTCCTTGGAGGTGGAACCACATGATAGCGGTACACTGCAGGCCTTCAGAGGGAAGGAAATGCCATCTTCGCTTATAGCTTTACACCCGGTATTTCAGGCACTCGATCAGAAATTACAACTTGTATTAGTGCTTTTTGGCATGCCCTGAATATTTTTGGACATGAGATCAAGGCAATCTGAAGGGCTAGTTTGCCTGACGTAATTCGGAGGAAGTGCACAAACAACGGTGTGAACAGCAAGAAATACCACACCAAAGATCGCAGTTCATCCCGCTTTTAACACATGTACTGCTAATCATTGTAAAGATGATGTCCACGTCGCCCTGCAAGAACACTCCAGTCGCTCAGCGGGTCAGTGTCCCTAAAAAAAGAAAGCACCATCATGCAAATGCTTGTATGCAATAAAGGCTGTTCCTAACCAGTGCTTGCACCATCTTTTCGGGCTCAGCCGCTTTCTAGTTTTGTTAATGGTACCAGGTATGACGCAGCTGCATTTAATGCCTTACCTGTGTACATAGTGCAGCAATGTGCCTGTACAAAGAATAAAACAATGCGGTTTCTAGCTGGATTTGGGAACCAGAAAATTTGTGGCGGTAGAAGTATTTACAACTGGAATTTTTCTTGCTTGAGTAGTAGCCATTTCCTAGCTGGAACAATTTGCGATCCAAGCTGCACTGCTGAAATTTCCAACTGCATATCTACCCAGCAATTGATCTTTTCTTGCAGTACAAGCATTATTGTGACTTCCTCCTTATCAACCCTCGTACCCGACGCCGCTCATTACCATCATTTCATTCTGCTCCTCACGAGCTCTCGTATGCTCTCGGGGCTGCGCCGGCGCGCCTCGCTTTTAAAAGCATAGCTGTGGTAACTGGCCGTAATGTGTGGCGCGCAATGCGGAACGCGTTAAAAAAACCAATAATACACCGAGCACTCGTGAGCCCGTGCCTCGCGGCGAACGCCACCCACCCCCGCCACGTGCAGTGACTTTAGCAAAAAATTGGCCGCGTATCTACTCCTTTCGTTGCAAATGCCGGCAAAAAACGATAGTCTGTCGACATCTGCCAAATCAATGCCTCCCTTCGCTTTCCTGCTCACCTATCATGTTGTTGCTTTTGCGTCGCACTAATCCCAAGGTAAACACGCTAAAGGTATGCTCATGTCAATTTAAATTGGCATCGCTGGCAGTGCTGGCATCGGGTTCCTCGATGCCAGCGCTGCCTTACGGCGGAGACGCTCGTGAATCGAGGCGCCCTACTTCCACTTTTATAGAACCGTGTTGCCCTAGTCCGCGTGCATTCCAAGCAGAACGTGGAACCTATCTAGTGGTTCGTAACTGTTGCTGCTTGCTTTCTTAATATGCCGCCAGAAGCTGTAGTGGCGCGGGCGACAGCAGGTGACAGTGTGAATTTTTTTTGTGCAGTGAATGTAGTATTTCATTTCACGAAAATCAAGTATCTATAAATTTTGTATAAAGGAACACTAAATATTCCTTGTGCATTATTTTCTGTTCTATACTTGCGAAATGTCTTGTTCTTGTTCAACAATGTTGACAAGTATGAACATATAAACCGGTCTTAGATGTTTAGATTTGGTTGTGAGTATATTAGACTATTTGATGCAAAGCATCTCTTGCTCGGGGCTATTTCCGGCGTCCGTCCGTTGTCCGCACCTCTCACCCTACTCTATAAGACAAAGTTAGCGGCGCCCGGTTTCGATCCCACGACTTCTGGCCTCAACGGGAGGTACGCGGTGCTCTTCCCACTACGCTACAAATCTTTTTTTTCTTTATTGCACGGGAAACTAGACCGAATAGCTTAAAGTTCTACCCTAACTACAATAACGGTACATTCACTAATACATTTCAAAGTCAGGCAGGCACACACACGCTTCAATAAGATGCAACCAGTCCGGCGGCTGCGATTGCGCCGCATAAACACTGTACACAAGCGCACATTGTTCGCGAAAAATTGACTTGGTTCCACGAGGTTCCTCGGCATGGCGGTCAATCATGCGACACTTCCATAGGCTAAACAATCCTATCAGCACGAAAAGGTCATATGGCACGGAACAGTTCTTCATCACTGGCAGGAATCGTATACTCTAAGGGGTTATGTCTAGGTCCTTTACAAGAGTCCGTTGCAGAACTTCCAAAAAAGACACATCATCCCCACATAAAACAAAGCAGTGATCAAGTGTCTCCGGCTGGTTACACAAGCGACAGTTAACAGACCAAGGCACATATACACCTTTACTATTGAGCCGTTTTAACTGGCAACTTGATGTGTGCAACTTAAAAAAGAAACTTTTTGCAGCAGCTTGGATGCACATTTTCTTGACGCGCTTCAACACACTGTCATCTAAAAGCATCAGATATGGTTGACGGTAAATGGGCACTGGAAATAAACGTTCTATTAAAATGCCCGTCAATTCTTGCAGGAGGGTTGCAAGCTGAGCTAGTTGGAAAGACATTCTTGGATAAAACCAGCGCTAACTCAGACGAAGACGAAGAAAGTGTACCACAAGGACAGCCGCTGGCCCAACAACTAAATTTTAATGTCAGAAAGGGTGAATATAAATACTGAACACAAACACTAAAGTAATAAAAAGACACTGCGCATGGGCGAAACAACTTTGCAAAGGTCACGTTGATACCACAAGTAGTTATACTCATGTTACAATGAAGGCACACGCAGATACGCAATCTCTTTCGGATGGAGACACACGCTTGTTTCGCTTACACACTTATCTATTTCGCGGGTTGTTTGGTTACGGTGCCTAAATAAAATGTTAGTGTCAGGAAAATTAGGTTCGCATTGGCTGCACTTAGCGCAATGCGAAGAAAGATGGGATGATACAGGGCCTTTCAATGACAATTCATGTTCTCTCAAACGCACGTTGATACAGTGGCCAGTTTGCCCAACATAGGTTCGGCCACAAGGCAAAGGAATACTGTACACAACTCCCGTTGCGAATGCGACATACCGGTTCTTGTGGTTGACACTACAACCAACCCCTTTCTTCTCACTTCCCTGCTCTATCTTTCTGTCAAGCCTGCCACATACAGAAAGCAACTTATTGCCGGCCGTGATAGCCACTTGCACTCCATAGCGATGGCCTACTTTTTTTAGGCGGTGTGTGATCGTATGAATGTATGGGATGACGGCAACTTTTTGGGCTTTCGTGTGTCCTCAGCAACCTCCCGGCGATTGGACTTTGCTTTTAGGATTTTTACAAGTTTTTCACACGACCATGACAAGAGATGCAGTGGAAATCCCGCCTCCCTTAACTTTTTCAATTGGTCATTGAAGCTGTTTGTCATCAAGTGCTGGCACGATTTCGAAATGGCTGAGCGAAAACATGACAAGGCATTAGCGTTTTTTACAAGCTTGGTATGGCCCGATGTGTAGTTCATCAAAGGCTTGACCGATCGTAGCGCATACATCCAGCATACAGGCTCCTTCTCAAACCGAAGATAGAGATCCAGATACTGGATGCCATTCTGTTTTGTAGTTTCAATCGTGAAATTGAGTCCCAAACCCCTTTGCTTAAATACCTTTAAAATATCCACAGTCGCTCTTAGGCTGGAGGAATCCTCAAGAATAACCAGGTAGTCGTCTACGTCACGGAAAACTTTAGTGCAATACCGTTCAGGTCCCTCTCAGGAGAGCGATCAACTTTGGCAAGAAAAATGTCGCTTAGAATTGGAGCCACTCGCGAGCCGATACATACTCCCGACTTCTGCGTGTACACTACACCATCCCGGCAAACAACCAAGGAGTTTAAATAAAAAGTCAAAAGTTCCAAGAAAGCTGGAACAGGTATGCCGCTTACATTTTTAAATTCTATTTCGTCGTTATCACTCGTAATGCACTCCTTCACAGCGGGCAAAAGATCGGCATGGGGAAGCGAATGGAATAGATCTTCCACATCTATGCTAATAGCAGAGCAGTGAGAAAGGTGATGCGTTTCCAAATATGTGACTACAGCATGGGAATTTGGAACAAGGAAGGGATCATTAACGTGCAAGGTGGACAGACACTTCTGTAAGAACCCAGTTACACAGTATTGCCACGTCTGTCGCTCGGTAACAATTACCCTAAATGGGATTCCTCGCTTATGGGTCTTGGCTGTGTAGAAAACGTCAAGATGAAGCTTATTAGCCTTTTTTATCGATTAGGCCAACTTGCCCAAATTCATGTCTATCAGCAAGGAGCATGTTTCTTTCTTTCTTTCCATCAAGTTAACACCCGCTTTCTTAAAGCTTTTCTGTACTGCTGCCAAAGCCTTATGGCCAAAAAGAGCCTCAGGCATTACAACCAAAGAACCCTCCTTGTCCGACTCAAGCACCCGAAGCTCATTGCTTGCGAGGTAGTCAACTAGGGAAGACATTGGGAACGCTTAACAGGTTTTTTCTCTCGCCCGATTGCCTCCATGCTGTCACTTATGCACCTGTATCGTTCATTGTCCGGAACGCGTGCACTTACGCCTCTAGCGAGAGCCACCTTTTCCACCGGGCGTAGTTGCGGCTGGAAGCAGAACTTCGGTCCTAGCTGAAGCACCTTCTAGTGAACCATTTAGGGTAATTTAGGGTAATTGTTACCGAATAATTTTTACCGAGTCGGGTAATTGTTAACGGTAACAATTACCCCATTTAGGGTAATTGTTACCGGTAACAATTACCCCATATAGGGTAACTGTTACCGAGCGACAGACATGGCAGTACTGTGTATCTGGGTTCTTACAGAAGTGTCTGTCCACCTTGCCCGTTAATGATCCCTTCCTTGTTCCAAATTCCCATGCTGTAGTCACGTATTTGGAAACGCATCACCTTTCTCACTGCTCTGCTATTAGCATAGATGTGGAAGATCTATTCTATTCGCTTCCCCATGCCGATCTTTTGCCCGCTGTGAAGGAGTGCATTACGAATTATAACGACGAAATAGCATTTAAAAATTTAAGCGGCATACCTGTTCCAGCTTTCTTGGAACTTTTGACTTTTTATTTAAACTCTTTGGTTGTTTACCGGGACGGTGTAGTGTACACGCAGAAGTCGGGAGTGTGTATCGGCTCGCGAGTGGCTCCAATTCTAAGCGACATTTTTCTTGCCAAAGTTGATCGCTCTCCTGAGAGGGACCTGAACGGTATTGGCGGTGAGATGTTTGAGTGGCGCCCCCTGGATCTGACGTCAGCTTAGGGACCCGCTCCGCTGTCGTCTGCTACACTCGCCCCGCTGCTACACCCGCGCCGCGGTCGTCCGGTTCTGACTGGCAGCAGTCCCTTTGCTAGAAATCGCCCGCTTTGATGCTTTGGTGCTTTAAAAAGCGTGTTTTCAATCAGATTGTGACGGCTCTGAATAATTTCAAGCTTTGTCCCGCACAATTTTACAACACACGAGGAGAGAGAGAACGACTTTCAGAGAGCATCGCTCAGACAATCGTGTGTAACCCGCCCTCGTTTTATCTAGCGTATTTGCGAGTTTCAGAGCTCCTCGATAAGTAGTATTCAAAATGCGTATGCTTCCCTTAACTATTTCTGAGATGCTCTTATGAAGACTCAACAGTCTAATGCTACGCATCAAGCAGCGGGTCGCACAGCAGGAAATAAAACGGGTGTTTTCTAATTCTTTCGTTGTTGTTAGATGAACGTTTTTTTTTTCTGTGCCCAACGCATTCATTTTTCTGCACCGTCCTAAACGTACTAGGAGGTTTGAGGATGTTTGCGAGGCTCACAAAGTTCGTCTCAATATTCAATGCAATAAGATCTGTGCTACGGCGCAGATAACGTTGTCCACAGTACTCGAAGGCGGCTTTTGTGCACCTAATTTCTATCGAACCATCGATATCGTAACGAACTCGATCTCAACCTGAAAAGTTATGACATGATTACGGTGTTGAAAACTTGATATACTGGCTAACTAACGCAATAGATAGTATACATGCCAATTTTCAGTATAACACAATTCGAAACCAATGAATATGTCCAGACAGCTCTTTATTGTTTTCCAACCCATTTAGTCGCAAAGAACAAATCCTGGCCTACTCGGGATGACGTTCGGTGAATTGAAGAATGAATCTTACTCTCTCGTCTTGGACTGAGGAGCCTGCCCACTAACCAGCTCGATTTTACTATTAAAGTTTTCTCCTCCTCCTGGTCCTCCCCCTCTTGAGTGCAGTTTTACTATAACGCCTATCTGAATATTGGGATGATATGGCTGTGGTAAATGTACCGAAATATCCCTCCAAATCTGAACAAACATAGCCTTACTGTATGTTTGCCTTACAGGTTACTCGTTTTGCTCAATAAGCCTGCATACTGGTTAGAAGCCTGGTATAAAACCAGCACGCGCCTATACACACAGCAGGTTATTTGGAAATCAACCTACATTATTTGTGCCCCATAGTGCATGTCGGCACACTTTCATGCCGTGACAACGTAAAGTGACTTGATACAATAGTTTCGAGTGTTAGGCAAGATTGCCAAATCTGTTTTACCTTACATACGATTAGCTGGAATCGTAATGCCTTCTGCCAAAGCCGACAGCCCCGAAGGCCTGGAATTTGTTTTGGTCTTCCATTTTCGCTGTTGTCGGTTGTCAGCCTGCGGCTGTTACCTTTGTTCGAAGACTGCTGAACACAGAGGCTGACGCCTAGTTCCGACTCTTCGCGCTCCGCACAGGACCAGCTTCGCAGCAATGCATGGGCGACGCCGGCAATGTTTTTTTCCGGAGCGGTATCAAAAACTATACTTAAAATCACGCCTTGCGCTAGTTTACGCTGTTTTAAATCTTTTGTTACGAAAAAAAAGTTGCGCATTCGCGAGATCTGCTGCGGACAAGCACAAAATCTCAACCGCGCGCAAAGAAACAGCATAGAGAGCGAGCCCGAGTGAAGCAGACGACAAATGCGAGAATCCCTAAGCCGACGTCACGGAGGCGCGCTCCGCAGCGCCGCCCGTGGTCGCGCTCACCGCCAATGGCCACTAAAGTTTTCCGTTACGTAGACGACTACCTGGTTATTTTTGAGGATTCCTCCAGCCTAAGAGTGACTGTGGATATTTTTAAGGTATTTAAGCAAAGGGATTTGGGACTCAATTTCACGATTGAAACTACAAAACAGAATTGCATCCAGTATCTGGATCTCTATCTTCGGTTTGATAAGGAGCATGTATGCTGGATGTATGCGCCACGATCGGTCAAGCCTTTGATAAACTACTCATCGGGCCATACCAAGCTTGTAAAAAACGCTAATGCCTTGTCATGTTTTCGCTCAGCCATTTCGAAATCGTGCCAGCACTTGATGACAAACAGCTTCAATGACCAATTGAAAAAGTTAAGGGAGGCGGGATTTCCACAGCATCATTTTGAACCATGGAAAATCACGACTACTAGAACTACATGCGGTCTACAATTGTTAAGAAACAGACTACCTCGGCTATTAAACAGTTTGGATGCTAGAAACGTCAAGCTTCAGAACATCAGTTTTAAGGCATTGCGACAGAATTTCAAAATGTAGTACATGCCTTTTGTTGCCTGTCTCAATTTGTTATTCGCTAATTCGTCACCTTTGGCTATAGTGGTGTTAGTTTGTACATTGTGTTAATTTGTTTGATATGTTTCAATATGCTAATTTGTGTGCGCGCGCTATCAGGCGCAGATATGTAATAAAAGAAATGTCGTAGTTATCATTTCGTGTTAGGCAGCGTGCCTAACACTAATGATAGTGATCTTTCGTGGTTTTTTTTTCTTTCATTTCGAAAAAAAAAGGCTGTTTTATTGCTCTGTTTTGTCTATCATGCCTTTTTTTTATGTATCATGCCCATGTATGCCAATTTTATATATCATGTCATCGCGAATTTTATGTGTCATGCCAATGAGGGGGCCTGCGGCCTTGTCAAGCTGACTTCTTTCAGCTTTTTCCGCAGGTCTCCTACATCATGCAACTGATGTGAAATAAAGTCCTATTCTAATTCTAATCTCTTGTCATGGTCGTGTGAAAAACTTGTAAAAATCCTAAAAGCAAAGTCCAATCGCCGGGAGGTTGCTGAGGACACACGAAAGCCCAAAAAGTTGCCGTCATCCCATACATTCATACGATCACACACCGCCTAAAAAAAGTAGGCCATCGTTATGGAGTGCAAGTGGCTATCACGGCCCGCAATAAGTTGCGTTCTGTATGTGGCAGGCTTGACAGAAAGATAGAGCAGGGAAGTGAGAAGAAAGGGGTTGGTTGTAGTGTCAACCACAAGAACCGGTATGTCGCATTCGCAACGGGAGTTTACGCTGAAAAAAAAAACTTTTAAAAACGGATGATCAGCCGTTTTGATAAAAAAAAAACCGCGAAACGAGCTGGTGTACAAACAAATGCACCAATCCAACACCACCAGACCTTAACAGCAGGAAGAGGTTATCGCGGCGCATGGGCTCCCACTTGGACCGCCATACGAAGGTAGCCAACACTCAATGAAATGCTTGAACGTTATTTCGTGCGCAACTAAGGACCTGCAGAACATAAACAAGCTTGGAGACAAGAAATACATTACACAGTTCTGCACGATCAAATATAGACAGCTCCCGCCCCATCCATGCCAGCGTTTTACGCTTCACTACAGTAAGTGCAGAAGACCAATGAGGTCCACTGTTCCGAATCTGATGTAGAGGAACCCCAAGGTACTGTATTGTTTCAGAGTCCCATGTTATGCCTCCATATTGACGTGGCTGCGTACTCCACCAGCCCTTCCAAAAACCTCTTGATTTTTCAAGGTTAACCTTAGCACCACTTTCATCGCAAAACCGCTGTATCAGCATCATTACCTCCAAAACACTTTTCTTGTCCGTACAAAAAAGGCAAGGTCATCTGCATAGGCTAAAAGTTTGACTTCATAGTTTTCCAGTGAAAAACCATGAATGGCACTGCTTTGGAGAATACTAATGCACAGGGGCTTAAGGTACAAACCGAATAAAAGGGGTGACAACGGGCAACCTTGCCGTACGGAAGATCTAATTGGAATAGGTCTAGAAGTTCGCTATTTATAATCAACCGGGTCGTACAGCTTTTATAACAGGGAGATATGCCTTTATACAAGGCTTTCCCAAGCCAAGCTGACTCCAGAACAGCAAAAAGGAAAGGATGGCAAACCCTGTAAAATGCTTTGGCAAGATCAATTTGAAGGAGCGCAACCTGCCCAGCACCATCGGATACGCACTCCAGTACTGAACGAGCAATACGGATTTTGGTCTTATTCTCCGCCCCTGAATACCGCAAGTCTGGTGCGAACCTATCAGGCTCGTGATTACAATCTGTAGCCTGCGTGCTAGCACCTTCGCGAATATCTTGTAATTCACGTTACACAGATATCGGCCTGTAGCCATCCACGGTTTTCACCTTTTCTGCGTTGTCACTTTTCGGGATTAGTACAGTATAACCTTGGTAAAATGCAGGAGGCAGGACATCGAGTTCATAGGCCTTTGTGCAAGTACTACGAACGCGCCTTATGTACTTGACTCATTCAAACTACGTCAAGAAGCTACTGATACAACGAAGGCGCGCGAAGCTGAACCGCTGAACGTCAACGGAAACGACGAACCGAAAACTTTAGAGGAGGATGTTGAATTTCCCGTGGGAAAGCTGTGGCGGGACACGCCACGCGCCTTGAAGCTCAACCGGCCGCGTCCGCAGCGCCTCTGATGCTGATTGTGGCAGGATGCCCCTAGGGATTGGCCAACCAAAGAATCCATCATGAGATAGCTTTGCGTTCAACCACCGTCGTCATTTTCCCGTACGGGAACCGATGAATAAGGAGAAGAATACAAAGCTGCGAAGAGGAGGGCGTGTACGTTGCTCTCGCCCCGTCCGCATCACCTCTGATAATGATTGTGGCAGGATTCCCCTAGGGATTGGCCAACCAAAGAATCCATCACGAGATAGCTTCGCGTTCAACCACCGTCGTCATCTTCCCGTAAGGGAACCGCCGAAGAAGAAGAAGGAGAAGACAAAGCTGCGAAGAGGAAGGCGTGTACATTGCTTTCAGCCGGTGCACCAATGTCAACAACCTTTACCTCACCAAAGCTGACGGAGACTACTGATTCTACCACAGAGACAACATCGACAAGAACATGATGGACGAGTTTCGGCGCCTCGAGAACCACCGCCTACTCACCGTAACACAACAGTACTTGCTTGCCTCTGCCACCGGTGTGGACCCGGACTCAGAATTCCCTCTGACGCTAGTAAACACCAGATCACTCAACGTAACGGCAACACAATGGAACCACACGGAACCGCCACCATGCTTCGCATCCTCATCAGGGTTCCCCACGGGAAGATGGTGTACTTTTTTTTGCGCACACCTCGTTTCACTTTGGACGGGTGGCTGAATCAAGTCACAGACAACAGACAGACAGACAGACAAACAGACAGTAGCGCAAGAAAGACTATCGTCTTCAAAACATCTAAAACGCAGAGGAGCGAGAAAAAATTCCCCCGCATTTCCCCGAGGGGAAGAATGTGAAAGTGCGAATGCACGGTTGTCGGCCCGCTTGCGGCGCTTGCGCTCGGCCCCCGCAGCCCACCGCCTCGCCGCCTTCTCTTCCATCTCTTCCATCGGGTTTGTAGTATCACGTGTACACCACGCAGTTATCAAGCCGCTATAACGCCGCTGAGTCGCCAACGCACGCCGCTGACGACGTAGTTTGAATGCGTTAAAGATATAAGGCGCGTTACTCACTGATATCAGCGTGGCGTCCGTGGCTTAGTCGGTAGCGCGTCGCGCTGCGGCCGCAAAGTCCTCGGATCGAAACCTGGCGCCGAATGCTGTTTCTTTTTCAAATATAGAGGAGCACTGCGGACGCCAACGCCGCCGGCGGTGGATGGTTTGGGGTCGCTTATAAAGTGCATTCGCACTTAAAATGCCGAGCGCTCATGATCGCGTGCTCACGGCGACCGCCGAGCGTCCCAGGATCACGACGTGGCTTTGGAAAAAAAAGATACCGGCGAAAGCATTGAGGTCCGCGTCAGGTTGCGTAACAACCGGCAATGCGGCTCCTCGGAACTTCGACGCGTCCAGGAACACCGCGCATGCATCGTGCACGTACGCGCCACCGCTGCGCTCCAGTTGTCGTCAAGCGCTAACGCGCATGTAATGCTCGGCATGAGGAACATCACAATGTCCATGTATATGACGATGACTACTACTAGCACACTGTATAGCGATTACGTAACATGTAAACAAACAATTTCAAACTTGTACAAATGTGTGGTGATTTTCTCACGCACAAAGAATTTTTTTTAATTGCGACAGTATGCCCTTTGGCATAAGGTCCTACAGGTACAAGTTTGGACCCGTTTCCCGGAGGAAGTCCAGAAGACAGCGGTGGTGGGGCCCCCACAGCCATCGCTGAAGATCGGGGGATCTCCCCGGATGCAGGCCTGTGCCGCGAAGGTGTGGGGATCTCGCTGCACTCAGGGAAGGGCACGTCCATAGCAGGTGGTTGGTGTCGGCGTCTTCGGCAGGAGCCGTACAGAAGGGGCAGGTCGTGGAAAATGGGGCATGATATCGCGGTGGCCCGCCCGGGTTACCGCAGGAGAGAGGGCCACCCCAAGCTCGTAGTCTACGCAGCAAGACCTCCTCCCAGCGAGCGAGCCCACTGGGAAGGTCTGTTCCACATGGTGGGATGAGACACGTGTGGCGCGACGCAGATCTTCCTTTAGTTGGACAAATTGGTCATGTTGGTCAGTTGTCAGCAAGGGCAGGGGCCGTGGAAGCGACGTAACGTGACAGAAACTATCTGCCGCAATATGAGCGGTGATAGTATTACGCCGTATCCACGACAGTCGGTGAGGGCAGGGGCACGTGTCCAGCAACTCATGAATGTCTCTTGAAACAGACGAGTTGGAGGCTACACGTCGCAAATCCCGTATGGCCGCCGTTGAGTTCGTGTAAATTTGTGCCGTAAAACTTCCAGGAGCTTCAAGAAGTGCCGGTAGTAGAGCTTGCAGTCCGTCCCGGATGGCTGTAAGCTCCGCCAGCTTAGAAGGCCAGGTGCGGAGTGTTTCATAAGCATAGTTTTGGTTTGCTTCTGAATGAGAGGGGCATACGATCGCTGTAGTTAAGACGCCGTCTTGGGCCCCAGCGTCCACAAATGCCTATACAACCTGGGGCAGGTTCCCAGTCGCTAGTAATGGCACACCAGCGGATCGCTCGTCTGCGTTTCCCATCGACCGACTGTCCAGTCGAATGAGAGGCCGGTTATCGGTCACTTGATGATACAGCCAGGGCAGCCTAGCTACAGGGTGAGCTGGTAAGGCGGGCAGAGAACGGCCCATGTTGATCGCCAACGCCGCTGCCTCCGGAACAAAATTTAGTTTGTTCTGGCGTGCGGAGCGACGTTGATGTACAAGCTCATCCAGGGTGTTTTGAGCTTCGGCCTGAAGAGTTGGTATATGCGTTATTTGAGGGATGCAGGTGACCCTGCAGTGCAGACGAAGAAATAAATCCTGCCGCTTCGCTATAGATCAAGTCTTGCGCGACTTAGTGCAAACTTCACCAGTTTTTTTAACAGCGAAGCTGTTTAGCACGTCGTAATTTGTAGTGTATGCAGTTAAAAATACCAAGGAATGGCCTCGCGGCGGCAGCAAGAATACCAAAAAAATTCCAAGCGTTTGTGCGTGCGTGCCACGTGGTCACCACCCAGCGTACCCTAGGCACGTTTGTCAAGCCTAACATATCACTTCAGGAAATGGGCCAAGAATATAAAAAAAAACTCCAGCGTTCGGCGTAATCATAGCAACACTTGCTCGGAACGAGAAAGGCACGTCATAGCGTATGCCCCTCTAAGGTGATGTCCAATGATTATAACTTCCAAAAAATGAGCCAAGCTCACCCTTATAGCAACAAAGGTCGTTGCGGCAGCGAAAAAGAAGAAAATTGGCGGCAATCGTGGACTTAAACCTTCGTGATTGTCGTCAAGGTTGTGTACAGCTTCTTACGCGTTAGTGTCAGCTTCCTTCATTTTTTTCTGGCATATTTCCTTTAAAGCATCATCCTATCGGTATTGATCCTAGCAGTCGGTATTGATTCTTTCTATTTATTTTTCCTTTCCCTCTGGTCGCAAGAATTCTCCACTGTGCATAATTACCAGCAGTGGTGGTCACTGCGAAAGTTCATAATCACAGAAGAGTTCACGCACACTGTTCGTCTAGAGCAGATTTGCGCAGTACCTACCCGAACCTACAGGTACGCCTGCTCAAGAGGGCGGAAGTGATCGCCGAAAGGCACCGGCCTACGGTCACCACGAGCTCGCCCACCTAACTCAAGGAGAAGACGTCCTGGTGGGGTGGATGTTCAGCCCTTACCCGCCGCCAACATAAGGACTTCAATTCTCCTTGGTCGCTTTCTCAGCCATAAAGTGTTTTCTCTCTCTCTCTCTCTTTGCATTGAATGTATGGGAAATGAAACAAATATTTCCACATTGTTTGTAATATGCAAGAATGTGGCTTAACCAATCATGTCTTTGTGAGAACTTACATGCATTTTAAATTTTATAGCTTGTTTCACAAAAAATTTACACATTTGGCTTAGATTTGTGCAGCCAGTGCCATTTTCATGGACCTAGTCAAGCCGTTGAGTCTGCTTTCAGATGATGGAGCCCTCCAGATGAATTTCTGGGATGTAAACTGCTACTGAAATGAAGTAGTTTCTTGATTTGCGTAAAAACAATATGTGTTTGCTTATCGTGCCAATCAAAAGGAGGTTAGCCAGTTTAGCATGTGCTTCTGAAGGTTAGTTGCAAAGCCAGGGACATTGTTGTGACAAGACAAGGGCTTGATTTGTTCATACACGATAATTTTTTCTCACCACACCATATGGAAGCACAGTTTGCGTCTTCATTAAAAAGTTCAGCAGAGGATTAGCGACAAAACAAAGCATGGCTTCACGTTATGGTAGCAGAACTGAAAAGGGAGGCCACAGTTGGTTTCCACCAATTGTGGCCTGCCTGGTGGAAAATTCATGGTGGAAAATTTTGGTGCAACTGTTTGAAAAATCTGTGGCAGCACGAACAGAGGTGTGTTAGCACTCGCTCAACTGTATGTGTAGCAAGACAGAGAGAGAGAGAGAGCAAATTTTATTTAGCGACTCAAGTTCGAGCCGCGCCGTTAATATGAGGGTGCAAAGTATATGCCGCCATGTATATTGCTGCTTTTTGGCTTCTGCCCTAGATTGCCATGCACCAAAGTTGCAACAAAGTCCTGTTGAAGTCAAGGTCAGATTCAAGACAGGCCCAAAGGGCACTCAAAGCTTTGCTGTTTCTAGTGTTTGTAGTAGTTGTGGTGCAGTGGTACTGTTATAGTTGTAGTTTGTAGCATTTGAATATTTTGAAAAGTATGAGTGAGGATTCCTATTTTTGTAAAACCAACTGTACGCAAACACATAATTGTGTAAGCAGTCTTATTATATGTTTGTAATCACACCATCCTCTCGCTTCCCCTCACCTCCTCCACCACAGTGATCCTCCATCCCACCTGAAAGAATAGTGGCCTGTGATAAGGGGCAGATGGGATTTTGCTATTAACCATGTGAAATGTGAATTGACTTCCATCAAGGAGATGCAACGCCCTCATTGATCTACAATTCGCTCCATTGGGTTTGGGGGCTATTTCTTGTTCTTCCGATTTGTGACTGTACACTTTGCGCAATTTGCTTCAAACTGAAATTCTGAATACCTTTCAGGGCATAAGTATAATTAAATAAAAGACTGGTTTATTTTTAATACAAAGAGTCCACACATTCTTGCAGTATGTATTGTCTGACTGATTTATGATTGATCGATTGATTGATTGATTGATTGATTGATTGATTGATTGATTGATTGATTGATTGATTGATTGATTGATTGATTGATTGATTGATTGATTGATTGATTGATTGATTGATTGATCGATCGATTGTTATGGCACGTATGTCTTTCTACCCGAGTGGTGGAAGTTGCCATCTGGCTCCAGGTTCAGCTACTATAAATACGGCTGTTCTATGCCTATAAACAGCCCACTTAGTTAAGAACATTCAATTCTGTCTTTAACAGGTGCTGTTATGCATTACATCCTACTCGCCACTTTTCCTCCACCACTGTTGTAAGCTTCTTCTGGTAACCTTCAAGACCTTGCTGTGTACTATGAGTATGCATTACCTTTAAATCATAAGGCTTAGGAGGATGGACATTTCCCTCGCATGGATTTAGACGAATACTACCCCATTCGATTTATTTCTTTTTCTTTTCTACAGACCACATGTCTCATCATTTTGGTCATACTTCCTCGCAGAGCTCAAGCTTGGTTCCCAAACGACCAGCTCTACCCTCGGAAAAACAACGAACAATTCTTGGAGTTCTCGTAAAAAATTTCTTTTCTGATATCACACTTCCTTATCCGGTACGTGTAGTATCTAATATTTTTGGTTTAATTTATTTCACCAGTTATTTGTTTGTTTATCTTTGCTGTCATTAGCCCTTCACTCTCAATCACGTAGTCAGCGTTTCACTCACTTTTGCCACTCCGTGTCCACGCTTTTCATGTAGAGGCAGTAGCTAATCCCTTCAACTGCTCACTTTCGTTGTACTCCTAACCACTTCTCAAACCATATTTAGAAAGAAAACCTTGCTTTGTGCTTCTTGGCTGCCTCTGAACAATGTTCTGCCAGTTATCTCCGTTCAATACCGTGAGCACCTAATGCCAAGCATATGCTTTGGTTTGCTTCTAGGCCTGATGAGGGGTTTAGTTTTAAGAACAATACCGCATCTGCAAATGTGAGTCCTGAAACCTTATGCTTTTCTAAAGTCTTCACACTACCTTGCATTACCCCACGCCGCTCTGTTTTATGATAGGTACCTGTGTTTTGGTTCCCCTTAATTTGGAGTTGTTTTGAAGTGGTACTTTCTTTCGTCTATTCACACTTACCAGTGCTTGTATGCCATTCACTTAGGGTATTTTATTCTGCTGGATTGGCATAATGCTGTTACAAAATGCCTATGTAGTCCTGACATTTATATATACTAAAATCTAATCCAGAGTTTGTGTTTAACAGGCCAAAGAATACTTCTGAGCAGTTGTATATATTTTTGGTTATTAGCCAACAGAACAACATTAGAATACACACATTGTCAATTCGTGTACAAAACTGCACCTCACATGCTGGCTGTAGGCACATTTCACTAAAGCTTGCTGCCCAAGCAGCAGCGAGGTGCATTTTACATAACATGGCATGGTAGCATGGGGTGTCACTTTTTGTGGAATAAAAAGTACTGTCCTTGTTACTGCCTCTGCTCATAAAATTGAACCTGCATAAGTCAAGCCACCAATAGTGACAAAAATAGTGCATCTAGGATATATAAAAGCTGTGAGAAAATAATGGTTTGTTAAACTGGCAAAGATCACAAGACATAAGTAGCGGGTCTTGATGCCAGCCCATCAGGTTTTAAACCATAAAAAAAGAGAGATATCGACGGACTTTGTATGGTTGTTTTTGTTTTTGCCTCCTCTTATTAAGCGACACCTTAGTGCTACTCCGTAAAATAGTGGAATAAAGCACACCTGGTCAAGAAGCCCTACAGCATGCAGTGTTGGCAGAT
This sequence comes from Haemaphysalis longicornis, assembly GCF_048455015.1. Taxonomy (NCBI): domain Eukaryota; kingdom Metazoa; phylum Arthropoda; class Arachnida; order Ixodida; family Ixodidae; genus Haemaphysalis; species Haemaphysalis longicornis. Next base: position 4,313,133 of record NW_027526296.1, read on the forward strand.
CTTATATTATCGAGGCAGGCAAATAATCAAAACTTTGAATGTTTCACTAACAGCATTTGCTATTCGATTCAATTTGCCGGGCAGTTTTATCGTTTGCAGTTTCTGAATATTTGAAATTTAAGAATAATATATAATTATTGGTTGATTGAATTATTTATTGATTTATCGATAGGCTGATTAATTGATGAAATCATCTCCTTTGTGTTTTCTGACATTTGACATTTACTATTGATTGGTTGATTTATTGATACTTATTTCTTCTTTGTAAAGGGGTGCATGCATGTGTACAGGAACTTAATCAAATAACTGATACTGTTTTAATTTTAACACTGCAATAGTGGCAGGATCAACCTACCTTTTCCCACTCGGGTGAAAGAGGGAAATAGTACCCTGCAGCAGACCCCTAGCTGACCAAGAAACCAGAAGTAGCACGGAGACTACTCGAACACAGGCCTCTAGACGCACATTCTCAACTAGAAATTTTATATGGTATGTGCAAACGCACTGCCCCCAGCTTGCACATTTGGCACACATGCTCTAGGAACGCCCTACTATACAAAGAAGAGACTTGAGCATTGCAAAGGGCACATTTATTATCACCAGCAAAGAGTAATGGCAGACTGTGCTACAGCTTCTTAGTGAGGATTCAACATCCATGGCAGTGGGTTGTTCAGAGGGCCGAAGGCCCACCACTAGATGCCAAGACATTTTGGATGTCGCCTGAAGCACACTGGGCCAACTAGATCCCTTGGACACAACAAAATTACTTCCTCATGCTCTGTTACAGGTTATAGCTTCCCTAGCCTATATATATATATTCCCCTTTATATACATTTATTCTTTTTCCTTCAGCATCCAATCTTTTTTCAGTCATTTCTTCAGCTTCGTAATTTACTGTGTCAACGCTACCTTTAAATTCTAGGCTTCGTGAAGGCGCGCATTTCCCTCGTATGAATTTCATCGGGCAATGAAAGTTGACTCTGCCACACGGAGAGCCCTTGTGGGTTTGCTTTTCTGCACGACACCACAGCTGCACAAGAAAGCCTAATGCGTGCATGCGTTGTGCCAGGGTCGTTCAATTTGTGCACAGGCAAAGCAAATGTGTGCTGGCAAGGTGGTGTATAACAGTTTAAATAGACCGGCACTCATGCGAAATTTATAATCTAAAAAAGATATTCTATCAACATAGTGGTATGAGTTATCAGCAATGATTGCAGTAATTGTACTGGTCATACTAGCCATCATGTCTAGCCTCTTTTCATTGACTTATATATCTAATATTTTACATTTTTAGCACTTCGTGTACCATTTTCTCATCAAGCGCTAGAAGCTGAACACTCAGGTAAGTCCTGACTGCCTGAGTTACCATTTTTTCTTTGTTTAACGAGCTATATACACACTAAAAGAAAGGTACCGGAACTCGAAAATATTCAATTCATTGTTTTTAATATTCGTGTTCAAAGATATTGATTTGGTTCACAGTCAATTTTTACTGTCCGCATTCGATTTGTAGTTCCACATTTTGTGTTTCGTACAAAAAGTACGTTGCGCTCATACCAGCCTCTGTTTTTAAGGTACCTTAGCTGATTTTGCTCTTGTTTCCTTTGCTTCTTTCTTAATCATGCTTTACAGTGGGTTCTAAGGGCGTACCTGTTTCAATATTCTATGGGCCTTGACCTAGCTGCAGTGTGCACTTCTGTCGTTTTCAGGCCAAGTGCACATGAATGCAATAAATACCTCGGGTAACTGTATCTTCTAAGCCATTGCGTTTCACATGCTCCTGAGCAGTTCTCTATATATATATGCACTGCCGTGCGGTGAGCTGTCTAAGCCTCCAAGCTGTCTACCCCCCAGTCTACCCCCAGCCACTGAAATCGCTGTGTACTATGTATGTGCGTGAAAATGGAGTGCCTGAGAGTGCCTTCCTTGTCTCAACCCATTATGAAGCTTCCTGGTGTGATTTTCTCTTAATATTTTGGCTCTGACTGCTTGCATGACAAATGTTGCTTTGAGTGGTCTGTATAACTCGATATTGTCTTAGTTTCATCTGCCTTTGCACATGTAATTCATCTTAACGTGGGGCCAGCCCTCTGGTATTTGTTAAATATGTATCGCATTGTCTAACACCCTGATTAACGGGGCCCTTCCCTAGTAATCTTTCTCAATCAAGATTTGTAAAATATCAAATTGCTCTCCTTTGAGTTTTTTTTTGTGATATGCCCACCAGAGGCAATGCCACTTGTTCCGGTTGTCTGAGCTTGTCATGAGCCACTTGATCAACATGCCAGGGACTCCGGAACCGGGGGGGCAGGAGGGGCGGTCGCCCCCCCAACATTTTTGCACAGGGGGCAGGCCCCCCCCCCCCCCCCACTTTTCGATTGCTTACTCTGAAATCAAATTTTTCACAAAATCTATAGTTAACTGTTCAAACTGGCGGTTGTGTGGTCCAATGCTTTCCAAAAGTCTCTCTTTGCGAGCTTTGCGAGTCTCTCCCCAGGCTCCAGAGGATCTCGCTCTGCGTACTGCCGCGTGAGGTCGTTCTTCACAAACGACAGCAGTAAGTCAAAGACCCCCGGTCTCATCCTGTAAAACTTGAAAGAAAAAAAGCGTGGTCGCCCTCCCGCATGAGCCGCATCTGAAAAATAAAGAAAAAATATCTGTCTGGAAGGTGGGAGAAATTTGCGGCATCGTAAAATGCACCGTCTTTCAAAATGCAGAATGAGAATAGGTCTGCATAGCCGCCGGCCAAGTTTTTTGCCGGGCAAAGCAAGTGCGAAATGTAGGCGAGAACATACTCGTGCAAGGCAGAATTGGATGCATAAAAGGAAGTTTATACTTACTGCCGTCCAGTAGACCCCTTCCCGTTTCCTGGCAAGGAAAACCGGTCGGACCCAACAGCTTCGGCGTGAACGCTGCTGGCGCCTTCTTTTCAGCTTCATCAGCAACAGCTTCTTCTTCAAAAGAAGCAACTTGCGCTGATGTTCAGCTACAGGCATAGCTGCTGGAAGCACTCGTCAAGACACGAGGAAACACGGCGAGCACACCTAGCCAACACAGTGACGCAGTCGCGAAACGCCAGACGCCGATACGAGCAGGCTAGCGGTGAGTCAGCTCACCGAGCCGTAGGAGCGGTAGGAGTAGACCTGTGCGCCGGTCAGAAATCGCCGGCGGCGGCGCGCCGGTGTTCCCACCTCTAGGGAGCCTACATGCGCCGCGCGGCGCATGTATTCTCCCTATTCACCTCCAGCGGCGGCGGCGAACCTTTCCTCCATGCGCCGAACGGCGTGGGGTCACCGGATCGGCGGCGGCGCGGTGCGGAATAGCGAAATGGGGGGAAAGAAAATGGGATTTGGGGGAAAAAGAAAATATGCAAAAACCGTGGGGGATCGGGACATTTCTGTGTTGGACATTCCGGTGCTGCACGTCTCGGTGCGTACATTTCGGTGAACGGGATGTCCCAGGCATAATTCTTTTAACATTTTAGCTTTAATACTTTTGTTTCGTCAGATGATTTAATTTTACGTTCGAGAGTTGGGTTTGGGCCGCACTGCGAAGAAAAGAACGCTAAACCGAGGCGGAGCATCAGCCCGTAAAACCAAATTTCGAAAGTAAATGTTAAGAATTAAAGTTGTTCATTTACTTCAGTTCAACTTTTTTTATTTTAGCATTCATGTGAACCACTGTAATATTTTAATTTAAGGCCGTTGATTTCACTTCACCCACCGCTGCAAGACTCTGCGACACTGCTGCTTTTAGTCCATTCCTATATCTCCCTCCCCCCCTCCTTCCCCGCCCGCCAACCGCCGAAAAAAAAAGAAAGGAAACGAGCTTTTAATAATTTTCTCTATCAATTTAGTCTTGCATTCGGTGTTGGTTCTACTCAAAAACTAGCTATTTATCGCACTTGCAGTGGAGTCGCGTGGAGAGGGAGGGCTAATTACTGCCGGGTTCCAACCCCCTTGGTAGAGAGAGGGGGGGTGTCATTTCTGCTGCTACAATTTATACCAATAAAGTGGACGCCGAAAACTTGAAGACGACTGTCTAAGCTCTCGCCAAACCGGCCTATTCATTTTTTTTTTGTTATAATGGAAGAACTCGAGGAATGTCTGGGGTGTCCATCAAATGCGCCACTTGAAGAGTTAATTGCGGATGGGGCGACGGAAGACGAAGAAACAGCGACTCCTGGAAAAATAGCGCCGTACCGGTACCAGAGTGCCGGTACCAGAGAAGCTCTGGTCGGTACGACCGCGACGCGCTTAAGGGACCTTGTTCCTCCATGGGAGCTCCCACAGGCGAGCGATACTGTCATTGTGTTCTAAGAGGCTTTTCGGGTAGCTTTTGTTGTGCATTAGAGAGGAATGGTGCACTCTTCCCGTAATGACGCTGACCATTCAAGCTTGCGCGCTAGTGTGCCGGCTTCTTGCGCACTGTTCACGCGTGTTGATTATGGGGTTTCATTCTTGGATGTTAGCGGCTTGTCCCTTTGAGAGAATCGACGAGTGGTGGGAGCAACTGGCACACAGATTTTGGAGACTTGTGTACTGATTTTGAGGGACATGATTTTGCGTCTGGGCTTGGACTTCCATAACCTAAGGGGGCACTGTTTTGATGGGGCCGCGAACATGGCAGGCAGATTTACTGGCGTGCAGAAAAGGATTACCGAAGCGGAACCACGGTCAATATTTGTGCACTGCAGCAACCACTGCCTAGACTTAGCACTCCAGGAGGTAGCAAGGAACTGCGGTGTCGTCGGCGACGCTCTGAACATTGTAAAGGATGTTTCCAATGCAATCCTGGAATCGAAAAACTGGAAGACTGTTTATTCAAGCGTCGTACTTCCTCCGGGTAATGATGGCGGTGAGCAGGATTGTTCCGGGCCAAGCACCCTACTGTTACCACTGTGCCCAATGAGGTGGACAGTAAGAGTAAAATCAATGGAAAGGTTCGTTGAGAACTATGAAAGAGTGCAGGCGTCTTTGAAAGAACTGCTAGAAGTTCAAAGCTCTCTAAGTGGCACAAGCAAGACAGCCATGAAAGGATATGGGAAGGTATTAAAGAAGTTCGAAACTTTACTAGGGATTAGCCTTTCTATAGCACTGCTTGGCCCATGCGAGCAATTAGCGAGGATTCTTCAATGCCCAGTTTACCGCGCTGCAGGAGCCAAAGAAGCAGCAGAAGCCCTTTGTGACCGCTTGGCAAAGTTACGGTCTGACGCATCATTTGACGTCCTATGGCAGCGCACAAACTCAAGGGCAAGAGAGTTAGGTCTAAAGGAACTTAGTGTGCCTATAGTTTCGCAGCCGCCCAGAAGGCTTCAGTTCACAGACAAGCCTCGGGAGCCTGCAGCGCTTGACACCAAGTCGTCACAGAGAACAGAGTTTTTTGCCGCTATCGATCGTATTACCAACGAGATCCGATGGTGATTCAAACAGCCTAGCATGGAGCAGCTGATTGGCCTCGAGCGCGTTTTCGCCGACGCTGCTGAAGGTCGATACTTCGCGGCAGACGACCTAAAGGATCTTTTAGGAGTACACGCTGCAGATTTTGACATCAGTAGGCTTTCAGCGCAACTCGTGCTTCTCCCAACGCTCCTGCGTGACGAGGGTCCGGCCGCAAGTGAACACATTCTACAGATACTGCAGAGTAAGTCTGCAGATCTGCGACAGATGATGGACCAGGTTCTCCGGTACCTGCAACTCGTGTTTTCTGTGCCTGCGTCAGCTGCTTCAGGAGAGCGATCTTCCAGTGCTCTGAGGCGAGTAAAAACATTTTTACGCAATCGATTGACGCAGAGGAGGCTGACACAGCTTCTTCTGCTCCACGTGCACAAGAAGAGAGCTGCGGAGCTGTAATTGGATGCCGTTATGAGAGAGCTTGTGTGCAGAACGGCAGAACGAACCTCAACCTTCGGCCACCTTTGAGAGCCTCCCCTGCCCTGTCCCTCCCGTGCCAGCCATGAAGCTCGTCTATCAGCGATAATAGCTTTGTAACTTTACTTTCTTGTTTAGTGTAACATTTCTGGAGTTTCGCCCGTTCAAATTTACTTCACTGCAGGAGCGAATGCTGAAATATTAAAAGACATGTTATTCCAGCTTTCGAACCCGTTTCATCATTTGCGCAGTCTGCGCAAGCATTCCTTACTTCTGAAACTATTTTTAGTGTATACCAATGCAGAATAAACGAGGATACAAACATGTGAAATAAATACGAATAAATTTAAACAAAAAAAAGTAGACGTCAATAAAATTATACCAATTATTAAAATAATAAAATAAAAATATATAAAATGGCCAAATATGAGAAATAAAAAGAAAACAAAACGCACAAAGCCGACAGACGAGATCAAGAAGCTTGCGGGTATAAATTGGTCGCAGATAGTACAGGACAGGGTTAATTGGAGAGCTATGGGAGAAGCGTTTGCCCTGCAGTGGGCGTATACAAGGTGGTGATGATGATGATGATGATGATGATGATGATGATGAAAAATACGGCAGAACTTGCCCCCCACTCCCAAATTAGTTCCGGAGTTCCTGCAACATGCATCAATGCACACTTTTCTTGTGAAAATTTGCCTTGATCCTATCAACTCAGAATTTTTCCTGGGCTGATTTTTTAAGTTTGCCCTTAGTGATTCTTTCTTTGATCATTTCAATGATTCCAAAACATTTTGGTTCTGCCTTGGTCTCTTTTGAGTCCCTCTTCTTGTTGGGTTTTTGTCTGTACATATGCAATATCCTGTGCTTCTCATATAGCAGCCATCCATTTCTTCCTCCTAACCCCCTTTTTTCTTTGGTTCCCACTGGTGACTGACTTCTTTTATTTCGTTATTTCACTAACTTCCTGGCTTTCTCTTTTCCCTATGAATTGGAGTCAACGGCCTGTCTCAAAACATCCTTGTTGTTATACGGAGCACTACTAGTCCTTTCTGGCTTAGCATTACCCTGCAATTGCACTGAAATGGAGACCGGAATTACAGAGAAAACCCCGGGCATTATTTTTTTCGGTGAGCAGTTAAGGTGATCACTAATATCTGTATGCACAACACCGGCTGTAAGTAAGTTGTTCGGGATATTAGTAAATAAACACATCAAGTGGAGAAATACCAATCGTAGCTCGGGTAAGATTGTTATGACATTACTCAGATCACGTCTATTTATGGTAGATGGGAAGTCTCTCTGTGCATTTGTATATGCAAGCATGCATGCATGCCAATAAACGGCACCAGCACGTTTACCCTGCCTATTGCGGAAGAAATACCGATAGCCATTTGGACAGTGTACACTTCTGATGCTGAAGTGTACCACGTCTCTGTTAATATAGTCGCGGTAAAAGTTGTACCAAACGTTTCAAGTAGTGTTGCCATGTCATCTACTTTATCTGTCAAATCTGTCAAAGACCGCACGTTTAAAGGAGAAAAGAGGAAACGACATAGGGGGTATTTTCGTGTTTTTTAATGGTTGGATTTCGGTCGGTTGAATTCCCACAATTTGGTTCTTGCTCGGAACGCGCGCAATATGCGTTCCGTGCGTTCCAAACAACATGTACGAGACCTTCAGAAATAAAACCGGAAACCGTGTTGTGTTTTGGAACCATACGTGACTACAAAAAAGAATACTGCTGTGCAACGAATTCACTTATGCGTCACCCCGGGCATAGTCTAAGTCGAAAATTCAAAGGCACCAGTAACTACCCTAATGGCACCAGTAGCTACCTCTACCTTTCTCCTGAATTAGTGTGCGGTAACTTTTTTTATTATTAAACGTCGCACACAGGCTGCGAAGGCCGAGTTTTCGACATCTGCGCCCGCCCGCGCCAGGGAAAGCGACCTTAGGCTACGCGCGCCGCGTTGCGGCGAAAAACGCGGCCATGCCCCCTTTTCAACTTACGCTCTCTCCTGGCGATTGGGGACGGCTGGACTCCGGAGCAACGGCGCGCCACCGGTAGCCGATCGTGGAGGCCACGCCACGCACTTTTTGCACTAGTTCACAAAAGTGTCGTACAAGTCCAGCCGTACACTAGCGCTTTCCGTGCAGCGGCCGAATCGAGACCTAATCTAAAAACGTTGGCTGCGGTCCGTGTTTGCCCGCTCTCGTTGTTTTTTCTGTTTTTCGAAACGGCGTCACCCTGCACTTACCTTGTGTTTCGTACACAAATGCACGATCTTATTGCACGTGACGACCATTCTAGTCTAAAACGGGAAAATCTGTCGTTTCTACTCCGTTTACTGACACAAGTATCATGCGGGAGTCGTCTGCTACAATGCGCACCAAAAAAAAAAAACTCCCCCCACCTCCCCGAAGGGGAATCGTGCGGAAATGCGAATGCATTGGGTGCACCGATGAGTGCGCTGCGGCAAGCAGTAACGGAGAGAGGCGTGCGCTCCACTGCATTTATATACATTTTCCGAGCGCAGCGAGCGGAGAGAGGGTACGCGGAGAGGAGAGAGAGACCCGCGCAACACGCCCGACCCGCGCGCGAGCTCTCTCTCTCGCCGAGCTCCGCGATGCGAGCGCCCTCACACGCCCGAGCGCGCTCCTCCTCTCCACTCACTCTCCGCTACTCCGCCCGAGCTCCGCGATGCGAGCGCCCTCACACGCCCGAGCGCGCTCCTCCTCTCCCCTTGCCCTCCGCTACTCCCGCCCGAGCTACCACCTGCTCCAGTTGCTAGGCGCGCCACAGCTGTTGCTAGGGGCGAGGAGGAGCGCGGAGAGATAACACCTGCGGGCGCACGCCGACGGAGCACGACAACCCCGACTAAGAAATGCATTCGCATTTACGACGACGACGACGACGACGAAGGCAGAACTACGAGGCGCGCGCTCACGTGCGCTCGCGCTGGAGGAATGCAGGCGCACGCCGGCCAACGGAGCAAGACAACCCCCGGCTAATAAATGCATTCGCATTTAAAACGCGCTAGAGCACGCTGCACCTGTGCAGAAGTGTAGAACTCGTGCAGCACAGTCGGCACAGTCGCACAGTGGGGCTCTTCGATTTACACTCTCGGACTCACCGCTGATAGTCCGCGGGTAGTCCGAGGATTCCCCGGGGCCATAGGGATACATGGGAAAATCGAATGCCGGACTGCTTCTCGGGGAGTCCGCGGTGAGTCCGAGACTGTAAATCGAAGAGCCCCAGTGTCAAATCGAGGACCGAAGTGCAGGTGGCGCTAGCTGCACTGGCAAATCGAGTGCGAGAGTGCTGCACCGCCTCAACTGGTGCAGGAAGTGTCGAGTCAGCCGCGGCTACCACGCGTTACATCTGGTTTTCCCGCTCACCTACGCTAACTGCTCTTGTCCGCTCACCGTTACCAATTATACAGACCCCTGCTTGTAAAAAATTATCTCTCTCAGACAAGAAAAGGAACAAAAAAAACCCCTCAGCGTTGGGCTGTCACCTCAGTGCTGCTGTTGCTAAATGATCCGGATGATGATGATGATGATTAAAGGCCTCCCCTTTGAATCGGGGTAATAGCGTGCGCCATCTAGCCTATCTTAGTAGTTTGAATTTAAATTTAGTCTCTCAGCTCAGATTTCTTTTTAATTCTGCCCTGCCGCTACCCCTGGCTGGGCTGTTATTTTATCGACTTCCCTGCTTTTTTTCCACCAATACTCTAGCCGCTGCTTAGTAATACCTACTGCTGACCAGTTAATGTTTCCATCTATTGCGAAGCCCAGTGCCTCAGGAAGTAGGACTTTTCCCCCAATTCTATCCGGCTGAATCTTTTGGCATCCTATTACTATGTGGTCGATTGTTTCTTTATCCCTGCCACATACAACACATGTCTCATCCTGGGACGAATATTTGCTCATGTAAGTTCGAGTTCTTAAGCAGCCAGCCCGCGCCTCAAAGAGCAACGCACTACCTTTATTGTTGTCATAAAAGTTCTCTTTCCGGATCTCTTTTTTGTTTGCTTTGTAGATTCCCAGCGATCCCTTCTTTTCCATCCTCTCTTTCCACATGAGCGTCTCTGTTTCCTTCACTTGCTTTTTAACTGCCCCCCCCCCCTTGTTTATTTGCCGTGGTCAAGGTATATTTAGTATATTATCTCTATGCTTTCGCGTCCTCTTCCGCCATTGGGTGTCCACACTTTTAAGGTACACGTACCTGTGCACTCTGGCTGCCCAGTTCTTCTCATCTAAATGTCTAAGCCGCTCCTCAAAACGTATCTTACTTTGCGCTTCCCTCGCCTCAAATGAAGCCCAACCCATATCGCCTTGTACCGCCTCATTTGTAGTCTTACTGTGAGCTCCCAGTGCTAATCTGCCGACTGCCTTTTGGTTAATCTTTACTTTAAGCATAATACGGACTTTAAGCATAATACGGCATTAGAGAACGTGAGCGCCGGCACCATTACCCCTTTCCAGATGCCTCGCACTACCTCGTACTTATTGTAACCCCAAAGTGCTCTATGTTTCATTACTGCTGCATTTCGTCTCCCTTTCAGTCAACAGTGCAAACTGTACATTTTGGTGCCACTGACAGAGTGAAATGTGCATCTTGTGAATAGGACCTTAAAAGTAGAAGTAGAAAATTGTGACCTCTCCCTTTCTGCTCCCCCTCCGCCATCCTCACTTCCCCACAGGGCCTCATGGCCTCTCGTCCTTAATAAAGTATTTCACTCACTCACTCGTCTCCCTTTCAGTTTGAGGTGTTCTTCATGAGCATTCACGTAGCCTTTTCCTTCATTAAGCCAGATCCCCAAGTATATGTACTTATTTACTAATGGTATGGCCTCCTGTTGAATTCTTATTGGTGCTGTATGAGCTACCTCATCGAACACCATGACTGCAGATTTCTGTGGGAATACGGCGCCTCTAGCGGTGCTTTTGTACACAAGGGGCGAAGGCGCTCATCCATGAGCAACGCGGGAAACCATGGAGGAAGTAGTTGAGCAGGCATTCTAACCCGATCCGATTGTTTTTGTTGTCGTCTGTGTATCAGTAGAGTAAAATCCTCTCTGTTCTGTGGTAGAGTAGTGTCAGTTTGTTATTGTGGTGTCGTCGTATGTGTTCACCGAGACGCGTGGATACTATGGGAATCTAGTGGAAGAATCCTTCGGGTGTTTCTACGAGTGTCTGGCGGCCTTCGATCCTCTGGTTGGGCGCGTTACACGCCTTGAGGCACTTGAGGTGTGTTCACCTGTCGGCCGGCTAGACAGAACTGTGTTCTCCTCTGCGGCCACTCGTCAGCCGCAGTTCGTTTTCGGCGTGTTGAGCGGAGTTTACGGAAGAGCGCAGCACAGAAGTGGTTGGAAGTGCGGTGGCGGGAGTGAGAGCGATGCGGTCGATGCGGTGCTTCTAAAAGCGTGTACAGTCATGGCACAGAACAGGTCATGGACAATTCAAATACGAACCGCGGAGCGCACGGCTGAAGATACCGGTGCCGTCACCTGGCAGCGGCCGTGGAAAACGCACGGATATGCGCAGTTGAGATGTCGGGAGGCTGCGTGTCCCACTGCGATATGTTGACCTCTGCTCGCTCGCATGCTTGCCTTGTCGCCATGCCGCAAGAGCGCTGAAAACGATTGTTAGCGATGCGGCGCGAGATAGTGGCCACTGTGTGCTTGCTCGGCTCACACGAGCGCCTGCTCCCCGTGTGTGCCGGCATCACATTGCCGACATAGCTTTGCGTGCGGGGTACAGTAACTTGAGCAAATAACGATAGACACCTGGGTCACGCCAAAACCATGCTCAGTGCTGCCCGCTTCGCAGATTTCTACAAGCACTGAGGTGCCTGCCAAAAAAAACACGAAAAAATGTGGCCGCCAAAATTGCTGTGCAAGGAAAACCCTTTTAATTTTTGTTACTTTTAGAATTCTGCCAGTAATTTTCCCAGCGCGCACAATGCTTGCAGTTAATGTTTTTTATTGAAGACGAATTATGGTGGTATATCTATTGTTTGCTACAAGCACTGAATCCACGCAATGACTCAGCCATGACTCCGTTAACAAAGGCACATTCTCAGCTCATTGTTCAATTCCCGAGCCACTGCGCCACGGACACAAAACTATGCAGTGCCATCACAAGTTAGGCGGCATGTGTTTATTTTTGTCTCCATGTCTGTGCGCTGGTTTTCTTCAAGAAAGCATGAGCTCAACAGTATGCCTTACGAGAGCGCGCACGCGTTTCCCAGGCAAGCACTGGCCGCAGCTGCAGGCAATTATGCGCTGATTTTCTCTCAACGCGACCAACACCTTGCGCTGTAGCGGCTGTAGTACTTTCAGGGCTTGCAGCGCTCTTGCGGCATGATGACAAGGCAAGCGTGCGAGCAAGGAGAGGGTGACATATCGCAGTGGGATACCCACCCTCGCACCCGACATCTCAACTGCGCATGTCTGCGCGTTTTAAACGGCCGCTGCCAGGTGGCGGCACCGGTATCTTCGGCCGTGCGCTTCGAGGTTCGTTTTTTGAATTGTCCATGACTCTACATTCTTTGCCCGTCGAAGCCTCTTTTTTCACCAGAAAAAAATTATTGACACTTCCGTTGAAGTAATTTGGTGTGGTGGGGCGAAATTACTGATTATAGCAATGCGCGCGATGTCAGGTGACGTATTACCTGCGCTCTCTTAATTAATTGATCATGCCTTTTCTGCTCAAACTCTTTTGTAGAGGGGTAGAAACTAGGAGAGAGGAATGTACATTCCTTTTAGCTTTGTTCATTGGCTGCACAAACTGGTACCCATGAAGTGAACAAGCATAATCATATGATACTCCCTTCCAGTTCATGGCAGCAGTGTTTGAGACACAGCCCGCACCAACATCAACCAGTTGTTCCCATCCAATAAAGTTGGTGGCTGCAGTAACTGGTAAAAAATTCACATTGATAAATTTCCTATCGAGCCAGGTCGACCGTTTGCACATCGCTAAAACAGGCAAATTTTATGGCATGAAATCGAAATTCAGGATGTGTTTATCAGCACAGCTGTCAATGAACAGAAATGCGCCTGCCACCTGTTGTCTGATGTACATATAAGCACTGAATAGTCTTGTATATCTGCATCCTCCCCTTCTTTCTCTTCTTCCTTTCCTGTCTGCCCTTGATCCCCATTCCCCACACCAGCAGGCATTCCATTGTCCACCCTTAGGTGGAACAAACTACACCGGCTGGTGGTCTTTTCTTTCCACCTTAACAATAAGTTCATTAAGTTCATTCATTCTGTCGTCTGCTCCTAACGTCACTCACTCCATGTCGCTAGGGGCAGCCGCCTGTGTTCATAAAACTCTCTCCGACTCCGCCACACAGATGCCACCAAAGACTATCCGGACACCAGAAGAGGAGGCGGCTTATCGGGAAGCGCGCCGCGCTGCCAGCCGAGAACGCAATCGGCGACAACGAGCCGAGTACCCCGAACGGTTGCGCATGAGTAAGCGTGTTAGCCACCAGCGTCGACGACAAAACGACCCCGGCTACCGGGTCATGGAGAACTTTCAGCGTCAGGTCCGTCGATCCTTGGCTGCTGCAAAAGGCCGCTGTCAGCGAGAGTCGGCACAGGGTAAATGGTTCCGAGTGACTTATATGGCGCTCGTCGAGTTTATCCTAGTGAGACAAACCTAGCCCTGCTGTGACATCCGGCTTGCGCCATTGTGCAAGCTAGCTTTGAATTCGTTTCCGCATAAATTGCCTGAAAAATCCCAGATGCCAAAAAGTTAACTGCTGAAAAATAATTGTGAAAACATGTCGGGGGGCCGTCATTAACTGTGTTGCGCGGGCAGTGGGGAATACCTTGTGTATTACAGTACACCAGCGTGTCGCAAAACACAGCGTTTTCGCTGCCATGTTCATTTTCTGCTGGCTGCCATGAATTTCCTGTTGGGTATGAACTGACGCCACCGTCATGTACCACAGCCCGCACGTTTGCCCACCAACAGCCAATCAATGGTGGCATTAGACATTGTTCCCTGTTACTCAGTGTAAGCGAATGAAGCCTGATGCCTTAGTGGTCCTTTTAGAAGTAGCACTTTTCAGTATATAAGCATTTAGGCCTGCAAGAAACTTGAAGCCAAAAAGCGTGTATCGGGCATGAAGAACAGCATTGTGGGACAGCTCTAGTAGTGCACAAGGCTATAAACCTGTCTTGCATGATCCATAAGTCTGGCAGAGCATGAAAGTTGGAATGTTGTTACTGAAGGGATCTGGCTAAGCCCAATTATGTGCATCCGATTTATTCTCAAGCAAGTAAAAAGTGCATTAATGTCGGTTTTTCAGGTCTTTTTGTGTTATTGTGAGAATTGTCACTCTTGGTATTGTTTTTCGCTCCCAGAAGACATTGCAACAGCAACTGTGCCACAGACAGCATCATCAATGACGAAGGGCTGTGTCGTGGTAACCCATAGCTGTAATCTATCCTGCAGCAGGCAGACACAGGCGACCGTCGCCACTGGGACCACAGGTGCGGCCCCTGTTCTGTTTCACAGCTTGGATGTCTGCAGTAGTGACTGAATTTTCTCTCCAGGTACGCAGTGTGCCCTTGGCTTACTCATCAGCTCAAGCTGCCAAACACCCGAGGAATTTCCAGGTTAGATTTTGTCCTTGTGTACAGGCCATTCCAATGTGATGTTTTTGGTCAATTAAGCTTAATCAAGTATTAAATTTAATCAAATATTGATTGTTAGCATATTGTCATGTAGCCAAGAGCGACGTGGAGTTCTTGAAGAATAAAGTTCATTGGAGCAAACCTGGGCCCCGCAACACGTCAAGGGTGGCAACACGGCAAGGATGGCGCGCCTGTTTTTCGTGCAGTTGATCGCCTGGGTGTGTTTCGCACCAGCCTCCTGGGAGCCTCACGGTACCGACGGAGGCCTGGTCCAGCTGCACCCACGGCCACTACGCCAAACCGACTTGCCGCTACCGCCCTTCACGGAAATTCGCTCGGATGATGCGCAATGCACCGCCAAACCGCCACCTGATCTGCCCCTCTTCGCCCCCTCCCGGATGTCACGTGCCAACCACGTCACCGATTCTTCGTCGACACCTCACTGCCAAGATAAAAGCACGAACATCACTCATGGTCCCACCAGTGGGCTCGGCGGCACGTCAAGGATGGCGGACGCTTACCTGCGACGCCTGTTTTTCGTGCAGGTAACTAACCGTTACTCCATATTCGCCAAACCACCACGGTGCTCTGCACTGATAGTGTTGCCAAGCTCACGGTATTGTATTGCTGCCTTTTTTCAATACTGCTACTGTTTTCTAAATTTGCTGCTTCTTTCCGGCGATATAGAAGAAAATCCAGGTCCTACTACACGTTCCGCTTCCAATGAAACTCCTGGTGATATCTTGGCCGCTCTCGATGAAATTAGATTAAATCAAGACTCCCTTATGAAAGAAATGAAAGCCATCCAAACTGCACTGTCCCAGAATGTCAAAACGTTTGACGATATTAACCAACGGATTGCTAAAATAGAAAAAGAGTGTGCCGCCGTAGGCACACTTCAGGCAGACGTCGAGGTCGTTCGTTCAGTTGCTGTCAAAAATTCCGGACAAATATCGCAACTAACCTGCACTCCTGACGATTCAAGTGATCGCGTCCGGCGAAACAACCTCATATTCTATGGACGCACTGATTCGGAACGCTAAAACTGGGCCCAGTCCGATGAACTAATTATAAATCACTGCCAAGATGCGCTCAAAGTAACGCTCAACCCACGTGACATTGACCGCGCACATCGACTAGGATCTTTCCAGCCTAACAAAAATAGGCCGATCATTGTGAAGTTCACGCATTTCAAAGATAAACACTGTATTCTTTCTACCGCAAATAAGCTGAAAAACACTACATAGAGCATTTCGCAAGATTACTCGCCTAGCACCCGCTTGATACACAAGCAGCTGATAACGGTAGTCCCACGTGCCCCGTAGCTATATACGAAATTCCGTGCTGATTCTAATGTAAACTATATTTCACTCATCCATACCAACATTAGGAGCCTACTGCCCAAACGCGATGCCTTGCACAGCCTAATTCAAGCAAGCAACTGTAACTTGGTTCTGCTAACCGAAACGTGGCTTAATGCATCTATCTTGGACTCTGAATTGCTTCCTCTGTTCAACCACTTCGATATTTTCCGTTGCGATCGCAAAAACAAGCGGGGCGGTGGAGTGTTAATCGCTGCTCACCACAGTTTACAATGCTGCGCTGTCGACGTTCCTTCGAGTCTTGAAGTGGTCTTTATTCACTGCAAAGCTGCCGTTCTACCCGTTGTCATTGGCGTCTGCTACCGCCCCCCTGATTCCGATCCCTCTTTCATTGGCGAGCGTCATGATGCTCTGCAGCTATTAACATCAGCCTCGGATAATGCCCCTATGCTCTTCCTTTGTGATTTTAACTTCCCCGCGATAACTTGGTCTGACCTAGCATTAGTGATGTCAAAACAGAACACTGAAAGTGACTTCATAGACACTTGCCTTACTTTCAACTTATCTCGAATGATTAGCTTTCCTACACGGACGACCTTTAATTCATCAAGCTTGTTAGATTTATTTCTAACGACCCAACCAGATGAAGTTTCTTCCGTTTCTAGTCCGAGCAGCCTGAGTGATCATGCCGTCATTCATGCCACTTTTCAATGCAACTTGCCCAATCTGAAAAAAGTAAAGAAGACATAACCCTATACGACAAAGCAGATTATCAAGGTATGAATGATGGACTAGCTTCCTTTAACGATTGGTTCCTCGTGGATTTTTCCAAACGTTCTGTTGACGAAAACTGGGAGCTCTTCAAAAACAAAACGCAGCAATTAGTAAACATGTACATCCCCACAATTACCATCACAGAATGGCCTACTTCGCCATAGTACAATAATACTTTAAAACGGCTTAGCAACAAAAAGAAATCAAAGTCCAATCACGCTTGGGAAAAATATCGTGAGACTGAAAAACTTTACGCATCCATGATCTCGGACGCTGAGCGGACGTTCTTCTCGTCAAAGCTACCAGACATGCTATGCACAAACCCCAAAAAGTTTTGACACTATAAACCCAACCCATGCTGAACCCATTTCCTTATTGGATCAAGAAAACATTCCAATCCCGGAGTTCAAGGTTGTTGAAACGCTAAACTCTACGTTTTGCTCAGTGTTTACCGATGAACCTGACGATGTATTTCCATGTGTGCCCGATGTGTTTCCAAGTGTACCGTCCCATGATTACCCTGCTATGCCCAGTGTCATTTTGGAACCAAATGGCATCATACAAGTCATTGATGCCTTAAAAGTGACGTCATCAGCTGGTATTGACTGTATAAATTCCAAATTTTTAAAAAATACCAAACATCTCTCTGCTGTCATATTGTCGCACACCTTTCAGCAATCACTGTCATCTGGAGTGGTGCCACGGGACTGGAAGGTTGGCAAGGTCATTCCGATACCCAAGAAAGGTCCATCATCCTCACCTTCAAACTACCGCCCCATATCACTAACATGCGTGTCCTGTAAAATAATGGAACATATAATTTATTCTCAAACAGTCAAATTCCTCATCTCTGTAAACTTTTTCCATCCCAGTCAGCAGGGATTTCAGAAAGGCTTCTCCTGTGACACACAACTAGCGCTCTTTATTAACGACATCAGCTCAAGTATCGATCACAATATTCCTGTAGATGCCCTTTTCCTAGATTTCGAAAAGGCTTTCAATAAAGTACCCCATAAACGCCTTTTTTTTAAACTTTTTCACCTAAACATCGACCCAGAAGTTCTAGAATGGATACGAAATTTTTTGTCAAACCGGGAGCAGTTCGTTTACTCCAACCAGATATCATCTACCATGCGTCCCATCCTGTCAGGTGTACCTTAGGGTATGGTACTCGGTCCCCTTCTATTTTTAATTTATGTTAATGACTTACCTAGCAATATATCGTCCCAAATTCATCTATTCGCTGACGATTGCGTGATCTATCGCCCTATTCACTGCCCTAATGACTCTCAGATCCTTCAAAATGATCTAATAACTATTGAAACCTGGTGCAAAAATTGGCTCATGGCTCTGAACATTAGGAAAACATCCGTCATTTCTTTTCATCGCAGGAAATCCCACCCGGCTCCTTCATACTTTTTTTCTGGTTGCGAAATATCCCCCTTGAATCCCTACAAATATTTAGGTGTAAACATTACGCCAGATCTTACTTGGTCCTCCCACATAACAAACATTTCTAAAGAAGTAAACAAAGTCCTTGGATACCTAAAAAGAAATTTACGACTTGCTCCCCCTTCTGTTAAACGTTTAGCATATCAAACACTAGTCCGTCCGAAACTTGAATACGCTTGCGCCGTCTGGGATCCCCACCAATCTAATCTGTCCAAAGTATAGCATCTAGGTTTATATATTCAGATTACTCATGCCACTCAAGCGTTACTAACTTAAAGATCAAAGCCCATCTTCCCAACCTTGAACTTCGACGCAAAGCCGCTAGATTAGCTCTTTTTCATAAATTTTTTTCACTCACTGTCCGACGCATCTGTTATCATGCCCGTGCATCGCATATCTTCCCGCACGACCCGCAACAACCCAGTTTACCCTGCGCATACCTGTACAACTGCTCACCTTCAGTCATTCTTTGTTCAGACAGCGAAGGATTGGAATGACCTACCGCCCCACATCGGGCGCCACTCCAGCCCCATACTTTTCAAAATGCACATCGAAGAAACCCTGTATGAAATGCCCACCTGCCCTGGGGTTTTTGAGGCTTAATAAATAAAATAAAATAAACAATGATGCAGTCAGCAAACCATGCACAAACAAGCATCGACGAATTGAAGGCGGAGGTATTTGTTTTCCGTGCATCTATCTGTTATGGTCCCATATCAGAAACATTGGATTCGATTGAGAACATTGTCGTCAATCAAACAAGAACAGTGGGATAGGGATTACAAAGCTTCACCCTCTCCTTTTCAAACAAGGTTGAAGGAAACGCACGCTTCACATGAAACACATAGCTGAGCACGGCCACAGGGTAGTAGCAAACAAATTAGAAGGCAATATTACGCACAATTTTTGTGCACAATCCTTGTGTCAGAAAAATTAATATATTACATCAGATTTATGCACAATCCTTGTGCCAGAAAAAACAATTTTTTATGCTATGTATGTAACCTACCAGAGATAAAGAACATGCATGCGAAATATTGCAGCCCTATTATCGATAGCTAATTGTGTGCCATATTCTTGTAAATGACCCTTTCTGTGTGCACGGCTAAGTTTGTTTTCAGATTTTTGTTTTTGACCAAATATTGTGGTTATCTTGCGGGATGTGGTGGTCAGGTTTGCATAATCTGCTGCACTCAAAAGCTAATTGATAGGCCAATTGTATAGGGCAATAAAACCATTTAAATTAACGTCGTGAGTGCAAGTACCAAATAATCTGTTCTTTATTGGACTAAAATATTAGCACTGTAAAAAACGAAATTTCAGATGGCCATAATTTTTCCAGTGAGAAAGGCTAGAAATGCAGCAGTAATATAGTTTCACTGTCTGCTCCTTAGAAGATGCAAGCCTGTGCAAAGTAAGCCCCTGTGATAGAACTTTTGGACGGTACAGCGTGGCACAACACATTACTTAGCTTCAAGGTTCTGCTTCACAGGCTCGTAAACTACTCATTGCATATTTGCTTCCAGCAAAGCATGGCCAGTGCAAGTGAATTCAAGAACCCACACGAACGGGTCAGCGGAGCACGTGGAACTTGCTTCTCTGTAGGCGGAAGGCAGCAACCTTCTTTTGTTGCTGTTGCACCACTAATGAAGGAGGGCATGCACTGTTTCCTCCTATGCTCTGCACTGTGGCCTAAACCAGTCCCTGCCCGCTTGCTTTTGTGGCTGGCCTGGCTGCCGGTGTGGCTTTTTCTTTTTTAACTGGGGGCAGTGGACTAGAGCACTGCACGGGCCTGATTTTAAGGCTTGAGCCCGGCCCGGGCCCGCTTTGTGGAGCCCGAGCCCGACCCGGGCCCGTGACACCGAAGTGAACCTAGCCCGGGCCCGGTCATTTATTTTTGAGCCTTGGGAGGGCCCGCGTGTCTGTGACCAGGCCCGGTCTTCGACGCTGTAGAAAATTTGTTTATTATATTTGGACCAGTGTTTTCGTAGCGGGAAATCAGACGGAGCGTCTAGTCTGTACAAGCACGTCCTGAATTGAAACGCAAAAAATAAGGGTTTAAAAGTGCACGTAGTTTAGCTTACACAGTCTGCAGTTCACGCCACATCGGCGTAATAATAGATCGTATTCTTAAACGAGAGGCACCATCACCTTTGATCACCAGACTCTTGGCAATTTCACGTGGTTGGCTCGGTCACAAGTTGGTATTGCTGAGATTTCTTGCTCCCCAATTGAATCCACAAGTACGTGCGTGCGTTGAAATATTTTCCCTGCAGTGGTTGTTAAGCGGTGGCGCTTCTCTGGCAAGCGAGTTTGATTTTCAGCCATGGCAGCCGCATTTAGATTGGTTCGACATCGTAAAACACACGTGCATAGACATAGGTGTACAGCTCCAGGGTGTCTTAATTCCTTCCCCGCTAGGGCATTCCTTGTAACCGTATCTTTGATACGTTACACACCCAAATATAAAACGTGTATGCAGTACATGAAATGTGTATAAAATTACAGTATAGTGACTATCAGACCTAGCAAAACATGTTTTTAAAACAATGTGTACAACTAACATCAAGGAGCGCGTACAAGTAAACTCAGAATATTCAATTTTATGCTCTTTTCTACACTTCATGTCGGAACTATTAATGGCCGGGGCTATGAATTCAAGGCCCATGGCGTCGAGCCCAAGCCCGGCCCGGGCCCGTGCAGTGCTCTACAGTGGACACTGCAGAGCTGCCCAGAAACGTTAGCAACAAGCCAGCCTAACCTTGTCTCATTTTTAGGGAATTTCCAAATAACGATGACGGAGAAAAACTAGCTTATTCAGTGACGCTAAGTAAAACATGCTGCGACAGAGAGCACTCGCTCTTTCTGACATCTGTGTATTCCAAGCCGTGTGGGTGGCCTATGTGCGTAACTATATTCTTGACCTTTCCGATTGTCCAGGAGCAGGTTTGCATTTATGTCTCCCAACAGTGGGTAGCCTGAATGTGGTATCGAGTGAGTGCTTGGAATGCTTAAACCACCCATTCGTGTTTGACTCTGTGCAACTCGTCTTTCCACAGCCCAGTGGCAAAAGAATGGTATAGAGATGAACACGTAGTCACAAGGGCGTTGGGATTGAAAACAGGGTCTTATTTTTTAAAACAGAGCAGTACAAGCCCCCCAAGTTGGCAATGTGAAACCAACGATGACTTGTCCAGTGCCACCGACATGCAAGGGGACTCCTAGCAACACAGCAAACACAGAGATTCCCAGCAGCTGAGAGAAACAGCTGGGCTCTGATGGTGAAACTGACAGGGCACAAACACAGAACAATTCAATGTACAGAACAATGAATTGAGTGCTTCACTCATGCTGTACGTTGCATCTTCTCTGCGTTTGTCCCCTCGGAGTATGCACTGATGCTATGTAGCCCAACATCAATCCTTCAAGCACTATAATTCAACAGTTCCAAGTAAAACCCCAGGATTCCTCAACTCCACATTGTTATGACCAAAAATCAAAAGTGGTGCCACTTGGCAAAGCAGGGTGAAGAGATGGCAAAAACCATAATCATAGCACATCGGAACAGTCCCAACACAGTCCCACAAGCTCTCCTCTTAACGTCCTTCTCATTGGAGAGTGTTTGAGCTTTGAGCAGGCGACGCCATGCCCCGGCTACCATGCACTGCTATCTACCTCTTCAGCCACGTAGAAAGCTATACTCAACCCCTGTAACAAAGTTTCATCAACCTAGTTAATCGGGCGAAAAGCAGAAATGCCCATGTGTTCGAGATTTCGGTGCACGTTAATCATCCCCAGCTGGTCAAAATTAATCCGGAGCCCTCCAGTGCAGTACCCCTCATTGCCTGTGTTGTGTCAGCGCGTTAAACGCTACAGTCAATCAAATCGCCCAGTGCACCCAAAGTCAAGTGCCTGTGAAGCACAAACCCACAACGAAACAGTCACTATCACATATGTATTTACAAGCATACAACTCCCGAGTCTCGCTTACACCACTCTAAAGAGGTACATTTTTTCCAGCTTCTCTATTACGCCTCGACTCTTCTCCTGTCGTTAAATGTGTGAGCAAAATTAGGGTGAGTGGAAAAGAATACATGTCCGGATCATACCACAACTGATAACGGAAATTTTTTAAATTGACCCTTGAACTTGGGAGTCATTTGGGGATTAATTGGGCCGCACTGTTCATCAGAGAGAGTGGCTGGCAAGCCCATTGTTAAAGACAGTGACAAGTGGGAGGAGAGGAGTGTGCATCCCACTGGCCCACTGCTTGAACGGTGGGCCACCAGCTTGCTTCTGACCAGCATGTAGAACGGACCAGGCAGCGGAATTCGTCCTTCTACTGCCGCACAGCAGACAGTGGCTGGCTCATTCTCTTACGAGCGCTGTCAGGCATCGCTTCGAGGTCATACTGTGGGACCATGCGTTTTCCACCTGTTCTATTACTGACCCCATTCTAGTCTGTTCCAGGCTGACACCTTATTAATGGGGTTGTGCAGGAGCAAGCCAAGCTGCCCTGCAGCCAAGTTCAAAACCAATGGGTTCAGTGCCATGCCACTGTAAAGCAAACACCTGAGTGAGCTAATGAAATGTGAGAACTGCAACGTTGGATGATGCTAAAGTGTGCAATATGCTGGCCTCATCCCCACTCCACCCAATAGCATGTCGGCCATAAAGCACACCTCATAGCATAACCAGGTGCTACATCACCAGACTATGAGGTGCGTTTCATATCCTATATGCAGTGGAAGGGGGGACCTCTGTGGTGTTTTGAACACAGTACACTTTTTTTTTTTCTTTTGCAACAGTGACACGGCAATGTAAAGCAGATGTCTGTAAATAAAGACTGCAATTGCTATGTCTATAATTATTGACCTTCAAGCCTAGTCCCACGTTACTACTTTTTAACTTATACCTTGGACTATGTGTCAGCTGCTGACATTCTCCTCTCCTACATGTGGTGTTCCACTGCTTTTGCTGGCTCTATGTGGTTGACAATTACCTTTCTTGGATGTTACCAACACGAGTAAATATTTCTCACTCAAAAGAAACCGCGAACAAAGTGTGTCCCTGAAGCCTGCAAAATAACTTGTAGATATTAAGCAGAAATGAGAAAACCAAGTGCTATGACAAGGAAATACGGAATGGCACTTGCATTCAATATCACTGGGTGGCTACCTACGCCTTATTAGCAGGGTTGCGATCACTCGACCACACATTTCTGTTTGTCCTTGAAGGTGAAGGGTTATATGCTTTCTTTTTTTCTTTTTTTGAGCAGCTGTCATATGGAATCAACATTGTTGCGTACACCAGTGCAAGGTCTTGACACACACAGGCATTGGTTTAATAAGCATGTAAAAAGAAATGCGAGATCATAATTTTTGAACTTTTTGTACCCGTAGTACTATTAATTTCTTCTTGCTTTGCCATGGATTTCAAATTCTTATTAAATGCCAACTGCCAACATAAAATTTTTTATCCTCATTAGGCAAACATACGCATTGGGAATGGGACTACCAGCCAAGACCAACTCAGAGGCTACTTCAACTACGGGTGCTTAACACGTACTAAAGAGGACCACAATGAGGCTAACGAGGACAGCCTATATGGAATGCTAAACGCTCAAAATGAACACTTACATTGTCTCGACCATGGCGTAAAGTTAGATACCCAAAACAGGAAAAAGCGCGTGTTCCCCTGCCTGAGAGAACACAGCATGCCCTCTATAGGAAATAGAGAGAGGCGAGGGTAACGGCACTCAAGAAAGGCAAGGGCAACAATAGCCAAACATGGTACATCAACACCGAGATATCCAAGATAGCCGATACCGAGATACCCTCGAGTACATCAACAAAATATCCAAGCTGGGGCAAGAGAGCACACGTGACAAGCCTGACTGGCAGTGAAAAAAAAAAAGAGCTATGCTTGGCAACAGTAAAAGTTGATGGCCCCCGCTCTGCCGAGGAGGCAGCGATTGCTCGCCACCACAACAATATCAAGAACTGAAGACGGACTCCCAAAAGATCTGCAGACACTTTCGGGAGGGTCGCATCTGCACAGCGGCACTAAAAATACCTCTCACGATGCAAGACGAAAAAAAAACAGATATTGACTGCCTGTATGGGCTCCAGGGAACGAGTTTCTGGAATGTAACGTGGCGGCTCACACCGCTACCCAAAGCCGTTCCCACTGGACAACAACCACTGCCCTCACTACCGTCACTTGAGGTAAGGTCACTGTCCCCACTTACCCCACTAATCAACAAACTAATCAACAACCTTAAACTTTCCAGTGCACCAGGTCCTGATAACATCAACGCGAAGGTACTCAAAGGCACAATCGCTACCTCGAGTTGCATATTGTTTATTATCTTTAACCAATCCCTTTCTACTGGCATCCTTCCGTCTGATTGGAATATAAGTAAAGTAACACCGATATTTAAGGCAGGCAATCGCTCCGATCCCTCTAATTACCGTCCCATCTCACTAACTTGTATAGCTTGTAAATTACTGGAACATATTATATACTCTCACATCTCGTGCCACCTTGAAATCAACCGCTTCTTCTACCAAAAACAACATGGCTTCCGGCCCGGGTTGTCATGCGAAACCCAGCTCTTCGAATTTACTACTGACCTTCATCTGAACTTAGACTCCTCTTTCCGAACTGATGTCGTCTTTTTAGATTTTTCGGAAGCTTTCGACCGCGTCCCTCACCAAAGACTACTATCCAAACTTTCGTGTCTTCGTCTTGATCCACTAACTGTTTCCTGGATTAGAGCTTTTCTAACTAACCGCACCCAATTCACTGTCATTGCTGGCCAACCTTCATCCCCTGCTCAAGTGTTGTCTGGCGTCCCACAGGGCTCAGTTCTCGGTCCGCTACTATTTTTAATTTATATCAATGACATTTCATCTGGCATTTCATCAACTATCCGCCTCTTCGCCGACGATTGCGTTATTTATCGCCGAATAAGTAACAACGAAGACCAAATACTACTACAAAAAGATTTACAAAAGATAGAAAATTGGTGCTCTCTTTGGCTAATGACACTCAACTTATCGAAATGCAAATTCATGCACGTAACTCGTAGTCGTTCCGAACTTAATTACACATACACTTTAATGTCAACTTGCCTTTCACTAGTAGAATCATACCGATACCTGGGAATTCTGTTAACAACAAACCTAACCTGGTCCGAACACGTACTAAAACTTGTTGCCGAAGCATCCCAAGCGCTTGGTTACATTAGAAGAAACCTTTCACTATCGCCCCCAACTATACGCAAAATGGCATACGAGACCTTCATCCGAACAAAGCTAGAATACGCATCTGCTATTTGGAACCCTCATCAGCCGTACCTAATAGACGCCATCGAATCAGTTCAGAACCGCGCAGCCCGCTTCATCACTTCTAAATATGACTGGCATCTCAGCGTCACCGACATAAAAGCATCCCTCTCCCTCTCCTCTCTGACAATTAGACGTGAAATCAGACAGATATGCCTCTTCCACAAACTGTATTATCACTTTCACCATCTCCGTACTTCCCTCTTGCTCACACCGTCCCGTTACTCACGCCGTCTGTTCAATTCCATGAGCATACAACGATTGCATGGTTCATCTAACGCATTCAATATGTCATTCCTACCACGTGCCATCGAAGAATGGAACAAGCTGCCTGACTCTGTTGTCCATGAACGGAATCTGACGAAATTCAAAGAATTATTATCTCACCTTAGACTTTAATTTTATATAATCCCAAAGACTTGCCGCTGCTGCCTTTTTCAGTTTATTATTATTTTGGTTGTTGTTAAATTCTCTAATTAGATTTGTTGTTGTATAAATTGTCTAATGAACCATGTACCCAACCGTATTTTTCTTGTACCACATATGCACTACTGATGACTCTGCCCCCCCCCTTATGTAATACCCCTCTGGGGTCCTTAAAGGTTTAATAAATGATGATGAACACAGCTGGGACACCTTGGAACATCACACATTGGGAAAAAAAAGACTATTTACCTCTTCATCCGAAACTCGCCCAGAACAAAGCGACCCAACTAACTCTTTCACTCATGCCGCATGCTCCCTTACAAATCAGCCCAGCTTCTACGGTTACAAATCAAAATTCTGTGGCATGCCCAGCACTCTCTACAACATGGTGTAGGGGTGTCAAGGGACACCAAGAGTCTTGGCACCACCGTTGGAACAGTGGGAGGTCCTATGGTGCAGTGAGGTCATGGAGAAACAGTGTGGCCTGGTTATACGGGTTAGAAGAGAGCAGTAGGGCATCCCAGACTAGAGACACACCTATACTTTGGGTCATCAGTGCTAGAATGATGATCGTTAGCTGCTGCTCTATTTCTCAGTTCTTGAGATAAGTTGCATTTATTTCAGATCATCGTCGTCGGTGCCCGTATTTCTAAGTTGGCAGCTCTTGCTCGAGCTGCAGCAATGTCTTTCTCTGTAAATAGAGCACCACTGTATCAAAGGGATGTCGTGGCCCTTGGCCTCTCCCTTCACTTCACACTTTTGTGTTACCTTTTTATTTTTCCCTAAAAGTTGGAGGTGCATATAGGGCAATTACCTTCCTACTAGTAAAATGTGGGTTACCTTCCTACTAGCAAAATGTGGTACAGGGAAGTGGGGGGGGGGGGGACATTGACACCACACGAGAAATTAGCTGCCGTAGTTCCTGTTACAACTTTTGGAGATAATTTTATCGCTATGGATGGTCTGCAACACTGTACAAGTACACGCCGAAGTAAATATCTCTTTTCTGGGAATGCTGCTACTGATTAGGGTGAGTCGTGATTGCCTTCTCAGTTCTCAACACCAGGCGGCTTCCCATGTGCTTCCAACGACAAACCTTAGTATTATGTGGGCATTTGGAAGATTTTTCATATTTTTTGCGTGACGCAGAACAGCCCCACAAGTTACACAAGATGGGTGTTCGCCCTTGATGCACAATAAATCTGTTGTTGAACTGATTTTGGCGCATGTTTTCAATTTCTTTGTGTACATTTCACAAATGCAACTCTTTTAACTAAACTAAATTCAATAATGTAGAGATTCTACTTGCCACTTTTATTCTCTGCCAGTTTTGTTTGGATCTCATTCAAATTTTCGTCGCGAGATTTCATCACCACTCAGGCACAGGCCATACTCACCGGAATACTTGATCCTGTCGCACACTGCTGCCACATAGCACAGCAATAACTACAGATTGCATGCGTCTCCTGCATATGGACGCTAAACTTCGACTCCTAGATTGGACTGCATTTGGACAGAAGTTTTAGCATCTACACTCACCTTAATGGCCATCAGACCGATTGGCGGATCCCGAGGGGGGGGTCTGGATGTCCTGACCCCTCCCTTAATTTTTTTTTATACCCCCAAGATGACCCCTCAGGTCGTACAAAAGGTCTACTTGACGATTCTTTTCTATTTCTTGAATCTTTGCTTTTCTGAAATGTAGGTAAATAAACAAAGCTACTCCTCCTCATCATCACTGATAGAAGCTGACACCCCTATCAGACAACACCTGGATCCGGCCCTGATCAGACCTGCATGTTACGCAGGAGGACGCACTTGTCATATTCGTTCTATACTTGCCCTAGATGTGAAGAAAGCGTACGACAATGTGAGCCATCAAGCAATCCTACAGATACTGCGCTGGCTTGGGTGCCCGGTGCCTGTGGTGTCCTTTATAGAGTCGTTTTTAACACACCGCACATTTTCAATTAGAGTTTCAGGACAGGCGGTTGGCTCCTTTTCAACATGCCGCAGGGTACCACAAGGCTCGGTCCTGGCACCCATACTGTTCAACCTTGTCCTTCTTCCGCTCGCTTGGACAGTAGGGTCATTGAAAGATCTAAAATGCCTCATCTATGCAGATAATATCACACTCTGGTCGACACTTCCAGACATTGCGGATCAAGAACACGCTCTTCAGAGTACTTTAAATACGATTTACATGTGGTGCAAACGCGTGGGACTCATGCTATCCCGAGATAAGACTGTGTTACTTATCGTCGGCAATCGAAGGGCTTTTAACAAAAACTGCAAAACCGACCCATTTTACTAAACCTTGATGGCGAGCCAGTGATGGAAGTTACTTGTCACCGCATCCTTGGCCTGGACGTTGCGACCTCCGGCTCAGCTACACCATGGCTCCGGGAAGCTCGTCCTTCAACTGCTACATCTAGTTCGCCGGATTTCCATGAAATCGGGAGGAGCTCGCACAGAGATGGCTCGGCTTCTTGTACGTGCAATCCTGCAGCTACGTCTCACGTACCAGGCTCAGTTTCAGTACATGACAAGGGCGGAATGGGATCGTCTAGAGGCCATCAATAGAGAAGCCATGAGGACTATTACCTGCCTTCCTGGCTTAACACGCATCTCTACACTACAGGAAGAAGCTGGCCTTAACACGATAGATGAGTTGGTTCACCTGCGGCGACAGGCACGATCTCTTAAAGCGCAGGTGTACACATCTGTGGCTGCTTTAAGGTGGTATATGGGCCTCCAAACTAACACGCCGCCAGATCTCTCTCCAGAACCCCCTCCTTGGACCCGAATATTAATTACTGACTGCAAGCCTCTGGGACGGTCAAGCCGTGTTGCACCGCAACTCTCATCCGGTGCTGGCGAAGATACGTTGTACGTCGACGCCAGTATTTCAGGAAGCCTTATTACCACAGCCGTCGTAAACCCAGCCATGCAGTTTTGTCAAAACTGCCATTACTACGCCCCTCAGAGGCCCCCGTCAACACTTGCTGAGCCCAAAGCGATTTTCGACGCCTTGACGGCTATAGAGCTGCTGAGGCCAGACCAATCACAACCTGTCAACATCTTTACAGATTCAATGCAAGCAGTCCGAGACCTCCAGAAAGTACTTCATCAAGTACCCATGTCCCAAACCATCCACGCAAAGTCTGCGGCCCTTAGTTTCAGAGTGAAGATTACTTGGGCCCAGAGGACGTCGACCCCTGGACAGCAATAGGCGGATGCGGTGACTCGTATACCTCCAGCGACGCATCCACTGCCCTTATTTCCAGTTGACGCAATGTCGAAGTTGGCCACCAACAAAGAAGACGTTCGGCGCTCCACACGCGCACTTATTCTACCGTGTGGATCAAACCTCCCTGGTGGGCTCACCCGCCGTGAGGAAGTGGCGCTACGAAGGATTTGCATCGGGGCTGCTCTTACACCAGCTGTCACCCACACCTGGCCCCCGGATCGACGGGCTCCGTTTGGCCAGACATGTCCATTTTGCACCACGTCGGCATCGACTGCAGACATTCACCATCTGCTGTAGACTTGCCGTGGCCTCCAACGTTCCCGACAGCAAGTACTACATACTGTGGGACTCAACCCAGGCCGACCTCCCGACTACAGACGCTGGCTCTTTGAGCCATATCACTGGAGCCTTTTATACTTTCTTAGTGATACCTCCCTGTTTACGTACATTTAAACACACTCACGTCCACCGTTTTATGCTGCAGAGCAAACTTTCGCAATAAAAAAAAACTAATGCACATAGCCTATAATGTCTTAAAACCTGAGAGAACACTGGTGAAAGGGAAGCAGAGCCGTTTCCCACTAGAGTCCCACGTGGGACTCTGCAGGGGGAAACGCAGTGAGTGACACGACGAAGCTTTAAAAAAGACATGAACACGTCCCTTTTATTGCGTTGTCCAAGTAAACAGTGTACAAAAATAAATAAATAAGAGGCAGTGAGGAACAGTTAGTATAGTACACAGACAGATAGGTCCATCATCACAGTGTTGTCCGAAGAACAAACAAGCTGCTTGGCTATAATACTGATATCACAGGACTAGCTGCTACAACAGGACTAGCTGCAGGTGCAACAGGACTAGCTGCTCAGTCCACCTCCTCGACGGTGGGTCCGGCGGACTGCTGGTATTGGTGCGTTGGCTTGCCGCCTCCGGGCTGCTGGTGGAGCTTGGTCATGAGTGGCGCGCAGGCCTGCTGGAGCTCGCGCAGCCGGTGCTCGTACTCGTCCTTCTCGGCCAGGCCGTTGGCGTCGATCCAGGCGATGGCCTCCCGGCAGCGGGACAGCACCTGCTCCTTCTCGCTCGGGGAGAGCCGGTCGGCGGGGGCCTCCTCGGCGGCCTGCTTGCAGGCGTACACGTACGCCTCGAGGGCGTTGCGGGCGGCCACGCGCTCGCGCTGGGCGTCGTCCTCCTGCTTGAAGCGCTCGGCCTCGGCCAGCATGCGCTCGATCTCGGCGCGCGACAGCCGGCCCTTGTCGTTGGTGATGCGGATGCTCTCCTGGCGGCCCGTGCTCGAGTCGCGCGCGGACACCTGCAGGATGCCGTTGGCGTCCAGGTCGAAGGCGACCTCGATCTGCGGCACGCCCCGCGGCGCCGGCGGGATGCCCGTCAGGTTGAAGGTGCCCAGCAGGTGGTTGTCCCTGGTCAGCGCCCGCTCGCCCTCGAACACCTGGATGGTGACGGCCGGCTGGTTGTCCGCGTACGTGGTGAACGTCTTGGCCGTGCGGCACGGGATGCGCGAGTTGCGCTCCACCAGGCGCGTCATGACGCCGCCCGCGGTCTCGATGCCCAGCGAGAGCGGCGCCACGTCCACCAGCAGCACGTCGCGGATGGCGTCGCTCGTGTCGCCGCTCAGCACGGCCGCCTGCACGGCGGCGCCGTACGCCACGGCCTCGTCCGGGTTGATGCCCATCGAGAGCTCCTTGCCGCCGAAAAAGTCGCGCAGCAGCTTCTGCACCTTGGGGATGCGCGTCGAGCCGCCCACGAGCACCACGTCGTGGATCTGCGCCTTGTCCATCTTGGCGTCGCGCAGCGCGCGCTCCACGGGCTCCAGCGTGCTGCGGAACAGGTCCATGCACAGCTCCTCGAAGCGCGCGCGCGTGATCTTGCTGTAGAAGTCGACGCCCTCGAACAGCGCGTCGATCTCGAGGCTCGCCTCGGCCGAGCTGGAGAGCGTGCGCTTGGCGCGCTCGCACGCCGTGCGCAGCCGCCGCAGCGCGCGCGGGTTGGCGCGCAGGTCCTTGCGGTGCTTGCGCTGGAACTCGGCCACGAAGTGCTCCACCAGCCGGTTGTCGAAGTCCTCGCCGCCCAGGTGCGTGTCCCCCGCCGTGGCGCGCACCTCGAACATGGAGCCCTCGGCCACGGTGAGCACGGACACGTCGAAGGTGCCGCCGCCCAGGTCGAAGATGAGCACGTTCTTCTCGCCGCGCAGGTTCTTGTCCAGGCCGTAGGCCAGCGCGGCCGCCGTCGGCTCGTTGATGATGCGCAGCACGTTGAGGCCCGCGATGGCGCCGGCGTCCTTGGTGGCCTGCCGCTGCGAGTCGTTGAAGTAGGCCGGCACCGTGATGACCGCGTCGCGCACCGGGGCGCCCAGGTACGCCTCGGCCGTCTCCTTCATCTTGCCCAGCACCATGGCCGACACCTCCTCGGGGTTGAAGCGCTTGCGCTCGCCCTTGAACTCGACGGCGATCTTGGGCTTGCCCCCCTCGTTCTCCACCCGGAAGGGCCAGTGGCGCAGGTCGTCCTGGATCTTGGGGTCGTCGTAGCGGCGCCCGATCAGCCGCTTGGCGTCGAACACCGTGTTCTCGGGGTTCATGGCCGCCTGCGCCTTGGCCGCGTCGCCGATCAGCCGCTCCGTGTCGGTGAAGGCCACGTAGCTCGGGGTGGTGCGGTTGCCCTGGTCGTTGGCGATGATCTCCACGCGGCCGTGCTGGAAGACGCCCACGCACGAGTACGTGGTGCCCAGGTCGATGCCGATGGCCGGCGCGTCTGTCTTCATGCTCGGCATGATTCTTGGCTTGTTGCGGAGTTTGCTTTCGCTTCGCTCAGTGAGATGCTTCGCTTGTCAGCAATGCAATGTTTACCCCCACGCGGTCGCGGCGCGTCATTTATACGTTCGCGCGGTTTTCGAGAGCCGCCCAGAAACGTCTCGAGCGGCGTCCGCCAATCGCAGCAAGCGGCGCTCGTGACGTCATCCTGCCTGCGCTGCGATTGGTCGGCTGTGTTGGGGAAGCCACGAGAATGATCTCGCGTCGTCTGCTCGCGGCTCCGGAGGCGGCCGAATCGTATCTTGCTGCTTCGCTTATTACCAGGTGCGGAAGTAATATTGTAGCCCGTCAAAGAATTTTAAGGACCACTTTACGTAATATTTACACTCCCTTTACAGCCTTCCGCGTTTGCGGGCAGCCGCAGGTACGGAGGAAGGAGACGGACGGCGTCTGCCTCCTCGCTTCTCTCACTCTCACGTTCACCCAGTTTCGCCTCTCTCGAACCTTCTCGTGTGCTCTCGTCGACGGAAGCGGGCAATATAAAAGGGACGGAGCAGGCTGGCGTACACATTGTGCGGAATACCTCACTTGTGACAACGTCGAAGCAGCAACGTTTCTTTGCGGTCAGAATGGTTCGCCTGGTTGTGTACCCCATCTGCACCGATTACGCACCGTTCAAGGCCCTGGACCGTCTCGGCGAGCAGCTCTTCATGCCGCGTTGCGACGCCGGAATCTCCGTGGAGCGGGATAACGGCGGCTGCGTCTGCAACCGCCGGCGCGGCGCCTCGGCGCGCACGAAACTTCGCAAGCGCCGTAGTTCCGCCGACGACTCCGCGCTTTCTGCCGGCTCCCAGTTCGCGGTTACCTGCGACGTCCGAGGCTACGCGCCCGAAGAGGTCCAGGTGAAGACGGTGGGCAACGACGTCGTCATCAGCGGGCAGC
Source organism: Haemaphysalis longicornis (assembly GCF_048455015.1). Taxonomy (NCBI): domain Eukaryota; kingdom Metazoa; phylum Arthropoda; class Arachnida; order Ixodida; family Ixodidae; genus Haemaphysalis; species Haemaphysalis longicornis. The sequence goes on from NW_027526296.1 coordinate 4,345,944, forward strand.
GCGAGGAAGAGGGCGACGACGGCAGCTACCTCAAGGAGGAGTTCACGCGGCGCTTCACCCTGCCCGAGGGCGTGGACAGCGAGGCCGTCACCTGCACGCTCTTGGCGTCCGGAGTGCTGGCCATCGAAGCGCCCAAGGCGGCGCCTCCCAGCAAGAAGCTCCGGGTGGTTCCCATCTCCGTGGAGTCGGCGCCGTCGTCGCGAGCAGTCGCGGAAGAAGCGAAGGCAGCGCAGGAGAAGCCCGACAGCGAATCGAGCCAAGCAGCTCCGGCGTCGTGAACGACTAAAGCTCATCCTAGGTCATGTCTTGCGTTGCCATTAATCATTGCACCTAGTCATAAATGTCAATAAAAAGTCATCCCCCGCATGTCCAGTGCGCTGTCTTTATTAAAGTTGAACGTACATCTGCCGGAAGTGATGTCGTCTGCCCTGCGCAGACCGATTCCTTCTGCGTAAACTTCTGTTCACCTCTGCTCAACCGAAATGGGGAACGGGATAGTCGAGAAAGAAACTGGGATGCAGCTGAAATCTTCCTTTGGCTGTTCGTGTCTTGAGGTATGCCCTAGTGGCCTCCGAATTCCATTTTGTCCCCCCATGGAGGTCATGCATTTCTCTACTTTTGTACTACCGCCTCGGCGCCACACTCGCGCTCATCCTCACCTCTCACAGTCACCACCAACGTTTTTAGATTAGGTCAGTTGGCAAAGAGCGCGGCCTTCCAAGCACCGCGGCGCGGGCCGGTGCTGCGGTAGCGTTGAGATCGGTCTCGGCGCGTCTCCTTGCTTGGAAAGGCGGTGAACGACCACCGCACACCTTTAATGTTCTTCTTTGACATGCGAAATCCAACTTCGCTCTACTCTTACGCTTTAGTGACAAGAGCTTTACATTTTCATCGACATTATAACGAGAAACAAGCTGTACTTAAGAAGAAAAAAAAGGCAAGGCAAACACTGCACAGTCCGCTTGTCTTCGGCTGCTTCCCGTTCTATTTATTTATTTTTCCATTTAGTTTTTCCCCAGTACGGGATCCCTTATAGCTCAATAATGTTTAAAGCATACCCGAACACGTCTTACACTTCTGAAACTGCGGGAAAGCCTACAATAGTCAGCCATCTACTTGGAATCAAGAAAAGACGCCTCGACATTTTTATTTATGCTGTGTAAGAAAATGCAGTAGGTACGTTTTCACAAGAACATATTTACAACCCCAACAAAACTGATCAATTGAGCCGATTGGAAACCAAGTGCTGACGCGTACGCGCTCACGTTCCCGCGCTCAGCAAATTCTTGGTATTTTAACTGCGGACACGAAAAATTACGATTTGTTAAACAGCTTCGCTGTTAACAAAGATTATTAAACCAGTGTTTTTTTATTTCTTTGACACGTTTTTTTCGCGGATGAGAATGTTTGTCGTACTGCCATTCTTTTTTGTTGATTCGTAAATCTGATTGATGGACTATCTGTTAGGGTCACAGAAACTTTCATTTATCTTCTTGTAGTCCTGATATGCCGATTTTTTAAAGCGTTTAGCCTGGTAGTTTTTCCGCTGAGCCATCGCTTATGGTGTCTTCTGCGTTGATTTTTCCTGCTCGTTTCTTTTTGCAATCTTGAGATAGGCAACACTTCTCAGTTTTGACTAGTCAGATTGATTTATAAGAGGTTTAACGCGCCGACGCTTCACAGGCGATGAGGCGTGCCGTAGTGGAGGGCTCCGGATTAATTTTGACCACGCAGGGCATCTTTAACATGCGCTGAAATCTCGAACACACGGGTGTTTTCGCTTTCCGCCTCTATCAGAATAGCGGCCGCTGTGGCCGGGAATCGAACCCGAGTCCTTCCGCCCAGCAGCACGGCGCCTTAGCCACCGCGCCGGGTTGGGATCTGATCTGACAGCACCGTGAATATGTTGTGCCACACGCACTGCATGCCCTTTCACGGCAGTTGTTGCGGATGAAACGTCTGGAAACAGGTAACATTTGTTCCAAGGGCTGATCTTTAGCAACAATGTAGCGAATAAATGTTCTAAATTCTTCTCCCTTGTCAGCTGAGGGTGAATATTCCCATTTTTATCGCTGTAGCTACACGGCGTAACAAGCAAACCTCTTGAATTAACTTCAACCGACAAGTTTTGCTCGACTACTGCACCCTTCTCAATCAGCACAATTGCACCCACAATCTTCGAGCTTGTAGAGGATAACATGGGTAGGTGAAGCCTTCACATTCTTTGATTGAAATGTCGGACATTTGCTGAATTCCTGCATAACCGCGAACCACAGCTCAGTTCCCAATGTACGTGCTGACATCGGCGATTTCTACACCACTCGCGCCACTTACGCGAGTTTCCTCGCGCAAATACCCATCATTTTGGCAGGACGCAACATAGGTGGAACCTCATCCATTTGGGTGGTTTTCGGCATGACTTTGACGTCTTTGGTGGCGACAGATGCTCAGGTATGTCAGGGAAAATACGGGGCGCCGCGCGGTCCCTCAGAGTCCACCTGCCTTACGGTATCCTTACAGTTTGACCGTTCACGGCGTGTTCGTAACACTTGACGATGTCTGAAGGCTCACAGTGAATGTCACAAACGTATGTTTACGGCGTAACCTTGAAGTTTTTCCGCGGAATCGCGCTTTCCCACGCCTTCAATCCGTCAGGACCCTTCGGCGCTTTGAAGAAATGCCGCTGCACGGACTTGGCCGCTTCCGAAGCATACCCCGAACGGCAGCCCGGCGCGCAGCACGTCAACAAACCGCACCGACACTTCAGATATCCACTAAAATATGTATGCACGATAACAGCACAGAGATAATACGTTAATACAGACGTGACGAACAGGCGATGCGCCAACAGCACAGCGTAAACACATGGCCGGGGCGAGCCTCGCTCCCCAAACTAGATCTCAACGCAACGCCAGCGCCACCTCTCGGAATGGCGGAAATATGGCGCCGCCTCTCGAGGCGCAGTTTGCAAACTGACCTAATCTAAAAACGTTGGTCACCACTCACGTTCACAGTACTCGTCGTAGAACGTTGCTTGTGTTTAAGCATCGTGCGGGGACCAAGCCAGCCTTTCCACGGCAGCAAAATAACCGCTCTCGGGTAATGCTGACCTGTGTCTACCTGATGTACTACACCGGTGGCACCTGCGTTAGACGACATAGAGCAGCCGAGTGGCCCCGTTCAAACAACTCACGTCCCATGCAACACAGTCCGAGCGTAATTATGTGAGCCTGCCGAGGCATGTCGGCGCGGCGGCATCTGTTATCAACAGTTTGAGAATGCTTCAATGGTTGACCTGAAATCGCGGTGTGTGTTCTCGAAATGGCATCTTAGCAGTACCAAACGAACGGCGGAGCGTACAGTGCTTACGACGAAGGCTAGACGCGGCAAGTGTTTTTTTACTGGCCGCATGTGCGCATTACAAAGCTAGAAAAGGTAATCTTTGGTGTCCCCACACATGTACCGCGTACGACACCAGTACAGTACTTTCCCCTTCAAGAAGATTAGCAAAGAAGTTTGTCGCACTTTTTGTATATATTTTCGGGTGCACTGAATTGTGGCTTAAGCTTTTTCACCCTTGATACGTTTTGTGCGCAGAAAAGTCTGTTAAACATGCGCCTCTTGCATCCTAAATGCATGTTATTCAGCACTTACAAAGATTTTTTAGAAGACATTATTACAGCTGTAGTGGTAAGCCATTTCAGTATACACTAAAATGTGGCAGAAATACAACTGCAACACAAAGGATTGGAAAAAGTGAGACCGGTGGCAGTCTCTTATATCCCATGGCCCAGAACGTGGCTGGGTTGTTTCCATCATGCATTCAGCTCCTCACATTGGCACATACATGATGCTACGACAAATTAGGACCTGATATGCTAGCTAGACGCTACATGCCATAGGTGCTGCATTGGCATAACTTTCACGTCTCGCTGTATATCCGGAAGCATATGGTATGTTGGCCAGATTTTACCGAGTCCCTTCATGCAAAGGGACTTAATTCAGGACACCCAGCCGATAGGGTCAGAGAAGAGGCTGTACAGACGGTAATAGGAAGGTACACACTTGGCCGCCCATCGTGTCTAATACGCATACATGCACTCCAGCATATGAAAACCCATGGGTTCTATGCAGGCTCAATAATCAACGTCAAAAAGAATCTTAAAAGCATCATCGGATTGTTTGTGTCCATGGGTATAAGCAGCGAGCACGCTGCAAATGTGATTGATAGGAAAAGGTCAATTGATAGGCAATGGGGTGAGTTTAACCAAAAAAATGGGCGAAAAACGTCTCAATTTCAGACTACATTGATGCAATATGGGCAGGATTGACGTAATATTGGCGTGCACTGTAAACGCAGTTATCAGCGTGTTAACCGTACGTTAGCACTCAAGTGATATGATCAAACGGAATGGAGGCCCCACTGCAACTGCCCAGTAATGTTTCTGTGCGGTGGATTAGGTCGGTGGCTGTCAGTCGCACAAACAAGATTCTGTGATGTCGTAGAGAAATAGCTGGAAAGTGTCAATGGAGCTCCCGCTGCGCTTTACACATTTTCCGTAACATCAACTATATATGTTTGAAGTTTGCCATAAAATTGATGTCATTTGTTATTGAAGCAAAGAAGTCTTTTTAATGAACGAACCTTGTATTTTTTTTTGTGGCCTCTTTAGCAGCCTGCCTACTGTGCCACTAAACACTGGTCACTGAACAAATGCCCACTTGCCAGTCAGCTTCGGTGGCTTGTAACGATTTACTAGGATTTCCAATGACCAACATAAATTCCAAGGAATCCATGGTTGTGCACTGCAGGGCAATGCAAGTCTCCAAAAAAATTTGACAGCAGGACTGTACACTCTTAACGCAACCAACAGGCCCCACCGGAGGAAACCAGTAGCCCACCCACACAATGCCATGCAATAAGCCAATGCAGTGAGTCTCTGGTGAGTATTAAGAAGGTTTAAATCGTAGGTTTTCATTTATTGATTTTTATGCAAGGCATTCAACGTGTGACTTGACTTGTTAGGTCTAGCTGGCCAGTTTGGGCTCAAAATACTCATTTTTGTGATTTGGGACAGTTCTCAAAGGCTTATCTAGATATATATATATATATATTTTTTTTTTTGCAAGCAAAGTGAAAGCTCACACTTGGGGTTCTTGAAAACATTGTTTAGCCTCTCTAGCAATTGTGCGAGCCTGAGGTAACTCGGCCTATAGGTGGTCAGCATGTTTGCTAGCTCCCTCAGCAGCACGCAGTGACTGAGAAAGATGGTGGCCAAAGCGAGAAGAGAGGGTGGTTCCTGAGCAAACAGCCCTTCATCATCAAAACAGCAGAAACAAGCGCTGCTGTCTCACAGTCCTCGGCTGGGGTGTACCTTCTGACATATGTGTGCAGTGCATTCACAAAGTTTTCTCTAAAAAATCTTGTGATTACACACACTCCCTCCATGGAAAGGGTTTGTTTAAGATGGTTGAACTTTGTGATTAGTAACATCATAAACTCACCATTCGTCCTTTTCATTTAGCATGCTTCCGAGCTTCACTTTAAAAACCCTGCTTTTTCTAATTTAAGTATAAATGGACTTCTTATGCAATATTCTCTTATTTACCTCTGTTCAAATAAAACCGCGTTTTATACCTTAAACGCTGCTGTGTCCATGCAGGCGTAACGTTCTTCAATGGTGTTATGTAGGGTACATTAAGCGCAGTATTAATAAACTTATAACCAGGGCAAGTGCAGTTACACATATTGTTTAGGGTACCCAAACTATTTCTAAATTTTTGTAAGTATTCTGTCTACCAATACCTTGGTGGTAACTCAACTAAGCTCTCCCTTTTTCCCATGCCTTTACTATTGTTGTGCTCTACAAACACGTTCACATTTGGAGCATGCCAGCTTTTCATGAAACCATCCTTTTGCTATTTCACACGATTGCAGCGCTGTATGAAACATCGCTTTTGTTTAGTTTTAGCCAATGATTTTCAACAGGCCACTTAACTAGTCAAAACCATACAAAAACGTTAATTTATATCAAACAGTATTCTATCACTTTTCATAAAACATTTTGTTGTAACCTCACTCGAGATTTTTGTTACCCAGCCACCCTGGCTCATATATCTTGGTGTGAAGGACTTTTACACAACAAATGCCTTACTGCAATACATTCACATGCCTGTCACAGCAAATCAGCAGTGACAGAAGCCACACTTTTTGGCCTTCCAGCAGAGCTTTGGTGTCAGCAAAAAAAGGATTTTCCTCGGCTTCCCTGCAGAAGCAAAAAGATCACTTGGTGGTTTGGCTTTCCTGCAGGACTGTAGTGTAGTGTTAGAAGGTATCACTTGCTTATATGGCATTTTTCTGTGTATCGTGCCGAAAAACCCTGACGTTTTGTTTGGAAAAGGAACTTTACACCACAGACTCTGCAGAGAAAGTAGAGCTACTCAACGACTTTTTGCTCAGCCAGGGAAGTTTGGTAGAAACACTTAATTGTGTCATTGACAAACATGCATGTTTGCTTTCTGGCTAAGGTGTGAAGCTGGGAGATTTGGTTCATATTTTGAGGAGAAATACAGCGACAATAACGGTACTGAAGTACACGGAAATGTGCCAACATAGTGTCGATGTGTTGGCAGCTTTTTTGCCGAGTTTCTTTCCTGTGTTTTTTTTTTTTTTTTCATGAAGACTTGCTACAGTGCCTGAACATAGACTGTTTTTGTGTAACAAAATTGTCAACAGAACAGCGAAGCACTTATCAATGCTCACATGCTGCCCATTGACACCAAAGCAGAATTACGTTCATTACAGTCATTTTATTGTTGAAGCCATCCATGATACATACAGCTTTCAGCTGTACTGTAATATTCACAAACACCAATAAAGACATTCATGTCCAAACAGGTGTCCTTTGCTCCAGTTCCTGCACAAGGTATTAAGCACTCTCGGGAGAGGGTAATATCAAGCTGTACAAGAACCATCCCCCGTAGATGTCCTCCATAAACTGTTTTTTAGGCTTGTTAGCTTAAAAAATAGTATGCCCGTTGCATTTTCCCTTTCACCTTCACAGCGCGGATTGGATCCAATTATTATTATTATTATTATTTTTTTTTTGCTACGTGACAACATATAAGTTTTCGATTTGAGCAACGTTAATTCTCTTCACACGAAATATCGAAGATTCTGGAGGCTAATTGCGGTCCTATACTTGTAAAAAAAATTAAGGCGTTGAAGTTATCCACGATGTGGACAGAAGCTCTGTATAGGAAAACTTTGTTTAGATTTACCAATCATGCTGTTTATTACACCCCACATTTCCTGAGTAATCCCTTGGCTTCTTTGTTAATAATGGTTTGTCGGAGGTAGCTGGTCTAGCGCGGATCCAAGGCAAATATTGGAGAAGGATCGGCAATAATCAACTGATAGGCACCTGCAAAAACGTTATCACTATTATCTTAAAACGTGATCAATGAAGATGGATGTAGTTGCCGTAATTATAGTTGGTTGAGAGGTTATCGTCTTCAAGTAATCCCCGCTTATTATAGCCGAACCTGTGTTTGCTGCTAACAAGCGCTTAGAATACCATACATAGTGTCAATCGGTATACTGGAATTAGGGGTTCGATATACGACGCCTACTACTGTGCTTGAAGACAGGGCTACAGAACTTCCCATTACATTGCTTGTTTTGCACTGAGCCATGACTTGATAAATAGGGCTACCTTCCATTTCTGGTGGCGGTAGTTCGAGTAGAGCAAATAATATCGTACGTAGAAATAGCGACTGCCTACTTTACCTTAAGCCATGTTTCCGATACGGCTCTACTGTCACACATAATTTATCATGTTTAAATAAAAATGTTAACAAAACGTCTTCATTTCTTCAAATATGATCGGCAATAACAAATGTTAAATTTTTTCCCACTAACTTCGGTGGTCTGGCGACTGCTACAGACCCACTCGTACCCAAATCCCCTAGTGTATACCTATTGTTATACCCAGGGCGCTATTCCCCCCAGTGTCGTAGATGTCAGGAACGAGCGGACCTGGCGCACATGCTATGGCAGTGTCCGCAGGCGATCACAAATGGCCGCACAATCACTAACAGTGAGCAGTGGGAGACCGTGCTGCTCAGCTCCAGCCCGGAAGATCAACTCTGGGCCGTCCAGCTGGCTGAGGACGCTGCAGAGCCCAAGGGCTCACGGCCGACGACTAAGCTACACAGCTGGCAAATTGAATAAAGTTTACTCTCTCTCTCTCTCCACTAACTTGATCAGTGGAAAAAAAGCTTTAGAGGCTTTACGCACAAAAACAAAAGTAACAAGAAGGAAAGCAACGAAGTGGATGGATGCTTGATTTTCCCTCGGTCGGCGTCACATTTGAAATGTATGACACGCATGTTTTCTGCTTTGCGCATTAGTATCTGGTGCGTAAAGCAGGTTCATCTGGTTAACTCTTGTTACCCGGATGAACCATCCCGGTAACACGAGCATAGGTCGACAGGCTCACTAACGAGTGCACTCACCCCCCCCTCTCACCACTCGCGAATGGTGGGCCCACAGAACAGGGAGGATTTTGTGGGCCCCACTCGCGAGTCGCGAGTGCTTAGCACCGCGCTCTGCCAACACCACGTGGTGTTGGCCTCCTGCGCTGCCCAGGGGGCGCTGCGCAAGCGGCTTCCGGGCAGTACTTCCGGGTAGTACAAAGCTGCGCGGGTCCCATAGGATCCCGTGTTGACAGAAGCAAAATGAGCTCGACGCTCCCGATTATTTTGCGACGTGGTCACCAGATCATCCCCGACGCGTCCGATATATTTCAGGGATCAACTTGGCATTAGGGGAAAAAGCTTTGCGGCGCTAAACACGTTTACAGCGACGACGAAAGTGCCGGGACCGTGACGGCGTCTGCTACTCGCAGGTTCACCGATCGATGGTCGTACGAAGTGAAATTTTAAGTGAAATTTCTAGGTTAAACTAATACTCTAGGTGACAAAGACTTCTCAAAAACAGCCAATCAAAAAAGAAGAGTGATGCAATCGGCGATGATCGCGCTTTAAAAAGCCAGCGAGTCCGGCGGACCGCAGTCTCGCCTGCTGCGGTGCGCCGCTCTTTTGCGTACCTGCACACTATGCGTGCACTTTCATTAAACAGTGCTCGTTTGCGTCGCCGTTACGAATACATGGTGCAGCGTTAGCTTGCCGTTTTCTTGCGTGTCTCAGTGACAAAATGCCGCGACCGTCAGAAGCGTGAAATCTGTTTTGCGATTCCGAAATTAGTGGCCGTAAAACAAAGTGGTCGGGCGAACTAAGAGGCCGCTCGCTTTCCTTGTTTGCTCTCGCTTTACTTAATTACGCTCTTGCAACATACATTCCCAGTTCACACTTAATAGCCTAGAATGAGGGTCAGTAACGGCCGAGTTCCATGCAGCCGACACGGCGGAGGGCTGGACGGCAAATCCGGAGGGGGGGGGGGGGGGGGGGGAGGAGGAGGGGGGCTTTGAATGCAAAGAGAAAAAATTCAGCGAATTTCTAATAATATTTGACAATAATCTGGCGAAGTGTGAAGATGGGGGGGGGGGGGGGGGGGGGGGGCAATTCAACTGGAGGACGCCAATTCTCTGTTCTTGTCTCGCTGTCTAACTCTATTTGAAGTCAAAACTGGCGTGTCGGCGTTCAGATTCGACGACCCCTGCACTAGAAAACCAACACAGTCAGTGATGATCGTGTGTAAATATTCGGGGCCCCGCGCCGTGTATGCGGCTGTGTTATGTGATTTTATAGAAGTAACATCTCTGCAGGCAGCGGGCGTGTGATTTGGTGCATGTTTTGCGTCTTTTAATAGCGCTTAATTTGTTTATTTGGCGTATTGCCCCACCTACTCGCTAGTATACATGTACCCTTCCGTTCGTTAATCGTGCGGCGTAAAACGTTACGCAAGAATCCTTTGGTTTGCGAAAATACGAAACAAAATTTCCACTCGTTTCAAAGGCGGTGCCAGGCCAGCAGTGTCAGCTGAGTCGGCTGCGCAATTCTTGCGTTCGCTTGCATGCTCCCGCTGAAGCAACGTTTTGCAGTTACCTCAGGATATAGGATGAGCAGCGTTCCGTGTTTATGCTACTCGTGAACTTTCCTTTGTCGGCCGCACGCAAGAAGAAAAAAACTGTAACTGTCGTCAAACAGTTAAACCACCCGACCTGGCTATACTGTCCCACGCCCACCGCGACAGCTCGCTCAAAATAAAGCCGACAAATCGGCTTCTTTTAGCGGATATTATTTTCTTTAGCCTCTGCAACTAGTTTAAGGGCTATTTTATACAGTATGCAGTCATTTAAACACGCCACAAAGCGCCACAACCAACTTTCACTCTGGCTTGTAATTGAAAACACATGGAGGGCGGCGAGGGTCGTCTGCTTTTGTACTACCCAGAGGCGTCGGCCGCTAGGGGCGCTGCATGTCGCCAAAACTAGAATGCTGAAACTCCAGGGATTAGATGACGAGTTAGTACATTCCTTATAGCAATCTATAAAGACAATAGAGTGCACCTTACTTGGGAAGGACAGAAATGCGCCCAGCAGGTCAACATCCATCGGGGACTGAAACAGGGATGCCCTTTGAGCCCAATACTGTTCATGCTTTACATGGCAGGGTTAGAAAAGAAACTGGAAGAAAGTCAAGTAGGGTTTAGCCTAACTCATATGCTGCAAGGCGAAGTGGTACAACAGCATATTCCGGGAATGTTATACGCAGACGACATTGTTCTTTTAGCTGATAACCAAACCGATATGCAGCGGCTAATAAATATTTGCGGCCAGGAAGCCACTGACCTCGGGTTAAATTTCAGTGCAGAAAAATCAGGAATAATGGTTTTCAATGACGCTACCACCGACGTAGTGTCTATCCAGCAAGGCGAATTACCTAGAGTGAAGGAATATAAATATTTGGGAGTGTGGATAAACGAAGGGGATAACTACTTAAGTATTCACGAGGAGCAACTTAAGGTTAAGGGAAAGCGAAACGCAGCTATAATGAAGCATAGAGCTCTGTGGGGGTATAACAAATATGAAGTAGTAAGAGGAATGTGGAAAGGAGTAATGGTTCCAGGCCTCACGTTTGCGAATGCTGTACTCTGCTTAAAATCAGACGTTCTATCAGGCCTTGAAGTAAACCAGAGAACGGTAGGACGTTTGGCCTTAGGCGCGCATGGAAAAACAACTAACGAAGCAGTTCAGGGAGATATGGGCTGGGCGTCGTTTGAAGTTAGAGAAGCTCAGAGTAAAATATGCTTTGAGATGAGGTTGAGGGCAATGGATCAACGAAGGTGGGCAGCTAAGGTTTTTAGGTACCTATACTTGAAAAGCGTGGACACGCAGTGGTTAAGGAAGACTAGACGGCTAACGATGAAATACGGAAAGAACAGTGGGGAATCCAAAACAGCCAAGGTAACCAAAAAAGAGGCAAGGCAGATTGAAACGAATAAATGGAGGGAAAAAATGGAAGCTAAAACGTCGTTAGAGATGTACAGGGCTGAGAAGATGAACATCAGAAAGGAAAATTTCTACGATAATTCCCAGGGCAGTGCTTTGCTTTTTGAGGCTAGAGCAGGGTGCCTGCGAACTAAGAGTTTTGTGGGGAAGTATTCACAAAATGATGGGGTATGTGTGGTCTGCGGAAAAGAAACAGAAACTATGCGGCACATAGTGTTAGAATGTGAGGGTATCCATCCAAATCTACATGAAGGGAATATTGGGCTTTCAGAAGCCCTAGGATTTAAGGGTATCAGTGAGGAAGTTAACTTCAAGGCTGTCGAGGGGACGAAAAGAAGATTAGAATGCTGGTGGATGAAAAGCAGAGAGGGGAATATTGCCTAGGACAGTTACCACCTGTAACAGGGAAAAGAAAGTATTTCGGGCCTAATAAGCCTTAGGGCCTGCCATAAGCAGCGCTAGTATTAAACCAAGAGTGTAATACATGGTTATATTAGTCCTTTTTGGTAAGATGACATGTCATCACCCCGCTTCAAAGGGGAAACCAATAGGAATCATCATCATCATCAACTCCAGCGCAGGAGGCCTATTCACGCGATCCGCGAGGTTTACCGTGGCGAGCGCCACTCTTGCGCTTGCACTCTTGCTGTTGGCTATTTGCCGCAGGAGCCGCTATTGGAATATGTCGTCGGTGCATTCCTCCTATGGTGTCCATGATATAGGGACCGGGCAGCTGGACGGGTGGCGCCACCACTCGGCGCTCCCCTCGTCAGTGGAATGAGCCGGTGCATTGGACTACACGGCCTCCCGTTGTTTTTGTCGTGTTTGCTTCGGTGCTTTGTATGTTTTGGTGGCGTGGTGAGCAAACATGTGAGATTAAACGAAGTCTAAACAGATGTGTTGGGTTCTTAGATGCAGTAATGACTACGTAAACTTGTCGGACGCGTCTAAAGTTGGGTATCGGCTGCAATGGCATAAGCGCTTTTTGCAGCGATATGTGCGCTTGGCTCCACCCGTTCTGAGTACGAATAAAACTACTATTATTAGTATTATTTTCTTCTTAAATGCACTCACGGCTACGCAAACTTATTGGATGCTTGTAAAGTTGGGGAAGGGCTACATTGACACGAGTGCTTTTGCAGCGCTCTGCGCCTGGCTCCGCGCGATCTGAGTAGGAATCAAACTATTAGCAATATTATAATTCATTTCTACCACTTTAAATTATCTTCACTGGTTTCAATGACTACGGTTTCCACGCCAGCCTTAGCGCTGGGATACCTCGATACGTGTGCTTTAAATAGAAAGGCACCTGCATACGAGATGGATTACCGTGTAGCCGTAGAAATGTTGCGATAGTTTACACTTTCTGTAACCGTGAGCTTTGTACCTTCGGTTTTGGTGAGCGACACTGTGACAGCATGGGAGCCTGAAAGCCGAAGTGGAAAACCAACGTTTCTGGTGGTCATTTTATCAAGAGCCAAAGTTATTCCCCAACTCAACAGCCCAAGCTAAAAACCATCCCTCCTCCTCTTCCCGTTTTACCCCCTGCGTAGAATAAAGGCTGGCACCGATAGTTAAAAAATGTGGAAGTGTTAACGTCAGCCCGTGTTTTTTAATACTTAAGTATTCTTTACAGAGTACCTAAAAAATCGTGTAATGCCTGGTGAAGACACCAAAAACGCGCGATTAGTTGCCTCAAATATGGGTGCATGAGCCCGAGTCCTCCACCACAGACACATTTCCGACACACTGGAAAAAGTTTAGATTTGGAGAGGGGGCATGGAAGTTCAAAATTAAACAGCAAAATCATCTAATGATTATGATGTTTGAACACAAAGCTTTCTTCGTGCGAAATCGAATGGGAAATGGTCAAAGTCAAAGACGCGACCAAAAGACCGAACTGCGTGCTGGTCAAATTCGACGCTCAACTAGTCAAAGTTTAAATCCAGAAGGCAACCAAGGAAACCCATACGATAGAGCTTTGCGATAAACCATCATCGTCGTTAGACGGAGGTGTGCATGATTTTTCAAGCGTAGGTGGCAGCTTGTAAACCGACAGCAGCATTCAGTTGTGAAGCTGAGTACAGGTTTCGGGCACCCTCCTGTCTTGCGTCCTTCACTCACGCAGGAATTGGTTTTTGAAAAACCATTTACCAACTAGCCAGAAACTATTGCAATTCTTTTAAAGCAATGCTTCTCCACGACAAGCAATAACATTCTACTATCATGCGTACTCTCATGCGGTATGTATTCTATCAAGGATTCTCGATGACTGTAGTAAGAGCATTTCTGTGAAATTAGACACGTTTCAGCCGTAGGTAATGAAGATACGGAAGCGTCATCCGTCACAATTTCTGTTTTGAGGTAAATCTTCGAAGACACCCTCCAACTTTGTCTTCCGCTTGTGCCTGACGTCGGCGCCGTTTCGTCATCAACTGCCAAAGGCCTTCGCCGCAGCATTCCTAGATCGGTTGCACACACCGGCTTTGTGGGAGCATTTAGCGGGAATAAACTCCTCGATTCGCAAAACTGCATGCAGGCATGAAAAAATTGCATGAAGCAACGAACTTTCATTTCCAGCTTGGCGCATTGAGCGTCGTCTGCTATTTGTAAATACTGAGTATGGGCGTAAATAACACACATGGCATACCTTGTAAAAGTCACACCCACACTCAAGATTTACCGATCTGAAAAATGCACGTGGGGTTACGTTCGCTTTGCAAGCCGCACCGCAGAAAAACGACAGAAAGTCATGCACAACTACGCTGCGCTGACCGCCACCGGCATTCCACTGACGAGCGGTTCGCCACGGGCGGCGCTGTTCGCTGAAACGACGGTGGTGCCATACAACGGCCGCCCGGTCCCTATTAACTTGATTTAGTAATGTGATTTGGAGGGACTGCTGCGCACACTTGCGTGCGAGCGGTGACGACGAGTGGTGAACGTGAGTGGTGACTGCGAGAGGTGCGGATGAGCGCGAGTGAGACTGGTGAGCGTGAGTGAGTGAGCAAAATTTTATTTTTCTGAGCGAGCGCGAGTGTGGCGCCGAGGCGGTAGTACAAAAGTAGAGAAATGCATGACCTCCATGGGGGGACAAAATGGAATTCGGAGGCCACTAGGGCATACCTCAAGACACGAACAGCCAAAGGAAGATTTCAGCTGCATCCCAGTTTCTTTCTCGACTATCCCGTTCCCCATTTCGGTTGAGCAGAGGTGAACAGAAGTTTACGCAGAAGGAATCGGTCTGCGCAGGGCAGACGACATCACTTCCGGCAGATGTACGTTCAACTTTAATAAAGACAGCGCACTGGACATGCGGGGGATGACTTTTTATTGACATTTATGACTAGGTGCAATGATTAATGGCAACGCAAGACATGACCTAGGATGAGCTTTAGTCGTTCACGACGCCGGAGCTGCTTGGCTCGATTCGCTGTCGGGCTTCTCCTGCGCTGCCTTCGCTTCTTCCGCGACTGCTCGCGACGACGGCGCCGACTCCACGGAGATGGGAACCACCCGGAGCTTCTTGCTGGGAGGCGCCGCCTTGGGCGCTTCGATGGCCAGCACTCCGGACGCCAAGAGCGTGCAGGTGACGGCCTCGCTGTCCACGCCCTCGGGCAGGGTGAAGCGCCGCGTGAACTCCTCCTTGAGGTAGCTGCCGTCGTCGCCCTCTTCCTCGCGCTGCCCGCTGATGACGACGTCGTTGCCCACCGTCTTCACCTGGACCTCTTCGGGCGCGTAGCCTCGGACGTCGCAGGTAACCGCGAACTGGGAGCCGGCAGAAAGCGCGGAGTCGTCGGCGGAACTACGGCGCTTGCGAAGTTTCGTGCGCGCCGAGGCGCCGCGCCGGCGGTTGCAGACGCAGCCGCCGTTATCCCGCTCCACGGAGATTCCGGCGTCGCAACGCGGCATGAAGAGCTGCTCGCCGAGACGGTCCAGGGCCTTGAACGGTGCGTAATCGGTGCAGATGGGGTACACAACCAGGCGAACCATTCTGACCGCAAAGAAACGTTGCTGCTTCGACGTTGTCACAAGTGAGGTATTCCGCACAATGTGTACGCCAGCCTGCTCCGTCCCTTTTATATTGCCCGCTTCCGTCGACGAGAGCACACGAGAAGGTTCGAGAGAGGCGAAACTGGGTGAACGTGAGAGTGAGAGAAGCGAGGAGGCAGACGCCGTCCGTCTCCTTCCTCCGTACCTGCGGCTGCCCGCAAACGCGGAAGGCTGTAAAGGGAGTGTAAATATTACGTAAAGTGGTCCTTAAAATTCTTTGACGGGCTACAATATTACTTCCGCACCTGGTAATAAGCGAAGCAGCAAGATACGATTCGGCCGCCTCCGGAGCCGCGAGCAGACGACGCGAGATCATTCTCGTGGCTTCCCCAACACAGCCGACCAATCGCAGCGCAGGCAGGATGACGTCACGAGCGCCGCTTGCTGCGATTGGCGGACGCCGCTCGAGACGTTTCTGGGCGGCTCTCGAAAACCGCGCGAACGTATAAATGACGCGCCGCGACCGCGTGGGGGTAAACATTGCATTGCTGACAAGCGAAGCATCTCACTGAGCGAAGCGAAAGCAAACTCCGCAACAAGCCAAGAATCATGCCGAGCATGAAGACAGACGCGCCGGCCATCGGCATCGACCTGGGCACCACGTACTCGTGCGTGGGCGTCTTCCAGCACGGCCGCGTGGAGATCATCGCCAACGACCAGGGCAACCGCACCACCCCGAGCTACGTGGCCTTCACCGACACGGAGCGGCTGATCGGCGACGCGGCCAAGGCGCAGGCGGCCATGAACCCCGAGAACACGGTGTTCGACGCCAAGCGGCTGATCGGGCGCCGCTACGACGACCCCAAGATCCAGGACGACCTGCGCCACTGGCCCTTCCGGGTGGAGAACGAGGGGGGCAAGCCCAAGATCGCCGTCGAGTTCAAGGGCGAGCGCAAGCGCTTCAACCCCGAGGAGGTGTCGGCCATGGTGCTGGGCAAGATGAAGGAGACGGCCGAGGCGTACCTGGGCGCCCCGGTGCGCGACGCGGTCATCACGGTGCCGGCCTACTTCAACGACTCGCAGCGGCAGGCCACCAAGGACGCCGGCGCCATCGCGGGCCTCAACGTGCTGCGCATCATCAACGAGCCGACGGCGGCCGCGCTGGCCTACGGCCTGGACAAGAACCTGCGCGGCGAGAAGAACGTGCTCATCTTCGACCTGGGCGGCGGCACCTTCGACGTGTCCGTGCTCACCGTGGCCGAGGGCTCCATGTTCGAGGTGCGCGCCACGGCGGGGGACACGCACCTGGGCGGCGAGGACTTCGACAACCGGCTGGTGGAGCACTTCGTGGCCGAGTTCCAGCGCAAGCACCGCAAGGACCTGCGCGCCAACCCGCGCGCGCTGCGGCGGCTGCGCACGGCGTGCGAGCGCGCCAAGCGCACGCTCTCCAGCTCGGCCGAGGCGAGCCTCGAGATCGACGCGCTGTTCGAGGGCGTCGACTTCTACAGCAAGATCACGCGCGCGCGCTTCGAGGAGCTGTGCATGGACCTGTTCCGCAGCACGCTGGAGCCCGTGGAGCGCGCGCTGCGCGACGCCAAGATGGACAAGGCGCAGATCCACGACGTGGTGCTCGTGGGCGGCTCGACGCGCATCCCCAAGGTGCAGAAGCTGCTGCGCGACTTTTTCGGCGGCAAGGAGCTCTCGATGGGCATCAACCCGGACGAGGCCGTGGCGTACGGCGCCGCCGTGCAGGCGGCCGTGCTGAGCGGCGACACGAGCGACGCCATCCGCGACGTGCTGCTGGTGGACGTGGCGCCGCTCTCGCTGGGCATCGAGACCGCGGGCGGCGTCATGACGCGCCTGGTGGAGCGCAACTCGCGCATCCCGTGCCGCACGGCCAAGACGTTCACCACGTACGCGGACAACCAGCCGGCCGTCACCATCCAGGTGTTCGAGGGCGAGCGGGCGCTGACCAGGGACAACCACCTGCTGGGCACCTTCAACCTGACGGGCATCCCGCCGGCGCCGCGGGGCGTGCCGCAGATCGAGGTCGCCTTCGACCTGGACGCCAACGGCATCCTGCAGGTGTCCGCGCGCGACTCGAGCACGGGCCGCCAGGAGAGCATCCGCATCACCAACGACAAGGGCCGGCTGTCGCGCGCCGAGATCGAGCGCATGCTGGCCGAGGCCGAGCGCTTCAAGCAGGAGGACGACGCCCAGCGCGAGCGCGTGGCCGCCCGCAACGCCCTCGAGGCGTACGTGTACGCCTGCAAGCAGGCCGCCGAGGAGGCCCCCGCCGACCGGCTCTCCCCGAGCGAGAAGGAGCAGGTGCTGTCCCGCTGCCGGGAGGCCATCGCCTGGATCGACGCCAACGGCCTGGCCGAGAAGGACGAGTACGAGCACCGGCTGCGCGAGCTCCAGCAGGCCTGCGCGCCACTCATGACCAAGCTCCACCAGCAGCCCGGAGGCGGCAAGCCAACGCACCAATACCAGCAGTCCGCCGGACCCACCGTCGAGGAGGTGGACTGAGCAGCTAGTCCTGTTGCACCTGCAGCTAGTCCTGTTGTAGCAGCTAGTCCTGTGATATCAGTATTATAGCCAAGCAGCTTGTTTGTTCTTCGGACAACACTGTGATGATGGACCTATCTGTCTGTGTACTATACTAACTGTTCCTCACTGCCTCTTATTTATTTATTTTTGTACACTGTTTACTTGGACAACGCAATAAAAGGGACGTGTTCATGTCTTTTTTAAAGCTTCGTCGTGTCACTCACTGCGTTTCCCCCTGCAGAGTCCCACGTGGGACTCTAGTGGGAAACGGCTCTGCTTCCCTTTCACCAGTTCTTAAAGTCCAAGACAGGCCACGTGGAGAAGTTGCAGGCTTGAGTATAAATAATAAACAGCATTACGGAGCACCACTGCTAAAAACCGTAAAACGCGGCAACCACAGAAGAGGCAGATGAATTCCAAACGAAGTGTATACGTGGCTCAAGTCTCCAGCAGAACAGCCCTCCCAATCACCTCTCCATCGTGACCAGTGGGCCTCCTTTACCAGTAAAGGTTCGCTACAACTACTGCTAGCAAAACAGTTAAAGAGCTATAGTCCCATTAGACACCCTCTCCTGGGGACTATAACCCGTTCCAAGGAGGTTTAATAAGCACCCTTGACCCGTTCCAGCGGAGAAAGAAGCACTTCCCGTTTGATGAGAGAAGCAGATTGAGGGTGGGCCGGGCCGGTGTGCAAGGAGAGGCGAGATTTTTTTTTTGCGTACATCGATGTCAGTCATGAGAGATTGGGCTCGAAGTATAGCAGTGTCGCTGTAAGAAATTGTAGCAGGAAACAGCATGCTAGTAACTGATACACTTCCTTTTTGACTGACATCAAGCGCTAGCTCCTAGAAAAGCGCGGTTTGCTCAACGCGCCAACTGGAATTTGGATGAAGTACCAGCAGCGGGCGGGCCCCGTGACGCCATTTTCTTTTTAGGCAACGTTACTAACAAAATTTGATTTGAAAACATCAGTTGTACGGCCGGCACGACGGCGCCAATGATGGTGCTACAAAGTTTATGGTTTCATAGGTTTCATACACCGGCGCCATGGGCGCCAACTACTTCGCATCAGAGTTGAGTAACTCTGCTTCGCATCACGTGGTGTAATGGTAAGCTAGTGAGAAACTCTATGGTGTAATGACAAGAAGTAATATTACATTCCTAAAGTATTATGTTTCAGTGGTTTTTAAACTATCACTGGTTTTAAACAATTACGTGAGGCCAAACCTGTTACAAAAATACGCGTCCTAGCCGAAACTGCCACAAGCCGAGCCGAAGCCCATCCATCCTGAAGTCAAAACATCCATGCACCGCGGCAAACGCCGCTTTTCAGTACCGGAGTTGCCGGAGTGTTCTACCTCGTCCCGCCCTGCGTCGTCCTCATTGGATTGTACTGCTGCTCTTGCCAGCGGCTGAAATTTCCCTGTTACAATGGATTTTGAGTCGTACTCCATAGCCGAGGAGAGTTCGAGGGAGGCTGTACTGGCGGCACTTCGGAAAACCAGCAAGGGACAGCTCCCTTACAATTCGTACTGGCCTCTAGAAGACCGCTTGCAGGTAAACATTTATAAGTATGCCTTAATTTTCTGCGTTACGTGCAACGCAGGAATCTCAAGTCAATAGTTCCCGATTTTTGGTGACCAGCTGAGGTCACAGCCATGTCGCCACTGGTTTGAGCTGTTGTCCAGAACGGCGACTGAAAAGCTGCTTGTCGTTGAGTGCTACATTTGCGACATTGCAGGGTGGGCTTTCGAGCAAGGTTGTGATACACTTGGACAGCAGGCTGTTGCCGCTCCGATTCGAGCCCGACAGCCCGAGCAAGGACTCTATCGACGGCGCCCTTTCTCCGGATGCCGCACCGCCCAAAGACGAGGAGTCCGATGAAAAGCCCTCGCAAGTGAAGTCGCCGAAGAACAGCAAACAAGACCTGTCCGCCTACGTGAACGGTGCGGAGCACGAAATCTCGATCCAGCAGTACGAGGAAGAGCGGCTGAGCAGCGTCAACGTAAGGACTCTTTCCTCCACCTGTTGGGAACCTCGTATTTTTCCAAGGTCGAAAAATCAAAGGCGTAATCAGTTTTCGCGTGTGCTGTTGTGATCCATTTTTGGAGAACGAAAGCGGGAGAGAACGAGGTTACAAAATCGAACTGGATTACTGGCGACAACTTACTGCATATCGGCCAGTGGCGGTAATAAATAGATGCCTAAAAATTAAAACAGGGCTGTTTTCTGGTCAGGTGGTAGCTGACACACGGGTATATAGCGCGGAAAGCGAGGGTGGATGAGATACTGCGTCAGTGAATGAGAAACTGCAAAAAACAAGGCATGAGAACATAGGAAAGCCCCCGCCCCGAGGTGGTATAAGCAGCGGTGTTGCGTTATGTGCCGTGCAGTGACGAGAAAGTCTCCGCATTATGGTCTTGCTGAGGGTGCATTGTTTATCGCACGAACTGCTCATGCGCTCCTAAAAGCTTGGTTTCACCTTCCTCCTTGGTAACATTTTAAATTTAAGTATCTTTCTTTTCCTCATTTGTCATTGAAGGAAGCCAATACAACGGAGTGGTCAATGCAAATAAAACTTTATTGGTGGTTTTACATGAAAGAGCTGCACCTCGGCTGTCAGGCTTGCCGTATGGATCAGTCCAGATTAACTTTTATTACCTGGGGATCTTCGATGTGCACGAAAATCTCGACACACATGGGCGCTTTCATTTTTCGAATCCGCATTCTTGGGTTCAGCAGCACTAAAGTCTCGTTGTAAGTCAGTTTCATCTCTATGTGTAGCTCATCTTCGTGCTTACTACGCTATTTTTCACAGTTAACGCTGAACAAATTTCTCCAAAATGTCTATTCTAACCATGTCTGTCCATGTTTTCTGCGCTTCTGTTGTCATGTGTAGCTTACTCCTCACAATTCTGACTTACTTAATTCTTAAAGGAGCCATGAAGAGAAAATACAACTTCCTTTAATTTGAAAGAACTAGGATTCAGTATCTCACTCAGCTCCATTACAGCCACAAAAGATGTTTTTTTTAACGAAAAAAAAAGCAAGAAGTATTTAAAAACTTTCAAATTTTGCGCCGCAGTGCGTTAAGTGCACGTTAGCATTGAAGTGATGCAGTCAAATGGAACTAGAGGCCCCATTACAGACGTCCAGTCATGTGTCGTTGCGACAGGTCAGTTAGGCAGCCGCCAATCGCACAAACAAGGTTTCGTGACGTCATAGAAAAGTTGCGGGAAATTGGCTAGGGGGTCGCGACTGCTTCACAAGTTTTCTTTAATATCTCCGTTATTTGTTCGAAGATTGCGATGATATTGGTATCATTGTAATCAGGACTAAGCAGTCTTTCTAATAAACCCAACTTGTATTGTGTCTTCATGGCTCCTTTAATACTATCTCTGTTTGAAGTTTTTTTTTTTTTTTTTGCCTCATTTTTTGACAAGCCAGTGCTATGCAGTTCTTCTTCTGTCTTTCTTTTTTCTCTCAGCCATGCAGTCTTTTCGCTACATTTTGATAAATTTCACTTCCTTTATTTTTGGTCATGTTCAAGCACTCCCAGCTTCTGGTGTGCATGGGGTTCTGTCAGCTTCTAAAATCACCTTCTATGCTGGTGGTAACTGAAATGAATTGCCGCATCTTTGCTGCTGCCCATTTGTTGCTAGGCGCTTGCGCATGCATGTACTTTCATCCACGGGCACCTTGCCTGCCGACTTAGTTCTGTGGTCAACATTTTTGTTATCATCGATGGGCAGCTTAGACAATAATCTGTGTTGGAGCAGGATAGAGGAAAAGGAATAGGTTTTTCTCTTTTTTTTTTGTGAATGTGCAGAAATATTCTGGTTTGCCAGTTTGTCACTTGGAATTCCAGATGAAAATTTTCGGCATGGAATTAAGCCAAGCATTGATGTGGACCAAGCCGTGTTCTCACACATTCCAACATGTTCTGGAAGGGGCCGGAAAAGAGTTAATAGAAGTTTGTATGGAAGGTACCAAGCTGAAACAGCAAGCTGGCAGTAATGTGCCAGGAGCAACATTACAGCGCGTTTTAAATAATAGGAAGGGTTGCGTCGTATGAAAATAAGAATTAAAACCTCAATGGAAGAATGTCATGAATTTAATTGCTGTTGGGTAAAATTTTCAGCCAAGTGATCAAGGATGACTTAATTTTAGCACTACAAACAACAAACACATGAGAGAGGGCAGGACAAGAGATTGTGTATTTGCCTTTATTAGTGCTAAAGTCGTGCCTTGAAGTGCCCACCAATCTGCCCAGCAACAAGTTTTTTGAACCATCAAGGACAGGTTAGCTTCCTGTTGTTACCATTTCTGAGTGCCCCACGTAAAACCTGTCACAGCTTCCTCGCAAATAGACACGTCTGGTGCTAATCCTGAACCAAGGGTTTCAAGGGTTTAAGTGTGGAATAGTTGTTCAGCACATGTACTCATGTAGTTGTTCAGCACATGTTACCAGCGAAAAAAAGACACCCGTGAAGAAATAAGCACGCAGCCTTGGCAAAACTGGGCGTCACTCACTCACACTCACACAAAAAAATTATTTTTTCTCACGCACTCACTCACCCTCACGCTCACCAGTCGCACTCACTCACCCTCATGCTCACTATGCACCTTTCACCACTCGCGCTCACCCCTCTTCGTCTCCCCTCGCACGCGAGTGTGCGCAGCAGACCCTCCGTGAGTCATGAAACCGAACACTATTAGGGCATAACGGCGTCAGCAGGCCATCCAAATCATTTTTCTAAATCAACACGCCACCAGAGAAATTATTCAAGGGTGCCCTATAGAGGGAGCTCAGTGGTGACCTATTTACGAAGCTAAAACCAATCCCGCCATTAACAACCATCATGGCGAGCGGATCCTGTGACGAATAGAACAGCGAGTACAAGCGCAATAGTGGCGCTTACTGCGGTAAGTCCCGCGTTGGTGCGAGTAGCGCGAGTACACTCGCGAGTGGTGAGCAAGGCTCACTGCATGTAGGGCTCGCACTCACTCACTCAGACTCACACCCACTAGTCCAAAACGATGGCTTGGACGAGTGAGTGGTGAGTGGGGGGTGTGTGAGAGCACTCGTGAGTGAGCCGGCTGACCTTCGGCTAGAATAGTGTGGGCCAATGACACCTGTACATGATTGCACGTGCATGCGAGTAGAGCAAGTGCACACCAACCATGCAGAACCATTATTCTGGGGAAGCTGTGTTGTGCGCCAGTCTGTTTGCTTTCGCGATTCCCTCCATAATACAAAGAAATAAATGTGAAGAAAGAGATGCGAACGTGATGTAGCCGTACAGAAGCTAGCGATCGTCCTGTCTGCTTCTTTCTTCGTCCCGGCCTTGTTTTTGCTGGTAATACAGTTGAACCTCGTTATAACGAACACTGATATAGCGAATTATCAGCTATAGTGGACTAAATACAAACTTTGGTTGGTCACACTTATTTTCAGTGACACTTCTTCTCTTTATAACGAAACCGAAACCACCAGAGTTGCTCACGATATCGGTTATAATGAAGAAATATTTGAGGAAGGCTGATAGGCTACTCGGAAAAGCTCCCGACGTCCAAAACTGCAGTAGTAGAAAAGGCCTCTTCGTGTATGGACAATGTGGAAAACTTCATCCGGCTCAGTGCTGTGAAAAGCCACATGACGAAGATCGCATCCTATTGCAAGTAAATAAGAACACAGGCCTGTTTTGTCGAGCACACTTTGTTCTTCTGTAATTTCACTTTCTCGTGTTCTGGTCCATTTAATTTGCAATGCCACAAGGAGACGGGGAAGGATTACCTCGTTTATAGTGGGGTCGAAGCCTAGAATATAGTGTTTTTGTATCTACAATTTTTTGCGCTAGCCAGATTGCCAATTCGTTGAAGCCAATTTTTATCCATACTGTGACGACGAATTTGGGATACAGCAAACTAATTTGCTGCCACGATACTACAGTGTCCTAAGGAGGTTCAACTGTATTCGAGTCAGCCCCAACTAGCCCAACTTCCAGCCCTAACTGCTGCCACCTCTCGCACGTCCTGAGCAGTGCGACTTTGTCCTCTCGTCACCCCTCAGGCGGCGGTGAAGAAGCGGCTGGCCGTGTACCAGGAGCAGAACCGCCGGTGGGACGAGCAGGCGAGGAAGCACATCATGCTCATCGAGCAGAACCAGACCCTGCAGTACCGGCAGGAGCTGGACCGCCTGAACAGGGACTACCTGCAGGGGTATTGCACGCTGGGCACGCCCCTCTCCCTCTTTTTGGCCTCTCGCTCTTGAGCGTTGTGGATTACCGGATGCTTCTTTGGCTCGGCTGCTAAAGGCAGCCTGAACAAAGGCCAGCCAGCGGGCCGAAAGCCACAAAGTTGTACGTCAGAATGAATGTTGGCTTTTTGTTTCTGTCACGTGCTCTTTCCTTTGTTTTGTATCTGGCTCACTCTTTCTTATGGTCCCCCCCCCCCCTTTTTTTTTAAAGTTTTGTGTAAGGTCATCACTGCTACCTATGAAACATGGCCAAAACCACCTCAGTCTTTCTTGTTAGGCCCTACCATACCCCAGCTGGGGTGTAGTAGGGCCTAGTGCAGTGCACGGGCCCGGGCCGGGTAGCACACATTTTCTCGGGCCAGGGCCAGGCTCGGGCTTGAACCAAAATTTTGCCGGGTCGTGCCGGTCTGATCGGGCCCGGGCAGCTCCTGAGGCCTGGCTATCCTGTGCCACAAATTCTAAATTGTTGGCGAGAGAAAGTTTTCTTGTTGATATAGTATCAGGTAAAGTGAAAACAAAAAAAGGAAGTGCTAATTCACTACAGCACCGTTAAAAGATGTGATAAAAAGATGATTGCACTTGGAAAGCCTTCACAATAACAAAAGAAACGTCTGGGTTCAAAGCTTAGTGGGAGAGAGCAGGCCAGAAAACAAGGGCACTCCAGCCACAGGCTACAACATGATTGTATTTTCTCTCTCCTTTTCAAGCTAAAACAAACAGAACAAACGTGACCTGGATTTCACAGTGTGTGCAGAGTTTGAAGAACCAATTTTCTAAGCAGAGCCCATGATTTTTTTGCTCAAGAATTTTTCTAGAGCCATGACTATAGGCAAGAAAGAACAGAAGCGCAGATAAAATCATGCTGCCAACGTAACTAGAGGAAAAGACAAAAATCATATGGTGACACCGGACGCATCGTCTGATCAAATTTCAGCAAGGAATGGAAGAACGGAAGGTGCAGTATCTGTTGAAGAATTGCAATAATAAAAAAATCCACTTACTCGGAATCATTTAAGGTATCCTCGGGTGTGTCTTGATTTCGAAGACTGGAAAATGAAGTTGCACGATACCACAAATACAAGTTTTAAGTGAGGATAAGTTGTACAAAGTTTCGTCCAAGTTTAAAGGAAATTTAAATCTAAAGTAGTCGTATCCACTTTGTGCTTGCGCTTTTTAGGTTAACAGCAAACTTCTTCAAGTTCATGTTAATATTCTGTCGGTCTAGGGATGTTTTTTAACAACACTCTGGCGGGCTCAGGCCGGGCCACTTTGTGCTTGCGCTTTTTAGGTTAACAGCAAACTTCTTCAAGTTCATGTTAATATTCTGTCGGTCTAGGGATGATATTTAACAACACTCTGGCGGGCTCAGGCCGGGCTCGGGCTCAGGCTCAATTTTTATAAATTTCTCAGGCCCGGGCCGGGCCCGTGCCGTGTCGGCGGCCCGTGCACTGCTCTAGTAGGGCCTAAGGCCTTCCTTGTCACTCAGCATGTACACGCCAATGCTCATTTTGGCTGTTTCGTCTTTTTTCCGTCTGACTTCAAAGAGCGTGTTTTGGTCACGTACAGAAGTGCTGGTCTTTTCCCTTGCCCCGTATACACCATGGGCTATAATTAATGATTGTCTGATAGGTACACTGAAGGGAATGGTTAAACTCCTATTTGTGGCCTCGTTGCATAGTTCAACCCATGTAATCCCTCGTCTCACCATTTAGCAAAAGCTGGGTGCCCTAATTTATTTCTGGAAGAAAACAGAACTGCTGCCACTGCCTTACAAAACTTACTGCATTGGTCTTACGCTTGTTTGTAACGTCCTTTGACTCCATCTAAGCCCTTGAAATTTTGATGGGCACTCATTTTGAGGTAATATTTACTTTTTTTTCTAACACACGAATTACATGACTTAGACGTGGTCATAATTCGCTAAATTTCATCCTACAGACTCTTGAGTGTGTCATTGTAGCCACTGTCAGTGAATCTGCAAGCAGGATGGTGCAATGCAATGGCATTTTCAAGCGAACTTTTCTTCTGAAAACGATGCACAAAAACCAGATGAAAGAACTCAGAACATGGCCTTCGCATGCCAGACTAATTCGATGACAGAATTGGACAGTGTTCATTACACACTTCGGTGTCCCTTAAAGTTCCCGCTGTTGCCGGCTCCCAGCAGATGTGTGACCTTAATTATGTTCTGTCTGCAGGCTCCAAGAACTGGCTGAAAAGAGTCAGAAAGCAAGAGAGCACCACCAGAGTCATGTGCGGGTAAGTTTGCATTCACGCAGTTTAGAAACCTGGTGGCTTCGGTGCTTTCCAGCGCTCATTTGGTCCATGTGCATCCGTGTTCCAGCACCTGAGGAACAAAATGAAGGAGGCTGAGCTGAAGCAGAAGCAGCTGGAAGAAGAGGAGAAGAGGAGGTCAGTCACGTGGGCCTTGAAACATGTTTTAAGGGGTTTCGGGGGCTGAAAAACGGTAAAAAAAATCGTTTTCCGAAAAATGGCATTTTCGGCATCCATGGCCTTTTTTCTATCAGTCTGCAAATTTTCTCAACAAAAGGCACCGTGTTGTATTGCAAATAGCTTTTTAAAGTGCACTCTACAGCTCAGTTCGCATGGAATTCAATGGTACAATGGCGCTTGTCTTGCGAGATGAAGCTAGCATTTTGCTGACAGATATCTTGGCATCCAGAGAAGCTACAACGGTTATGAATTTGCTTCTGATGCCTAAGTGTGTGGAGAATACATTGTTGGAAACAAATTTTCAAGTGGAGGCTTTGGAAAATTGCTATTGTGTTCAATTACACCACCTGTGAGCCATTTCTGGCAGAGTGCGGGAGGAGTTAAGTTCAGTGTGTTGTAAAAGGACCAAAAATAGCTAAATCAAAGAAATTTTTCCAATGTTGTATTCTTTACTTATATGTCTGCCTAGCCACGGGGTAATTGCCATTCTGTATGGAGTGTTTAATTTGTAACTGTGACCCAAAATAACGGTAATTAATCATTAATTGTCTCAAAGAATATTCAACCTGCAAAAAATGTAATTGCAGATTTGAAATCAGCACAAAAAAATTTCATACTGCTTTGCCGTTTCATTACAATTGGTTAGCAAATAAAAAAAGACAAGATGCAACTTTGTTTAGTTTGCAAAAAGTAGCCTTTGGTAGCTTACTCATTTTTAATCCAACCGTGAAAGGTGTTTTTTGACTGTAAAATTTCAGAAATGTGGAAAAATGTTCAAATTTTGTGCTGCAGTCATGCACTGTGGGCCGGAGTGACATATTATAAGCCAGCACTAAAAACATAGTTATCAATGTGTTAATGGCACATTACCATTCAAGTGGTGATGTCAAACAGGACTAGAGGCCCCATTACAATTGCCCAGTCATGTTTTTTGGGGGTGGCTTAGGTCGACAGCTGCCAATCGCACAGAAAAGATTCTGCGACGTAGAGAAATCGCTCGAAAGTGGCTGGGGGGATGGCACTGCGTCATCTGGTTTTATTTATTATTTTTTTTTAAGGGGCAGACGACCATTTTAGGGGCGAAGCCGCTGAGTAGAGGCTTGGGTTGTCGGCGTCTCATGTCGTCGGCGTCTTCTGTCATCGACATCTCATGTCGTCGTAGTATCATGCAGTCATGGTACTAAAACACTGGGACGCTCGTTTTCCAACGCCTTGCGCTAGAACGCTTCCAAGACACGAGACAACACTTTTTTTTTCAAGGCTGTATACCTCTGCCCCCCAAAGCTTTTATCTCCGTGGGCAAAATTGCCAAGGCTCCGAGAATACACTTGTACACTGCATGCTTTGCCCCTCCCCAGGATTCTCGTTGTTGGAGCGGGCATTCTATTGCTTGTACACGTCAAGTGGGTTGAACTTGAGACGTGCCGACCCTTCGTCTCCTTCCTTCCCACCGCAAACCATTGTGCGCAGGGAGGTGGAGTCACAGCAGCGAGCGGTGTCCCTGCGCGCCCAGTGCCAGGAGATGGAGTCCACGCTGGCCTCGGTGCGGAAAGCCCTGGAGGAGTGTCCCTTTGCTGCACTGCTGTCCACGCCGGTCGCAGACCACGTGGGCCTCCTGGACCGCATGTCCCGGCAGGTGGACGCCTTCGGCACGCTCGCCGCTGTCTCGCGCGAGGACCTGGCCCACGTGCTCGACTTCGCCACCCAGCTCAACAACCTGGTCCACTCGGTCGTCGCTGACGTCGGTGAGTACTGTATTTTCGCGTGTATAACACGCCCCTGCATATAATCCGCACCCACACTTTCAGCCCACCAGAAAATAATTAAAAAAAAAAGAATCCTTGCGTATTGCCCGCACGGTTGAGACAGGAAAGGCTGCACCAAAGCTACTGCTCGAGCAATGCATCGCAGGCTATGTAGACAGAAGAACCGTATATTTAGCAAGTAGAATGCACTGAGTGCAAAGCGAAAGTCACAATTCACTCAGTGTCACTGCTCTTGCTAGAGCTATCACTTGAGCCGCAGTCCTTACCGTTGTACACAAGGTCATCTTCGGTGCCATCCATGCCTTTTCTTCCTCGTCCTTGTATGTTTTGCGCAATCGCTGCCATGGAAGGCTTAGTCATTGTTGCTGTGTAGGAGCTTCACGGCACAAAGTTCATTGCCGTGAAGCAGCACTAAAGGAAGAATTCCGCGTATTATCCGCACCCCTAATTTGCCACTGAAGTTTTCGCATTTTTGGTGCGGGTTATACGCGCAAAAATATGGTAGCTTTCTAGGAGGGGGTGGGGGCTGAGGGTACAAGCCCAGTACTTGCTGTTTGCACCCAGTGCCATCTACTGGTTCATTTTGAACGCTCCTTTTGTTTTAAGCAACTGCTAACAGAGCCCTCCCTGTTGAGCCTCGGTAGCCTTGACTCAAATCACAGGTTTTGGCACAAACGACCTGGGTTCGAGCCCCAGAAATGCCAAAATTTTTTTGAGATCCTTTTCTTCTATTTTTTTGTGCTGTAAAATGTTTCTTTGGCTCAAGTATATGCATTGTTTTCCTAAATAAGGGTGGAGTGTGGCATATCAATATGTTTAATGGATGTCCTGCACCCCACCGGAAGTTTCTGGTTTGTATCTATCTTGAAACGGAATATCACTTTCAAGGGGAGGAGGTTCATAGTGCTCACACCACTTATCATCTTCCTGTCCACGCCTATTCAAATCAACAGCACTATACTATCGACGCTTTCAAGGTCAAATTTTAATGTTTCCCCATTTGAATTTGGTGCTCTCCGAGTGCACCCTGAGAGCTGGCGCCATCTACTGAGTAGTAAACACAGTTCTATCCACTTTTCTTTCTTTTTTTTTTTTTTTTTCGCTCTGCGATTTTTAAAAGCTCCGCCGGTGTCGTGACGGGCACTCGGATGATACCGAGACGGTGTTGACATTGCACGCTACGGTTCCGCGGAAGCGCTGCATTTTTAGTGATTTGGACCATTCTACAAGCGACTTTTTGGATGAAATTATCAGCACTGACTATGAGGACAATTTCGTCATCGGATTTGAGCACCGAAAGCGACAGCGCACCAAATCGGCCCAGAACCTGATACCCCTGTTCAACACAGGCCCCAGAAAATGCAAAAGTATTGACACTGTAAATTGCGTTACTAACAAAAGAGAGTGGAGTAGAAATTCTAACCAATGCTTTCTGCGATGCATGTGGGGCCAACCTATGTTTTGAGGAACTGCTTTGCGTAGTGGCGCGAAACCCACTAGTGCTAACATTTTTTCTTTGAAAGTCAAGAAATTTTGTAATTAGGCATTTTATATTTGCAGGCATTTTGCACTTACAATATATGTGCAAAATGTATCTTAAATTTTTTGTGCATTTTTTCTGTGTGCATCAACACCAATATCTTTGCTTATTTTTTGTGTTTGTCCCAAAACGTTTCTGTACAGCTTTTTTTTTCTCTTTCTTTCAAACAAAAATTGCTGTTTTAAACAATCACCACTGCAATGGAAATTAGTCTTCTACAATTTGATACCATAGACTTATATGTTGCATATTTCTTGCGACTGGGAAAAAAATGTTCTGTAGACGACCCAGTATCACTGCTTTTCTCGTGGGCAGGAAAGTGTTGAGGGGGTGTGGCAAGTAAAGCTATTCATGTTATTGCTGGATGAAATTTGATCAAATAGGGAGCATTTGTGCAGTAAACTACCGTTATGACTCAACTGAAATATCTTTTGGCACATTTTTATGCTGTTTGAGTTACAAGGCTAGTTACCCTCAAAGTTGGCCCAAGATTACCGTGTTGCACAACTTTAACGCGCGAGCAATTGTAACGAGCAATTGTAACGTAACAATTGTACCAATTGTCAGTGCTGCCACTCCTGCGCCAAATGCGCCAATTTGCGCCAAATGAGGTATCCTGCGCCATCCTGATAAAAAACCACGATTTTGCAAGCAAGTGCGCCAAAAGTGCGCCAATATTTGTGTCGCGCCAATCGCGTGCAGCCTGTTACAAGCACTACTTCGCAGTGGTCTCTAGACATGTATAACTAAATCGGGTTGATAACTTGAACTCCCTCGCACCCGTGATCGTGTTTTCCGCGGTGAGTTTGGTTGGCGCTGTCACTGTACCGCCGATACAGTGTTTTCGTCTAGCAAGTCATAGCAGTGCTGGCGTACCGCTTGTAAAAACTTTCCTTCTTGTTGTAGTTTCCAATAATTCCTGCTATAAACAATAGGTAGTTTTAGGTGGCGTTTATTGCTGGCCCTCTCTGCTCCGAGAGCCAGCGGGAGCGCCGTTTCGCGGCATGCGTGACGCGCTCGGCTGCAAGCTCTCGCTTCGCTTGTTGGGCTCGAGGAGGGGACCGCCGCAAGTGAAGCGAGCCGTGAAAAACAGCCAGTCTCTCTAAAGCACGAACCTCATGGAGCGTTTTCTGCTTGCGAAAACGCGCCGCGTAAGCACCTGCACGCTGCGCGCGGCAACATGGCGGCGGCTTCGGTCGCGAAGTGGTGTGGGGAGCTCGAGCGACCACTTTTAAGCACTCTCTAAAACACCGCTCAAGGCGCGGACGAAGTTGCTTGTGTGGTAAAGGAGCTTATAATGTGGGCGAAATCGGTACTATAAAACATCATCCGTGTCGCCAGTGAAAACGTCCATGCAATACCTGCCCGGGTGGTAAGCCCAAAAACCGCCGACGGAGCCAGCCGGCCGTGACCGGGCTGTCTCGAGCGCTTCAAAACCGCCGCCATGAGGCACGCGCCTCCCCATTGGCGCAAGTCGCTAGGCTCGTCCCACTGCCGTGCGCGACGCACGTCATTTTCTGAGCGTGGTAGAAACTGCCGCGTGCGGGCGTGAAAAAATCGCACGCGCAACGCCGACGCGCACGAATCGCATGCAAAAGTGCTCCATGCGCATTTCTCGTGCACATTTCCAGCTAGCTTGCAAATGCGCACGAGGACTGATAGCAAGCGCCTGCATCTAATAAAGTGAAAAAGTAAAACACGAGGGCTTGCCTCAATAATTAATAAACTAGAAAAGAGGCGCTAGAGGCGCATTGTTTTTTTGCTAGGCAGGTTTGTCGAAGCCTTTCAACATTCATTATCGTGTTGCATGTTGTCTTTTATCCACACCAAAAAGGAACTAAATACCTTGCAAATTATGTTTTGTTGCATTTTCGCTATTGCGTGGATACTTAGGGGATTTAATTGCATCAAACTTCTGGTGACTTCTAGCGACTGTTTCGAAATAAGTGGGAAAAAAAAATCCCATTGCCCCAGAAATGACTGGTTGGGCTATAAAGAGCCAAATATGGCTACTTTTTCTTGTGATTGTAGAACTTTTCTTTATTGGCTGTTTCGCTATTCTTGGGCTATTGGAGAGCTGACTGTGAAAGCTATTTTTAATGCATGTTCGAGCCTGCCAACTATGAAGCGTTTTCAGTGACTCCTTGAAAAAGACTTCCCCTAGTAGGGACAAGAAGACCATTATTCTTGAGCTGTGCCGTCCATTTGTGATCGCGTGTTTGAAAAGCACCTTGAAGCGCATTCCATGACAACCTCCACATCAATTACTGGACGATGCTGGTCATTTTTTAGTGTTGAGATATGCTTTGGACGCATCTAGCAGTTGATGTTTAGTTGATCCAAGGTGCTCCAAAACTGGCATTTAGGTGCTCCAAATTGCTCCAAAATTAATAATTTGCTGATACAAAAATTGCTCCAAATCACCGTTCATCAGTGACACCACTGAATTGTAACGCGCGAGCAAGTTTACTTATGAAAATGCGAAAAAATAATTTGGCGCCAATTCTACGTGAAAGACATGGCCCCAGTACTTGGCAGAGGACATTTTATTTGCTGTACGTAACTATGGTAGGAAACATTAATTGTGCTTCATAAATTTGCCTATCCAGAACCTGCTGGCATTAAAACTAAAGCGGGGAGCATGGATAGCCGGTTTTGGTTTTTAGCCCGAACGCGCACGCAAATTTTAAGGTTACTTTTGGCGAAAAAAAAAGTTGGTGTTAGAATCGTGCAAATACGGTAGTTGACTAATTACACAAAAAACCTGCAGTGTTTTTATGTCACTGGGTTGAGGAAGGTCTATTCTGTGCGAGAGAGCTGACGCAGCTTCCTTTCTTTTTTTCTGTAGGCTTTAAAAAAAAGACAGAAAAGATTCACCTTCATGTTGATGTGAAAACTATTTGTGGGGTCAAAAGGAAAGTGAAACCTTCCTTTTTCTTTTTCGGGGGTATTGAGTTGATGGCTGGGAGCTAGTGAGTGGACTGTATGGTGTTCTCATCAGTAGAGCAGTGCGACTAGTTAGATCTGACCCACTGTGGTGGCTCAGTGGCTAAGGCGTTGTGCTGCTGAGCCCAAGAAAACATGCTCCATCCAGGCGGCAGTGGCTGCATTTATGATGGAGGTGAAAAAAAGAAAAAAAAATGCTTGTGCGTCGCGATTTTGGCACACATTAAAAGATCCGGAGGAGGTCGAAATTAAGGGAGCAGGTGGTCTTTGGGGCTGAAAAACGGTCAAAAAATGGTTTTCTGAAAGATGGCATTTTTGGCATCCACGGACATTTTTCCATCAGTCTGCAAATTTTCTCATCAAAAGGGTCCGTGTCTTATTGTAAATAGCATTTTAAAGTGCACTTTACAGCTCAGTTCGCGTGAAATTTGATGGTGAAACGGCACTTCTTTTGCAACGTGAATCTAGCATTTTGCCTTCGGATATCTTGGCACCCAGAGCAGATGCAACTAATTTTTTTTCCTATGGTAAATACAATATTGGAAACAAATTTTTCAAATGGAGGCTTTGGAAAATTATTATGGTGTTCAATTGACACCACCTGTGAGCCATTTCTGGCAGAGTGCAGGAGGAGTGAAGTTCAGTGTGTTGTAGAACGACCAAAAATAGATAAATCAAAACACTTCTTCCGACTTTGTATTCTTTAGTCGTTTGTCTGCCTAGCCATGTGGTAATTGCCATTCTGCATGGACTGCGTACTTTGTAATTGTGAGCCACAATAATGGCAATTAATCATTAATTACCCCCCAAAATAACCAACTTGCAAAAAATGAAATTGCAGATTTGAAATCAGCACAAAAAACTCTGTCACTTTGTGCAGTTTCATTAGAGTGGGTTAGTAAGTAAAAAAAATAGCTCGAAGACCAATCTACCCCCTTAATCCCGAGCCCTCCGCTACAGCTTGCGGCGTGTTAAATCCCACGATGGAACGAACTAGATGGATCACCACTGCTCGCCTTGCACGCAGAGCAAGCCACTGTGAAAGGGATGGCTGCCCAGAAACTAGAGCAGGAGGAGCAGGAGCGGGCAGCCCTGGCAGAGAAGAATCTCATGGAAGGTGAGCAGGTTGGTGACACAGGTGCACAGCTGGTGTCCTCGCCAGGTAAGTGTGCAGAGTTACAGAACTACTCTGTGTGCTGCACCCGTTGTACTTTGTGCGTGCGTGCCGCTTCGCGACTCATTGCCCCCGTGCTTGGGCTTCCCTTCGCTGCGCTCTGTTTCACCAACTGGCATGAGGCGCTGTGGAGCGTGGAACGTATACAAAGTAGGGGCGCAAAACTATCGACAGTACGACTACTGCCAGCACCACCATCAGCCAAATTGAAGTGAAAGTATCCGTGGTGATAAAATTTCCCATTATACTATAGCAAATGTTCGCTGCACAAACACAGGCAGTAGAAATGCTACACAGCACAATGCACGTTGTGTCGTGTACTGTCCCTTTTCGCACAGTGGATGTTTATGATTACCAACTATTGATTACCAACAATTGTTGACTATTGGTAGATAATCAGTAGTATACTGTTGTAATACTGTCCATATAATATTCAAAATGATAGACTATAGAAAACTACTTACGTTGCACTATCAGCTGTCAGTAAAGTATTGATATGATACATGAGTAGCCATCTCTAGTAAAGTGATTACTAGTAACTTTTGCGAAGGAAAGATTGACATCCGCCTCAGTGCAGCCATGCAGCTGCAAAGGAAAGCTGTACAGCTTTCTCAGAAACTTTACCATGGAAGAAAAATTCGTCCTGGTCCTGAATTCGAATCCGGGACCACCACTTAATTAACCGGAGCAGTTGCTCCACGAGCTGAGCTAACCAGGAAGCTAGTCGTTTGTAGCATGAGAGTGAATTGAACAACATTGATCAACTCAAAGTGACGGACCAGGTGTTAATCGAATCCTGGAACAGGACGAATTTTTCTTCAACTGCGACGAAGTTTCTGAGGAAGCTGTACAGCTTTACTTTGTAGCCGTATGGCTGCATTGAGGTGGATGTCAGTCTTTCCTTTGCAGAAACTTACTCCACCTTGAGGATTTCCCCTAAATCTGGTCAATTAACACTGGTAACTTTTGTAGGTGGCACAGGACGTCAAGAGTCAACCCAGGAAATTACAGTTATTAGGGAGGCAAAATCAATTGCACAGTTACAGGGGAACAGTCTGAAAACCACGAAAAAGAAAGGATACAACTTCTGCTTACAGAGCATGTCGGTAGGTTATTATAATAAACTTATCAATAGTACACTCCCTGTCATATTTCTGGCAGGTTGCCGAAATTTGTTGATTCCCTTTCAAATTTGGAGCCATTGAGGGAAACGGTTTGGTTGAATGGCGGTCGTGTTGGCTTTTGGGATGACTGAACAGATATGCAACAAATGCCGAGCACAGCACACAGGCTGCAGCTTGTGAGTCCAGGCTATGGAGCAAGAATAATATAGGAGGCGGAACGGCCATTGTGGAAAGCGCAGGCGAGCAACCGGATAATGTCACAATGGAAAACAATGCAGCCTACAAAGCTTTGTAGCTGTGACTGCAAATGAAAGGGTAGCAGCATCTGACAGACGAAATGATAGGGGCCACAATTCATTCCGGGACGGCGTAGTGAAATGCTGATTGCAGTGGCCGCGCTGTTTCCTCTTTCGTGACAGATGCGCTGCTAGCTTCTTCTTCTTCTTCTTCTTCATCACCATTACCATCATCATCACTAACCTATCTAGGCCCACTGCAAGGTAGAGGCCTCTCCATAGATCTCCAATTATCCCTCTCCTGTGCTAACTGCGACCATTTTATCCCCGCAAACTTCTTGATCTCGTCTGCCCATCTAACCTTCTGCCGCCCCCTGCCACGCTTGCCTTCTCTAGGGATCCACTCTGTTACCCTTAAAGGGGCCCTGAAAGGCATTTTGAGCACACTAAATGAACTAGCGCAAACGTTAGATTGGGTCGTCAACGTCCTCTGTGCCAAGTATTATTCCTTTACGCGCAGCGGAAAGCTCACACTTTTGTTGCAAAGTTTGTCGTTTTTTTCTCACCCTTCCCTTCGTGTTTTTGGACGCCGCCATCTTCACATGTCTACATCATCGATTCCCAGATGTTCGTCATGAGCTAGACATCCTGCTATTGGGCGGCTTTTTCACGCACTTCCGGCAAAGAGATGGGTCGTCTGCTCAGCGTCGGCTCGCCGGCTGATCTGCCAGCGGAGTGCCGGAGTGCTTGGGCATTTTACGACAAACGAAACAAGTGTAAAACAAACGCTTAACCGTTTGTATTGAATGCAGCATGGCCATAACACGACATGGATATTCTGTTACCTGAGTACGTTCCATAAAGAAAGCGTTGAAGCCCCGTGGCACTTCTTTCGTGCAATCGGAGAGAACGCCCTGAGCCGAATGCCCGGGTTTGACGCATACATTTTATTCAACTTCAAAACAATCCAGAGATGCGTTTCTAACGAACACAACGTCACAACATGCATTGAAAGTCTGAACCACGATTGACAGAGGATGGGTTGCCTCCTGCCCGTCGTAAATTCGGTACTCACCTCGCGCGTGCTTTGCGGGGACGAACAGCAAGTCACTTAACTCTGGCGCACAAAGCGATGGCTTTTAGCCACGCACACTGCACATACCCCATGCGAGGTTGAGTCGTACGTCGCTCGAGAAAGATAATCCAGACCATGGGAAGCACTATCCACCCGCAGAAGCACAACGTCGCATTTCATCGCGAAACAAAGGCGTCCACAACACACACACACACCATCGCCTCCTGTAATGCCAAACGCATCTCGCACTTCCCAATGGGAGTGAGTGGTACGCCTGCAGTGCCCACATGTCGCGAGGTGGGGCCCCAAGCTGAACCGGGATCACGCAACCGTAACTGACTTCTGGAGCGGTTTGTGCCTTGTTGCCAAGGCAATCGATGTTTGAGATTGTAAAAGAAATGGCACTCGCTCCAGCGCTTGAAAGCTCAGAGCCGCGCCGGAGCATGTTTTGCTAACATTGCCGCTCTCCACCACGCGTCGCCCCAAGCTGAACTGGTCACATGATTGAAGTGTTTTATGCACAGGTTCTATATCGGTTTAATATGACTTTTTCACATGCCGCCGGCAGGAATTACCACCGCCGCAAAATAAGACCCGGCACCAGCGGGGCCACATCTGATACGGCGCTTTTTGTATAAACAATGCGCGGTGCATCAAGGGAACGAGCGCACGACCCTCCCCGTGCGGCTGCGAGTTCGCCGCCGATAAAAAGTCACGTGCCGCCAGCAACGTACACCGCGAAAGGGCAAGTCCAGGCCGCCGCATACATGCGGCCAGATTTTTCATTCGCTTTTCCAGCCTTGAGCGGAGTGTGGGATTCATGGTGTCAACAAAGCTTGCCCGTAGCAGACGACAGTCTGAGCAGCGCAATAGCGGAAGTACGTCACCGCTGCGGAGCGCAGCATCATGGGAGGCAAGGCTCGCGCGCCGTGAACAGCGGAGAGTAAGTCGAAAGGAGGAGGAAACGTGGAGCGACGATAATGCGCGGTTTTTGATTTACGATTTCTCAGCTATTACTCATCTCTTTAACAAAATTCTCGCGGGAGGAGATTGCAAATACATTGCTTTATTTGGGTACATGTACATCCATGCATCGGCGGAAGGTATTTCAGGACCCCTTTAATGACCAACGGTTATCTTGCCTTCGCATTACATGCCCTGCCCAGGCCCATTTCTTCTCCTTCTTAATTTCTATTAGTATGTGCTTAACACGCGTTTGTTCCCTGACCCACTCCGCTCTCTTCTTGTCCCTTAATGTTACACCTATCATCTTCCGCTCCATCGCCCGCTGAGTCATCCTCAATTTAAGTTGAACCCCCTTAGTGAGCCTCCGAGTTTCTGCCCTGTAGGCGAGTACCAGTAAGATGCAGCTGTCATACACAGCTTAACCTAGACCAAGTGCTTGTGACGTTATCTAGGCGCCCTAGGAAGCGTCGTTTCCCCTCACGTTGTTCTTGCTCTGCGGTTCAGGCAGCGCAAACCTTCAAAGACAGGCAGCAATCTTAAAACTATCGAAAAGGCTATTCATATTGAAGTACTACTGCAGTCTCCATTTCTCCAAACCTCTCAAGAGTATCTATAGCTAATTTATGGATAGTTTTGCTCCCCTAGTACGAAGTCCCGCAAAACGGCGCCGTCTGCTTTTGCACTTGTGGGAGCAGACGTAGACGTAGTCAGCGTCTTTCTTTGGCTGCTGCCTCTTGTAGCCTTGCAGCGCTGTGCAGAGTTGGTGGAATGGACTGCGGTCACGTGCATCTTGCTTAAGCCATACTCAGTGCAAGTTTATTCACAATGAATGCTTTTTTTTTCTCCCCCACACCCAACCCCCTCAGGCAGCGCTTGCTTCTTCTCTAGTTGCCAGTCACGGTGGTGGTGAAATGGACAGTATTCACCCAAGCAGTGCTTGCACATAAGAGTCGCCCGCACACTGTGCCGCTTGTGCTGTACCCAACGCAAGTTTGTTCTTCGCATCGAATGCCCTCTCCCCTCTCCCCCTACTCTAGTCACGTGCACATTGCTTGCACTGTGCCCAGTTCGCCTTGATTCGTAGTGAATGCCTTTTTTTTTAATTAATGCAGTACTTGCCTTTGTAGTGCAAGTTTCCGCGGTGGAAGGAACTGCGGTCACCTGCATTGTGCCTAATCTGCACCGAATTAATGCTTTTTTATTTTTTTTAATTCTGCATCTTTATGGACAGTGCACGCTTTTATGGTCAAAGGCACGGAAGGGGCGCAATAAAACAAGTGCACCCCTCTTTTTTGCATTCTTCTAGCATGGTTTTTTTTTTAAGTCAGTGCAGTGAATGGGACTGTGCACATTGAAAGCTTGCAATCACGTCTGTTTCTGTTGCACAGTATTTAGAGTAAAATGTGCGAGATCTGCATCTGTGGGAGTTTGGGGTGTGCAACTTTTCTCGCTTGTAGTAATTTAGCGGAGTACATATATCTTTATTTTGTGCAGCAGGCCCCGAAGGCCACTTCCAATGGCCGACTGTCAAGCGGTTTATTCAGTCAAAACAGGCACTACACA
Organism: Haemaphysalis longicornis; assembly: GCF_048455015.1. Lineage (NCBI taxonomy): Eukaryota > Metazoa > Arthropoda > Arachnida > Ixodida > Ixodidae > Haemaphysalis > Haemaphysalis longicornis. The sequence continues at coordinate 4,385,064 of NW_027526296.1, forward strand.
GACTGCATAAAGCTGTGTCTGCTTCAGAAATATCTATTTTGCATCCACTTCAAGTCGTGGCATGGTTTCACTTGTGAGGATTCAGGATTCAGTGCACCTATCACATTAAAAAAAAAAAAAAAAAAAGAAGCCGACCTGTGCATCTGTTAGCAGCCCATCATGATGAGCAGTTCTACTTCGCTGCCTGTACTTAGGCAAGTGTTTAGATGTCTTTGAAAGAAAGTGACACTGCGTGTAAGCAGCTTTGTTTTTGTTTTGTTTTGTTAATGTGATATGCGCCTTCGGTTTGGTATATACGTGTAGTGTAGATTTCTAGCTGATAGATAATTTGATAGTCAATGCTCACCTGTAACCTTTAGTGCCTTCCTTGGGTCTGTTCCACGCTTCTTCGCACTTGCAGAGGCTTAGATATGGCCAGCAAAGCACTCTAAAGTTTGCCAACCTGTGTAGCTCTACCCTTGGTTATGAGGCTTGTCGAGGAAAATGCAGTAGCTAAATACTGGTCTCGTCTTTATGCACAAGACAAAGCCCCTTGAGTCAAGAAACAAGTGGGATGTCCTTAATACCATGTGTTAAATGGGTATGTGCCAGTCATCGTCATCATCATCATTGTGCATAGATTCCCATGTGATTAAATCAGGCATCCCTGTTTGGAGCAGCCATTGCCCCGATCTTCCTGGAGTCTTTCTACCACTACATTTGGTGCCGTTAAATCCGGGAAGATGGCTGCACGCCACAAAGGAGACCATCGGCACCACCTCTAGCTTGAGGTTCACAAAAACTTTGATTGTCCAGCCCCGCCCTCAGCCAGAGGTCACCATGGATGGCCTTGACTGCTCACCTACGACCATCTAGAACCTTCAACCTGACACAAATAGGCAACATCAAGTCCAAGACACTGCACTTGGGATCAACCAAATGTCTCCTGAGTAGCGTACATTATGGAAGGTTTTTTGTGGCATCACTGCTGAAAGCAGCGACTGATCTCTAGCAAGGCTCCTCACCGTCCCTCTGTGACTTTCGAGAAGCCATAAATGACCTTGTACAGAAGGATGGGGAACTCGGTGAGCTGAACAAGGTGATCAGTGACCTACTTGGAGGTGATGAGTTCAAACACTATTATTCCAACACCTTGCAAGACCAGGGAAGGATATGCCGTGCCCTCAATCTGCTCCGCTTGACCTTGAACAATCTGCGCGCGTCCGGCATGAAATTTACCGTCAATGGCACTGCAGCCCCTAGACGCTCCTTCTCAACTCGCTTCATGGACTTCGCAAGTTGTCCTGCCAAAGCCTCTCGCAATGACCCACAACCACCTGATTCTTTGCTGGTGTTGTCAATGTGAAAAGCAAAGCTAAGCACTCGGAGCCACCCTTCTTGTCAACCAAGGGGCCACCGGTGCAGCAGCCAGATATATCCCTCACGCTGAGAAAACGAAGTGAAGACGCCTTTTTTCGTGTCCCTACCAGAACGCGGGGAGCTGTTAGAGACTAATACCTTGAACAATGCATCCATTAGTGTCTCTGAAGTCTTCTTAAAAGAACAAGCCATCATTACAACCCAGGCTTCACCATTCCAAAATGATGATGTAGCATCGAGCACCCCAATGAATGACAGGTGTGACAAACACAAGGCCATGCCTGCCGCAGACAAGGACGATTCAGTGGCTCCCAAGAAGATGATGAAAAACATGAAGTCAACTATGCAAAAGAAAATAAAAAAACACTACCATGTGAGTTCAAGTACAGATTCATTTTAGACTTCATGAAGGGTGAATCCGTACCGGAACTTCTTTCAACTCAACTATTACCAATCGTCGAAGTTGTGCGGGAAGTTGCACCTGCGCATAAGTCTGAATCATTCCATCTTCCTGAAGTTAGCAACTCCGAACCGCCCTCGCTCATCACTTCTGGTTGTTGTGACAAAACAGCAAGGCCTGGGTGAGATCTAGCAGAGCTGTATTTCGAGCTGACACCCATTACGAAAATGAACTGGTCAGAAGTGGGAACTAGAGAAAAGAAAACCCGAAGCATGAACAATACCAATCTTGGAATACCACTTGACTCACTGCAACAAAGCTACTGTAACAGCTAGATACGGAAAGTTGCCTGACGTCACCTTCAGAACAGTCGCTACGTGATTAAAAGGACTGGAAACATTTCAGACGGATCGGCGTAGAGCTTGGTGGTCATTCGCTTCACCTTGGTGACGCTTGGCTGTCCTGAAAGCTGCACCATGGTGGAAGCGCCACTGGTAACAAAAGAGGTGACTGCACTTTACGACAGCTCTCCAAGAAGTGACGTTACGGACAGACAACCAGAACGCTAGGATTGTGGACTAATTGTTCGTCGCAGCTATGAATTGCTCATGGGCAGGAATAAAGGATGTGGCAGGATTTGGTGTCCTATGAAACAAAAGTCGTCCGAGTCGCATGTGTCTGCGGACTGAAAACATTAACATTTGTTGCTTGCAGCTACTCACCATCAGGACTTGCTGCGGAATGCGCAAAAGGCTTGAAGAGATACCACTCCACAGCAGACTGCCAGTACCACACAGGCGACATTCACCTATTGAGCCAGACACGACCGCCAAAATGTCGCTGGGTCTGTATGAACAGAACGGCGTGACGACAAAACCGCAGATCACGGTGACGGGTCTGACAACTCCGAAGAAAAGCACAGGTTGCCTTTAGCCACTGTCTGCTTGAATTGCAAGACACGGCAGCGGAGGCATTGCGCCACAAAAGTGGCAGCGTCGTGAGGCACCAAAGAGCAAAAGTTTTCTGTGCTTGAAGACGACGGTGTACCGATTCCACACGTTCAAGTTGTGCTTGGTGCAGAGATGTCCAGCGTGCATCACAGCACTACGTGCATCAGCACGTGAGCCTACCTGCCGCTCAAGCTGTTGGATGAACTGTGGGCCTGGCTGCACCAGGAACGTGGTAGAGGGACTGCGCCAAAACGTTCCAGCCGGGAAAGCTGCTGAACAGCCGGGAAGTTTGGCTCGTGGTGCAGCACTTGTACCTAATTAGGGCATACGCAAGTGTTACAGGCACGAGAGGATAGTAAGTCTCCCACTTGGTGTGCGCCAATTCTCATCATCATGTAGAGGTTCCCGTGTGATTAAATCGGTCATCCCTGTTTAGAGCAGCCACGGCCCTAGTCTCCTTCGTGTCTTTCTTTCACTACATCCTGAAAATAACTGCCAAGTTAGCTCTCAGGTCAGCTTTTCTGGATGTCCCGCCATTACCTCTTTCGTTTTTAATTCAAGAGGTGCTTGTTTCAGAATTTGCCTGCATCATCTCCTAGTATATGTTGTTATTAATTAATAAAAGCAACCTTGCCGTTGTTTGTTGTGGCAAGGTATTGTTACAACGAATGGGCTAAAAACCACCTGTAAGGAAACAGAAAATAATGATGATGGGTTACCCTGTTTTGAAGGGTCTACGAGTGCAACCGTGGGCCAATCACGAAATTTCCACGTGAGGTGGCTGCACTCTGAAATCGAGTGTGCTGCAGATGGATGCATCTGCAGCACCTGAAGCTTGGTTGCCTGCTTGTGGAGTGTAGGCTCTACACATTTTGTTAGAGGGGTCTTAAAAGACTTAAAAGTTTGCATTTCGCAATGGTGTCAGCCTGACGTGCGTCTACTGCAGGGACAATACCACTGCGGTCACACAGATGTGGTCGGTTAACATAGAGTGAATTAACACATAAGTTGGGACATCTTGAACTGTTAAAAATGCTTTCTTTGCATGCATTTTATTACTGTTGTTATTCTTGTATCCCCCCCCCCCCCCTTTCTCAAAGCCTTTTGTTTTTTTTTGGCTCCTTGTGGACAACATGTGGTATGTAGCCGACCGCTTCCATTGTGGACCCAGTCAGGTCCCTTTCATGTTAACCAAAGATTGACCAGATGTGAATATGGTCTCTTGAGAGACTCTGGTTGTTGCCTTGGAAGGATGCTAGAGCAGTGCTGCTCTCTCTCTCTCTCTGACTTGCTCCGGACTTGTAGCAGGCCCCGGGCAGGAGGAAACCGACCAGCTCAAGTACCACGCAGGCATCCTGGACCATCTACAGCAGTGGCAGGACTCCTACAAGGAGCTGACGCAGGACAAGAAGGTCAGCAGTTCTGTCTTTTGTCCCGTTGCGTCTGAAGAGGGCTAGCCTGTGTGGCTCGTAATGCTTGTCGGAAAGTACTCAACAATCCGTTGGTAAATTAGCTACTTCGAAAGAGATATTTGGGTTGTGGAACGATGATGATTCCCCACAATGGTTATGGAGTGCTGAAGAGGTGTGACATCCTGTGCAAACATACTGGGAGAGGGAGACGATGCTGGGACAATTATCGTATTTACTCGAATCTAGGCCGGCCTCGATTCTAAGCCGACCCCCGAAATTCAGAAGGTCAGAAATTAAAGAAAAGACTTACCTCGAATGTTAGCCAAATGAAAAAATTAGTAGTGGCTTAGCTCTGCTATGCCAGGATATACGTAGCGTGAGCTAAGGTTCAGCAATCCAGTCCAATCCAGTCCAGTCCAGTCCTGTCTAGTCACTGCTCCTCGCGCATGCTCAGCACGGTTCTTCACAAGCCACGCGAAACGGCTATCAAGTGGCTCCGGTGCAGCGTCAGACTTGGCTACTGTGCAATTGAGGTGCATACCTCGGCACGCACCGGCGCCAGTGTGTCTGACGCAACACAATTCAACTCAATCCACTTTAATCCAATCCAAGCCAATCCAATCCAATGTCCCTCGCGCTTGCGCAGAACGGCCCTTCACGGCACACGCGCAACTGCTCAACCTCGGCCAGTGTAGCTTACGCTACAAAAAGGCAATGGACCGAGACCAGAACATGCGGTTTATTTTTTGCGGTGCTTGTCGTATCGCGTTGAATGCTCACTCGCAGGCTGAACCCAAACCACTTCATAAAACGAGTGACCCAGCCCCTGCTGGCCTTCAACCGAGCCCACACAACGCCTCAAATATTTGCGATCTCCCTCGCCTTCGCCTGTATTACGTCTGTCATCACAGGCATTCCACCCTCTCTTTGCCGCTGGGTGAAGTCAGCGACTTCCTTCTCCAACTCAAGGTGTAGATCTTTCTTGCGTCCTGTGAAGGCCATTCGCTTGGCGGTGCAGTCGAAAAGTTCTTTCCGCTGCTTTCACTTCCGCTATTCACTTCCGCTTTCACTTCCGCTACTTTCCGCACATTCTTCTCATTGACTCCGAACTCTTGCTGTATTTGGAGGTTTGAAGTTCCCTCACCCTCCAAGTCTACCTTCCGTTTGAAAGTCACTGTGTAGTAGCACCGCTTCGTGAGCGTTGTCGTGCCGTGAACACAGGTGCTTCTCGAGGTCACGCGACGACGTACACAAGCAATCACGGAACGCTCAGAGCTTGGTTCACAACATATGGTTCACAACGTTTAAACAGGCCAAATGGAGCTTGAAAACCGTATATAGTTCTGAAAACCCAATTTGAAAGCCTGCTGGCTGCAAGCCTGTAGCCGCGAGGTGGCATTGAGTGTCTAGCAGTAGCAGGAAAGCCGCATCCTCGAATCTAAGCAGACCCCTGAATTTCGCAAGCGACTTTGAAAAAAAAAGTATCTGCCTAGATTCGAGTAAATGTGGTAAGTGGGAGAGGTTCGTTTCCTGGCTAGCGTGATCTGTGATGGGCTTCATTGCGTCTGCCTGAGTGGCACAGTAGAGCGCCATTGCAATTCAGTATGCGCAGCCTAACGTTAGGCCTGGCGGTGCACTTCTAGGTTTAACATCGTCGCTCCCCACAGCTTGATGTGCAGTGAGTGTGACGTTGCTTGGCATGTCATCATGCGCAACTTTAACCCTGTAATGCCCAACCAATGAAAACAATAAATAAAAATTTTAATGCTTTGTTACATTGCAGTTTGTGACTGAAACAATGAAAAAACGTGGAGAAAAAATTTTTTTTTCTCCCAGGGTGTCAAAATTACATAGCGTATCATAAACGCATAAAGAGTAAGCACATATATACCTACATAGATAATGTAGGTATATAATGTAGCATATACCAATTTACATGTAGGTATGTTTATACCTACTGATAAAATGAAACTGAAACTGAAAAAAAAAAAAACCTGTATATAAAATGGGTATATAATGCATCATACACCCGGTAAAAAAAGTGTATCATATAACCATTGAATGTAGGTGCAGACCCACCGGGAGCGCTTACGACGGAGGTATCCATCTTGCAAACTGCATTTGGGAATCAATGCGGCGAGTCATCGAGCTATAGATTTTTGAAAAACACTTAGGAGGTATCAGAAATGATACTAGTGGGCATTTGTTGGCAGTCAAAAGGCCCAGAGGCGAGTAGAAAAATACGAAAGATAGTGTACCTGATATGATGCATTGGGCATTACAGGGCTAATGACCTAACCTAGCCAAATGGCGGTCTTGTTGGGAACGGGAAGAGCCGCCAAGATCCATCTTGATGACCTCTCTACGGGAAGGAATTCATGTTTATTGGGATGACGACACTCATGAGCAAGGCAGGGTGTCCTCATTTTTAACATTAAAGGTCACGTGTTGAGTCCATGGTTGGAAAACAGTCCAGTTGACAGCCAGCAACAGTTCATATCTGTGGAAGCAAGCAGTGTCGGGGACCTCACCTCTTCTGCTGCCACCGATGTTTTCGCCGCTCTTTGGTGTATTGCCAAAGCACAGACTTTTTGCCTCGGTGAATTGCTGTTGAACGCGTTGTTTAGAAAGAATTCCGTGAACCAATCCTTTCGTAACTGCTTGTGAATCGAAAACTTTGTTCGTTGAAAGTACTCTTGTTCTTGTTCAAGGTTTTCAAAACCAAGGAAAGAAGAAGAAAATGTTACAGAGAGAAAAAACAAAGCCCTTTTCTTAATAGAAAGATGTTTAAAAAGTGAAGCTTTCTTCGTGCAAAACTTAGTCAAATCAAACTCCAAAATCTTCCCTCCTAAAGGAGCCATGAAGAGAAAACACAAGTTTGGTTCATTCGAAAGATTGCCTCGTTAGAACCATAACGACACCACTTATAACGCAAACTTCGCTCAAATAAGCTACATAATTAGGAAAAAAGGAAATGACCATGCGACCCACCAGCTCATTTTCCGCAACAGAACCTATGATGTCGCTCGAGAATGCTCTGTGATTGGCGGAGGCCGGCAAAAGCAAACGCATGTTAGGCAGGGCTTACAGTTTGCATAGCGAGCTAAATGCCCGTGAAACATACTGCACATTCTTTTTATGACAAAGAACGGTGGAGTAAACGGTTGAAGTTCCGAACGAACACGCGAGCGTGTATGCCAATGCGTACGAAACTACCGCCAGCCGAACTCGACATCTCGCCGTCGCCACCGTCGCGCAGACGAATTTTCGGGTTCGAGGCTCTTCGGGGCCAACGAACCGTCCCAGCACGCACAGCCGCGACCTTGCTTGGTATCGTAATCCCTTCACAGGAGGTTGGCCGTCATATCGCCAACCAGCAAAGGTAAAAATAGAAACAAGGGGAGTAAGGAACACAGAGCAGCAACGAGATAGTGCCACTTGTCGCACAGGTTTCGGTATGGAGGTCGTGTTGGCTTGCTGCTGTCGTTACGAGCTCGTTTACAGTTTACAACCACTGAAAACTTCAGTTTGTTCGAGTACTTTACAATGAAATTTCTTTGCTGTGCTTTGAAATGCCCATGTAGTACGGGCAAATCGACGAGGGAGTGCGACATCCCCGCCGGTGAGATCTCCTTTCATGTGCTGCCCAACGACGAACCTCGGCGAAGCAAGTGGCTACGTTTTGTGAACTTTGCAAACGGAGGAGAAAGAGAGCTAAAGGAAGTACAAGTGTGCTCGCTTCATTTCCAAGGAAGTGATTACGGCAGAGACCCGGACATGCTGGCGCTCGTCGCCGACTTCGTCAAATTGCAATCAAAGCGCTCTGACCTTGGGGAAAAAAATTGCCGTACACACCGCGCATTGACGCTTGAATCTTTCTGGTCGGAGCAGAGAGCTCGAGCGAACGGCTTTCCATACACGACACCGGCCAACTGGCATAAGCGATACTGCTACTGAAATTGAAAATACGGCACATGCGTACCGGTCTGTATTCATCCGTCGCGACGGGGCTGACGAGGCAGCGGTGCCGACGGCTGGGCGTTCGTCTGTTGTGGCTATCGCGGAATGGTCGCTTTCCCGTCCACCGCGTATCCCACAACTCTTGCCGCTCGTGCACTTAGAAGCATTGAGCGTTCAAGTGGTGTGAGGTTGTTAAACGCAAGCCCGAGCTCCTCGGCGAGAGTTTTGTTCTCCAGATATGGCAATTCCATGACTAGGGCTGCGGGTACACTAGGTTTTACTAGTATTTTTAAAATGGCCGCCGTCTTGGTCGACTCCCGCGTGTGGGTGCTATATGGAGTCGACATACTAAGTATCTGTTTCATGGACCGGCTCTATGACGCCATTGTTCACGTGACGAAATATGCAATTTTAGCGGGAGATTGAAAATTTTGGCTTAAATTGCCTTATTTCTCAGTGAATAAAGCATCATTTGCTTCCGGGAAAGCGCTTGGGGTACTATGAAACACCTAATCTTTCGAATAAAACAAACTTTTGTTTTCTCTTCATGGCTCCTTAAAGTCCAAAATAGTCCAAAGTCAGAGTCCGAAGCCTAAGTCCAAAGCCAACGCCTGTGCTGTGAATTCAAAAGGAATGCTGAGCGACCCGAATGCGATGTGGCACAGTCAGTGAGGGCGAGTCCAACAATGGGAAGCATTTTTTTTGTTGTTGTTGTTGAGGTGCACACTCCCCACAGCTGCTCGTTTGCTCCTTGCCTCCTCACCACTTCCTCTCGCACTCCTCGGCCTGGCATTTTTCCTCTCTCCACTTTATTACGCCGAGTTTTGAGCGATACCAGGTACGGATGGAACTCAAGCTTAACTCTTTCGTGACCGCGGAAAAGTTGGTTGTTTTGGGGTAATCTGAGGAATTTTTTTTTTTCCCTGCCACAGAAAATGACTGATTCTAAATTGTAAATTATGAAATGATAAAGAAAAGATAGGGATTTCGTACAGTACTAATTTCAAACAACAGATTTATTATGAAGGTTATCAGAAAAATATCAAAACGAAAAGTAACAAAAAGAAAAAAAAATGATGCAAACATCAGTGCTACTATCTGTGCGCACAACCCAATTCAGCAATGCACCATAACTGCTATACTCGGTTACAACTCAAGAATGGCACCACCTCATGTAGTGTATCGCTCCGCCAAAGCGCTGGACCCGTGACGTCAGTGCGCGCGTGTTTTGAAAGGGGTTTGCTATGAATGCGTGATATCGTCTGCCTTGTCTCACGCAGTTTGTTTGTCGTCACTGGAGTCGTTTATAAGCATAGTAAGTCCCTAAAAATCACGGGAACGGCTCACGCCATGTTCAAAATATTCCCAGTAACGCCCTACTTGCGCCGCGCGGAGAAACATCCGGCTACGGTGATAAGGCACAGCGGCAACTTCCGGTGCCGTTCTTAAGTTGTCACCGAGTATAGCATGCGGACATCATCACCTATTGAAGCAGAAGAAGCGGCGATCGCTCTAGCTATCATTTCAGGTCAGGATGCACGAATGAACATTGTTTCTGACTCCCAAAACGCCTGCAGGCAGTGGGCGAGAGGGCGCATCGGCAAAACAGCCCAAAAGATTAGCAATCGGCTACAAATCAAACAATCCAATCAAAATCATATGGGCCCCTGGCCATGAAACTCTAGAGGGCAATCAACAGGCTCACGCCTGGGCTCGCGCCTCCCTTCCCCGAGCTGAAAGCTGCCAAGCAGAGTTTCCTGTTCCTGTTATGCCCACATATTCCGAAATTCTAAGCTACTGCAAAGCAACCCGAATTAAATTCCCACATCCTCATCCCAAGTTGCAAAGACAGGATCAAACAGCACTCCGCTCAATCCAAACGAACACCTTCCCTCACCTCTCCCGTCTACACAAACTGTACCCAACCGAATACCCGAAGCTGTGCCCCAAGTGCAGCCAAGTAGCCACCCTCTACCATACGGCAGCAGGGTGCCACAAAATTCACAAACACCCTCTAACAGAGGAGCAGTGGAGTGAGGCACTGTCTAGCGCCGACTATGACGAGCAGTGCCGAACGATCGCCAGAGCAGCCACCGGCGCCCTGGAGACTGGAGCCCTGGACTAGGGGCACCCACCACGTCCAACTACCCAACAAACATAATAAAGTTATTTCTCTCTCTCTCGCACAGGGTAAACATAAAAAAATATGAAGCATACAGTTTGAATACAAGGCCCTTATAGAATAATACTGCAAATACGAGCTCTGTAGGTACAAAAGTTATTTACATACATACAAAAATGTAAGCGCTAGTGCCTATCATGCCACCGCGTGAGGCAGTTTCTCGACACGTTGAAACAAAGGTTGGCCCCACTCTGTGCAGCCGGGCGCCAAGGGGTCCCGCCTGAACGAAGCCGACACCCTTCAGATAAGAGCTGCGACCTTTAAAACTGGCCGGAACAGCCAATGCATGGCAGTGATAGAATAGCCTGAGGAGAAAGCGAAACATACCGGCAAATACCTGCTGACATTCTGGGGCGGTTTGATGCAGTTTTGCCATCCATACTGAAGTCTGACGAATTGGAGTCGTCTGGCGTGTCTGTACTGCTACCATCATCCAGAGATTACAACTCAGACTCATTGGAATCCGTCAAAACTCACTGTTCCCGTGGATCATCGCCCAGCGGCATCGATGCCGGAACCAAAGCCATGTGCGCCGAACTGTGAAAGACCTTTAAAAATCCCCCTCCCCTCCCCCCCCGCGACAGAGGAAAGGAACTCGAACGCGAGACTGATGAAATACTTCCTCTTTTGCCCTTTGGATGGCGCTAGCTGTCCAGGAGCGCTCGGACAGCGCCAAAATTTGAATTCGTATTCATCGATAACATGCTATCGATGGGAATAGGTGCGGTCACGAAAGTCTTAAACAGCTCCACTGTTAAAAGGATTGTGACAGTGGTATTGAGAGGACGTAGTTGCACCACTGGAGGTGTACAGGAGTAATTTAAGCATGCTAATTACCAAGGTAGCAGGGCACGTTTATGGTAATAGCGGGTATATGTAGCAGTGTACCTATGGTAATAGCATGTTTATGGTAATAGCTATAAGGGCGATTGGCCCAGTCTCTGTGCCATAGTACAAGAAAGAAGAAAATGGTTCTGCGGGAAAAGGATCGTGATGATGGCAGTGACAGGACACTGCGGCACCCCTGGGCTCATTTCTGCATGTCTGTGCCGTCTCTACTGTGATCAGCCGTGAAAGTACTGCTCAGAAAAAAAATGCAAGATAGCACAAAAATGCCCCACAGTGAGCAAAGAAAAGGCAAGCGCTCACTGCAGCTGGAACCACCAGCAGCTAACAACCATAACGATGCTAAGATTACACGCCATACGTGTATCCCTTTGAAGGATTCGCAATGTTGTGAGGAGCAGAAGGAGATTGTGTTAGCTCCCCTTCAACCCGGCTTAAGTTGCGTGAAATAGGTTTCATGCATAAGAAATAGATACCATGTAACGTCTTGCATTTATCAATAAGTTGTATTTGTTGAATGTATGTTTTTTTACGTCTTTCGTATAAACCGCCTCCTACTCATGCTAATTAACAGTTGTTAGCCTGTGCCTCACCTCGTCCTTTCCTGTGTATTTTTCCCCCTGTTCGTTGCGCGTTTTCAAGTCAGGCAGTGCACCTCTGCACTTTAGGAGGTTACAGCAGGTGGGTCACTTGTGTAACCAAACAGTTACAACATACTTGGTAAGAAGTAAAAAAAAATGGGAGAGTTCTCGTTGTTAGGGAGCAAAGAGTGGATTCAAATGACGGTGATGGTGCCAGGCAGTGATGACAAGAGCCACAGGTTCCGTCTTGTGGCCGTGTGGGAGCCCATCCCTACTGTGCCTCCGTGTCTCTCTCTCCCCTGCAGCTCAAGCCGTACTGCTTCGACCTGCTCAAGGCAGTGACCATCCCGGTGAACTCCCTGGCCACCGCGGACATGGTCAAGGAGAAGCTGGAGCAGCTGAGCGCCCTGCTGTCGGGCAAGTCGGCCCGGTCGGGCGGTCGCACCACCAGCGTGACCTCGCACCCGCTTGCCCTGCGCTTCTGCCTCGACAAGCTGGCCGAGAAGATTGTGGTGAGCTGCTTTTCGCTCGCATTCGGCTGGAAATTACCTGTGCCCCCTTTCGCAATGCTCACCCACGTAGCTCTGCTCAGTTTCTCTCTTTTTGAGACCGACGTCTCTAGGAAGCTTTCGTGACCCCCGTGGAATACCTATGTTCACTTGCTGCGTTTCAATTTCCCACATGTTGCAGTTTCATAGCCCCATAGCATTTTGATGTGTCACCTACACATAAATGGATTGGATGTGGCTTTTCTTAGATTAGGTGTTCATCACTGGTGACTAGTAATATTTCTAACAGTCTGTCGCTTCTCAGCATCCAGTGTTGCTTGCAATCTGCACTCACTTCTATGTTTCACCTTTGTGTGGTAAAGATTCACGGGGACCAAATTTTAAAGGCGAAGCCCCTTGGGGGCTGGGGCTGTTGGCGTCTTTTGTCGTCGTCGTAGTCGTCGTCTCATGTAGTCACGGTACTAAAAAAACACCGGGACACTCGTTTACGCCTCATGCTAGAGAGCTTTGTGCTTCAAAGATGAGACTTTTACAGCAAAGTTGTTTATTTCTAGCCCCCCCCCCCCGCAACGGTTTCACCTCCATTGGCAAAAATGCCAAACGCCAAGAGTACAGTTGTACACTGCATGCTTTGCCCCTCCCCAGGTTTCATGGCAGTTGAGATGGCCTGGGATTTTTTCTTTGGTTCCTTGAAGCTTATTTAACTGAGCCTCCAGTGCATGTGTATGCAAGTACAATCCGCCTCTTTCACAACTTCACTGTGCATGCGCAATCCCCTAGCGGCCGAGTCCCTAAGCAGTCCGGCAGGGGCCGCAGACAACATTCCCCACAGCTCCCGCACAAGCGGGAGGGGGTCGTGGTTGTATTTACATCGTTTGATTTTTTGTGTGTGCTCGTTGTGTGCGGAAAATGCCCACAACTTGTGCTGCGTTCCGCTGTAACTCGGAGTGCCGAAAAGGGAACGGTGTCGGCTTCTATCGCTTCCCGTCGGCCGCACGCGATCGGCTATGGCGGCTTGCGTTGCTCAGGTCGGCTCGGGTGATGGAAACTTTAGGCTTAGCATCCTGGCGGATATTTGATCGCCGCTATCTGTGCAACTGCAAATGACAATCCGTAACACAACTTTTCACCACACTATCATCCTCTTTCTCACATGTGGAACTTTATTTAAGCTATAACTGCCGTTTGAACGATCGGTGACCAAGACATCTGCGTAGCCTGATTCGATGCTTCTGCGCAGGTATCGCCATCTCTCGGCCACTCGGCGCACCGCGCACCGCGCGCCGCGGCGACCAGTCAGCATAGGCTTGCATCGCAGCAGATATCTGATCGCCGCTTTTAAAATAAGCCCTGACAACAATCCTTAGCACAATTTTTCACCCCACTAACACCTACTTTATCGCATGTGGAACTTTCTAACGATCAGATTGATTCTGAAGAGCAGCGACAAGCGCGGTTGCTACCGTGGTCTGCGCCGGTTCGAGCCGCTGGGTGTGCCGAGCTGGCACGCACGGCCGGCGTGTGCGCGGACTGTTTCCAAAGGCAGAAAACGCTTCAGGATTGCTTGCTTTATCCATTTCTTGCGAACAAACGTGTAGAATCTACAAATTCAGCTCAGCGATCGTCGTAGTTGACCATGGAGCAAAAACAGTGGGCGGAGCGACGCCGACGACGCATCGCATGCGCACATCGGGCCATGTGTCTCAAATTCACGCGTACGACTAGTCGTGGCGACAGTCGTAACGATCAGTCGCATGCGAATCGCGTGTACCAATCGTACATGTGTCCAGCGCTTAACTCTTTCGCTACCGCAGAAAATTGACCAATTTTTAGCGGTCCAAGAAAACATTTTTTTTCCTGCTAAAAAATTGGTTAGGCACTAATTGCAGGAGCACAAAATGCAGATTATTTAACGGCGTTTCTAATAACACCGGTTTTTTAAAGGTTTTCATATATCATAGTTGTGAAAAAAAATATAAAAATCAAAATTTTTGTCAAGTTGTCGAAAAAAATGATAAAAAAGGAGTTGTGTATATCAAACCACCGGTAGTAGAAAAAAATTAGAATATACATTTTGTAGGGAAACATTTCAAAAACACACCCTAAAAAAAATGTCGACTTGCACGGAACAGTTTTTCAGATATAAAAAAAAAAATGTTAGCACGCACGGTGCTCGTGTCATGCGGTGAAGCCCAACCTCTAATTCAAAATGTGCAATTTCGGGTGGTTCACTGGAATAAATCTGGCGGTTTGACGTTATCAGAGGCATTAATTTGCCCCCACATAACGTAAAAACATCTTGTCAATGGCTGACTTTGCATTTACAGCGAGCACAATATTTGGGACAAGCACGCGATGCGGAAAAAAACATGCATGAAGTTGAAAACGGAACGCCGTGGCTGATGCTTGTTGTCGTTCACAGTCAGTTATCTCTCAAAACATAAAGCTAAGCTTTATTATCATCTTCTTACTCGCAATTGTAGTCTTGCTCGCAAAAATGAGGTACGATGAGCTCGATCATGCCCTGCGATCTTTGGCCGAGTAGCAGTTGCGCGCTGAAAAAGATCAGCACAACGAGCCTCCTCTATTGCAGCGCCACCTAACATTTTTCAAATGAAACAGTACAAAAACTTATCAGAGACTCCGTCCGAATAGACAGTTCAAATAAGCAGCAACATTAGACACCCGGATATACCCTCGCATGGAAACGAAACTGGAAGGTGAACAGCTGGCAGTGTAAGGCCGATTTGAAGCGCTATCCTCGGCGTAACAGATATCTGGCGGCTGGGTGTGACCTTTTGACTTGCATCTGAAGTTCTTATCGCAGAAATCGGGTTAGGGTGGGGGGAAATCGGGAGCGCCGTGCTTTGTTTGAGGATCAGTCGCGGACGCTTCTGGCGCCATGGCAGGTAGCCTTGAAGTTGGGTAACTGCGTAGTAGCGCTAAATATGAATTTCGCGATGCAGAAACGAAACCGAAACTGTTGTAAACTGTTTGCGAATGGTCCTCGGGTAAGTAGAACTACCACAGTACTTAGAACAACTTGCGCAAAGGCAATAAAACTGCCTAAAATCATAAAGTAGCTTTGCAACCAGGCACTGCTTCACATTTTCAGCCGATTTCTGGGATTATTACTGTCAGAGCGCGAACCTGACGATTGAAAATCATTTGCTAGTTCCCCATTCACGCACTGATAGCAAAAAACCAAGCGCTGGTGCAGAGTAATTACGAGTTGCACGCATTCTTCGTTGGTAGCCGTGACGCGGTGACCACGCCCCTTTTCCACACCCAGGTGATTCAAAAGCGTGTAAAAAATCACGTTTCCGTTGCAAAAATGAAAACAAAACTAATTTTGAAAGGCCATTTTCTGATCTAACTCCGAACAGCCTTACTTGTTCGAGAAACGCGTGGAACGCTATGAAAAGGCGCTCCCAAAAGTATCGATCAAATTGATCGATTTTGATAGGCGCGGTAGCGAAAGAGTTAAAGGCCGTGTGCGAACTGCTGGCCTTTGTTGAGCTGGCGGTCGCAGTTCATGCCAGACGACTCCAAGTACTGCTCGCTCTGCTGCTTGGACGGCACACGGATCTGTCCGAGATTTCTCTGCCAGCCCTCATTCAGTGATAAGAAGCCGCCTGGTATTATGTTATGACCAGGGGTTGTCATCTTAAGGCGTTATAACACGAACACAGAAGAAAAACTTCGGCTGCTCCTCGCCGTAATGTGGGATTGCCGTGCATACAACAACAATGCAGCCGGAGGAAACGCCGGCGAACCCTGCCGCTTCAACTTCCGCTAGGCACGCTAGGTGGCAGCACACCGCAGTGAAAAAGGCGGATTGCACAGATACATGTATGGGTTAGAATGCTTCCAGGAGGTGTGGATGGGACTCGGATGAATGCCGTTGCAATTACGAGAACAGACTCTAGTATGCTTGTAGAAGCCGGTACGTTACCCCATGTAATGAACCTGTTTGAGCAGAGGATACAGGCTTCACTTCATATTCACCATTGTTGAAGACCGTAAGGCAAATAGAGAATGATGCTTGGATGGAGTAACTGTAACAGCAATGTGGGCTCCTTGCCTCACTGTACAGTTGTGTGTACAGATGTGTGTGTGTGTTCATGAAATTTTGAGTGGCGCGAAAAAAAAACGTTTCTTTCAAGTTTTTTTTTTTTTTTTTTTTTTCAAAAATATATGAGAAATTGAAAAAAGAATATTCCGCACAGATGTCTAAAAAGCTCGACATACATTTTAAGGCGAAGGGCCGAGATGTCTCATCAAACGTGGAAAGTGACTGCAGTTGCTGGCGACTACACAAATGGAACCAAATTACGGCTGCTGTAAAAAGAAAATGAGTAAATAAAATATGCATAGAAACTAATTTGGGTTCACATGGGACCTGAACACGGGTCGCTAGAGCCACAGCCAAGTGCACTAACTACAGTGCTAACCCTATACCTTGCCAGGAGGGAACGAGAATTACAGTTAAACCTCGATGTAATGAACTTCAGTATAACGAAACCCTCGATGTAACGAACCACAGAATTTTTCGTAACTTCAACTGTATGCACACCATGTATTTTTACCCTCTGTGTAACGAAGTCTTGTTTGATGGAATTTCAATGTAACAAAGTGTCATGGAGAACTAGCCATGAAATTTAAGTTGTAGGGGTATATTTTGGCACACGCAAGCGCCAAAATGGGGTCTCAATAAAACGCGAACGGCAACACGGGCCGCCCAAGGTGCGGATGTGTCGAGCCACAAAGTCTGTGATCGAGCCCCTTGTCTAAAACTGCGTGGCATACGTATACACGGCTGGCGCACTGTTTCTGTCGGAGCTTAATCGTCAATGTGGGCATCAGCGTGAAGCGCATGGAGCGTTTTCTCCCCGCAAAAACTCAAAACGCGCCCCGAAAACCACAGGTGCGTTGACGCAGCCACGGAGACCCCCCACATGATGGGTGTATCTCCAGCGACCGCTTCTAACTGCTCGCTGAAACGCAACTCGAGGGGAAAATGAGAGGGGCCTGCGAAAAAAAAAAACGCGGATAACGTGGGCGAAATATTTTAGAGTAAAACCTCATACGCGCCGCTTACGATCGGGGCCGCCGCCGCATGTCGTCGCTTTGCCCTTCGTTCGAGTTCGCTCATGCTTGTTGGGTTTCATCGTTCCAGCAAGCATTTGCGAATCTTTATAAGCCTTGTGCGTACGGTTTTTTTTTTCCACGCCCGCGTCCGTGATTGCGGCGGCTTCTAGTACACTCTACCTCAGCCAGGAAGTGACTCGCGCTGTACGAAGCAGTAGGAAGAGCCTGACCAGTTTCGCCAATGGGGAGGCGCGGACCGTATGGTACAAGCTTCGAAACAGTCGGGGATGCCGGCTGGCCCGATAATTAGGCTTACCGGCGTGAAGGATATTTGATGAGCGCTTTCATAAGCGGCGCGCATGACGTTTTGCGGTGAAAATTTTGCCCACGTTATCCGCTTTTTTTCTCCCATGCCCCTCTCGTTTGCCCCTTGAGTTGCGTGTCAGCGAGCGGTCAGAAGCGGTCGCTGGAGCTACCCGCATCGTGCAGGTGGTCTCCGCAGCTGCGTCAGCGCGCCTGTCGGGGCGCTTTTTTGCGGGGAGAAAACGCTCAATGCGGTTCACACTGATGTCCGCGTTGATGATTTAGCTCCGGCAGAAACAGAAACAGTGCACCAGCCGTTTATGCGGGCCACGTTATCTTTTGTAGGAAACGCTTCACGGGATGAATACTTCATTATAACTGCGAATTTCAATGTAGCAAAATTTCAGTCTAACGAAGTAAATTACGAATTTTACCGACTTCGTTACATCGAGGTTTAACTGTATCTGGATGCGTGCTGTATGGCAGGTGAACGTGACGGCACCGCAAACATCATGGAGCAAGTGTAGAAGAGTTCGATAATTATTGACTTTCGACTTCTAACACAAGAGACGTAACTGCCTGGTGAACTTTTCTGTTAACACTGAAAATAATATAATTGTTACATGCTGCATCACAAAAGTCCCACTCTGCTCTCAATACCTGCGCATGATTTTGCATCAAGGCACTAATTTTACAAAGCGCTTCCCTTCCTGCAGATCGGTCACATCACAACTAAGTTCTTCAGAGATGATCCGTTTTTTTTTTTTTTTCTTTCTCCAATGTTACCGTGGTTAAAAAATAAAAAAATACTTTTTTCCAACTTTTTTTTTAACAGCTCACATCTGTAGTTGTGTCTCGTTAGTAGGCATGCCTATTTGTATTTTCTTTATACGAGATGTCTGTTATGTCGTATCAAGGTAAAAAATAAATGTCAAGTAACAAAGCATAGCACAAAACTAAACACGTCTTATTGAACTAATAAAGACGGGAAAGAGAACTGGGTTTGCACTCATGCCCAAGGATGCAGGTTCAATTCCTGGCCGCGGCAGCCGCTTTTCTGATGGAGGTGAAAAGCGAAAACGTCCATGTTTCCGAGATTTCGGCAAAATCCCCGGGTGGTCAAAATTA